>NC_056734.1:516311446-516653946 GCF_019279795.1 Protopterus annectens | reverse complement strand
TTCTTTGTTCTATGAAAATAGAACCTTAGCAGATGATGTAGGTCAACACTATGAAGAATATATTCTTTCTTGTTAGAACATTTTGGAAAAATACTGGCAAATGGATAGAATGGTTTAGGTTTGACACAAAGGCCACCTTAGGGAAAAGGCCTGGATTAGTCAGAGAGAGAGAGAGACATTCTGTCTATACTGTTACCAGAAAAAGAGTCTTCCATGATATAAATTTTAAATCCACTATGACTGCAGGTTCAAACGGAGATCTAATTATGGCCTGCAGTAAAATTGTCAGGTCCAGGAAGGAAGAGGATCTCTTAATGAAAGCCATAGGAGTGAGGTTCCCTTTTAGGAAGTTCTTAGACAGTCTCAAGAAAACTACATGATAATGATTGTTCAATAATGGAAATTAGAAATGACTGTAAGATGAGCTTTAATGGTAGAGTAGCTTGTCCCTGAGTGAAAAAGGCCTTCTCATTAATCCAAAATAGAGTCTAAAGAAGCTGAAAATGGATCCAGACCATAAGATGTAGCCCAGCTATTAACTCTTTCCATTTACAGCCATTAGTCTTTCTGGTGGAAGTCTTGTGAGAGGAAGTAAGGATGTGTGCCACCCCGGAAGACAACTTTGGATTTCTGGTTATCATCAGACGTGGAGGAACAGTGAGAGGTCTGGGTGAGGCTTGCTGTACAGATGAAAAATTAGATCAGGGACTGGATCTGTGATCTATGGAGGGTGGAGTAGATGAGACCAAATGAAGGGAAACCAAACTTGTTTGGACCAGAATGGGGCTATGAGTATTACCTTTGTCTTGCACCAAGCTGCTTTCTTTAAGAACCTGACAATTAGGGGAGTTGGTTGGTATTCATACAGGAGACCTGGGGGCCAAGCATGGACCAATGCATCCATCAATGACTGTCCATCTGGTGGTTCAGAGCAAAGAAGCTGCTAAAGTTGGTGTTGTCCAGTGTTCCAAATAGGTCTCAGCAAGGCTGGCACCAGAAGCTGAAAATTCCTGATGCATTGATAGGAAATAGCATTGGAAAGACATTATCCATTAACACACCCACATGGACTCCTGACATAGAGGGTATGAGCGTGTTCCACCTTGTTTGTTGATATATCTGACTGCATGTCATTGTGAACTGATGCCACACCTTTGGGGAGGCAATCATAAAATGCCTACAATGCCTGGAGGACTGCTGTCATCTCCAAAATATTGATATGTAGGTTGGCCTCTGTTTGGGATTGGGTATCTTGGACCATTCCCCCTTGAAATGCTCCAACCCTACCCCCGGAGAGAGGAGTCTTGGTTAACATGGCCTTCAAAGGGGAGATAAACAAAAGGGAGGTCCTAAGTAAACCAGATCAGAGGGCAGCCACAATGAGATGTAATGGGGACAGATCTCTGTGAACTTTATCAGATGCTACTAAATCTTCAGGATGATAGCACTTCTTTGCTGGAGTGGGATTCTGGAAGGATCTTTTGATGAAATCTCACAAGTGTTTGAAAGGGAGTACTGTAGCCTCTGGAGATGACTCTCAACACCCAAGAATCTGTGGTGATGATCTCCCAAACTTCAGGGTAGAAAGCCAAGTGCTTCCTGACTCCCTCCAGAAAGCATCAGATGAACAAACCTTCAAGAACACTGAAAAGGTTTGTCAGAGAAAGGGCCCCTAAACCTTTGGTTCTGTAGTCTGCTTCTGTCCTTGGAGAGGCATTCCTCTGCTCTGGGGAGGGGCTGTGGGGTGGGGACATTGTTATCTGGAGCTTCTTGTCAAATTGTTGAGATTTTCAGAAATAATAGCCATTTACCTCTCTTCTGATTACAGGAAAAAGGTCTCTGAGGAGTGGAACAATGGACCGCCATGGGAGACAACATTTTTTCATCCTGTTTGCTCTTGGTTAGTATGTCTTTTACTTTTGATCCAAACAAGGGGGAGCCATCAAATGGTGCATACAGAAAGGATGCCTTAAAGCATTCCACAGAGTTGTATAGGAACATCCAGGCAAAACTGTTATACTCTCCCTGGAAGTACCATTCACTGCATTCAATAAAAAGAGCACTGAAACATTTGAAATTGACAGAATGGTCACCAACTGGCACTGCATTGACTTATGAGTGTCTGCTGCCATGGGGGGATGCTATGGATTTAGGAAATTCATTCAATAAATCCCTCTGTATCCTAGTAAGGTGAGACATGTAGTTCAGTGCACAAAGGGTAAAGGTCGCTGAAGCATAGATGTGGAGGGTGGATAGTTGTGCTGTCTTCTGAGACTTTCTTCCTTGTGTCTGTGGCTATAATAATAATGTCAACCACAGGTTCCTTGCTGCAGTTTTCCCTCTTTTTGGTGGGACCAAAATCCTACTGTTTTTTTTTTTTTAGGCCGGGCTCTACACCATCAGGTTCTCCCTATATCTTCTGAGACACCAAGTCCATTAAGAACATCTGGAGGAGCATCAACCTGGCTGTAGTTGGTCCTGCACCAAAAGCTTCAAAGAACACTGATTCCACCAGGGGAAGGGGGCTTCGGTGGTCCAACCTTCCATTTGTCATTATAATTCTAAAAGATTTCTGAAAGAGGCATCCTTGCAGTGCAATTTCGGGGAACCTTCCCTTTCATTGAGGCGATTTTCCTCCAGTAAAGTTTCACGAGGGAAATCCAAGTGCTGGGGGTGATGCTGGAGAAGATTCTGAGGGGAGCCTCTAACCTGGTGCTGCTCAAGACCTCATAATGCAGACAGTCCATGGACAAAATGATGTGTAATAGAAGACTCAGGATGACTGAAAGTCTGAGGTGGATCCAAAATAGAACATGGTTCTCAACCTCCAGATTGAGAAAAAATTCTCTCATTGACCTTGTAGACTGATACTGAGGTTGGCTGACCCAATATGGTCCTTCTCAGATCTAAAGACCTCAAAGGAGTGCTATTTTCACTACATAGCTGGACTAATCTGAGGCTGAGACTAATGCTGTGTTGTCTGGGGGCCAAAGCAGCAACAGGCAGAGATGGCTTTGAAACCATCAGAGTTGACCCAGACCCTGGGCCACTGGCTTTGACCTCATGATTCTGGGATGCAGTCGGGTCCAAAAACGTCAGAGTCCAGTGCATCAAGACTGTCAGTAGTGACAAAGATGATCATGTAGTCAGAACCAATGGAGGAATCCTATGAGCAAGTGTCAGATTCGTGACCACTGGTTCTGAGATTCAGACTGGAGAAGGAGAAATTAGAATAGGTGTGGAGAAGCCAGCTCTCTCCATCCTCTGGCTGGAAGGGGAGGGAAGGATCCACAAGTCAATCTGCACTTTCAGAAAGGACTGCATGCATCATTTTGTCTGAATCCACTTCCCTGTCACTTCTAGAGGACCTAACAGACCTAATTGATGCCACTGAAGGAAGCTTAGAGGGTCAGTGTATTGAGCTTTATGCATTTTGACAACTAAATATGGGAAACTAGACTTGGGGGGGGCAACAGTTTTGGTGAAAGCACTGGTTCTGGAGTAACAGCAACTACTGGAGACTGGTACATATACAATTTCGATATCATAGCTGTAGTAAGACTTGGAACAGCTAAAGACTGGGACAGATGTTATTTCAAGGTAAGAGCTAAGGAACCTGTGGAACAGGACTGGTGTGGTTGCAATGCTGTATCTGAATGTGGAGCAAAAGAAACAGAGGACCTTGGTGTCTTCTCTGCTGGCTCATCCAAAATTCTACTATCTGCAGCTCTCTTCCTACTTTCCTTTTCTTTGTCCTCCTTCTTTCTTTCCTGCCCATCTCCTTTCTGGTTTTCATGATAGGTTTCTTTGCAGAAAGAGACCAGAAATACAAGGTCTAGAAGCTGCAGGGAAAGAGAGAGAGAGAGAGAGAGAGAGAGAGAGAGAGAGAGAGAGTAGGGAGAATCCCTTTAACAACCAACTTTGAATGTTTATCTGCTAAAGCCCCAGACCCAAAAGAAGCACATGCCTCGCAATCCTGGTCCAGATAAGCAGTACCTAAACTATACACACATTTGTCATGGAAATCCTGTGGAAACAACTTGTGTTCACTGTCCACATATTTTTTAAAGCTAGAAGCCTTCTCAGCCATCTCTTGCATAAGGTAAAATCCCCTTATAAATAAACAACAAAGCCACACCAAAACCATAACAGCTTTCTAACTTTTAACTTTTTTTAAATTACTACAATAAAGGAAGAAGATAGGTAAAGATAACACTAAAGAACTAATTTCTAAAGGAAAGCCAAAAATATTGCAAAACTGAATTATTGAAGAGCTCCGAGGAACATGTCTGTCGTCAATTGCAGAGACAAAATCAGAGAAGATTATGTGTTGTAGTGTATTATGGGAGTGGAGCTCAAGCTTCAGAGTCAAAGTCCTAGTTCAGGCCTCAGATCCAGTTGGATCTGATAACTCACATAGGTTGAGGCAGACGGAAAAGACAATATCAGATCAATAGTGCCTGCTCTCCCCGTTTCTTTTCTGTTGGTTAAATTGTTTCTGCCTTTTGTTTGATACAGTTGCTACTGGTCTCCCTGTTCCCACATAAATAGCTACAGTTGCTTGAAATTCTAGCCCAGCTAGAACCACAACCTTGTAGTGTAGACTAACAGTAGTGAAAGCACTGTGATTTTCTAAAAGGCTTGTGTTACAAAGCTCCATTGGCTATAGTTTCCATTTTTTCAACTCTGTTTACTCTCCTAGCTCATCTCCTGCAACCTGCTCTAAACTGTGCTCAGCCCACTGTAAGTCTTGCTTGACAGTGGGTAGTATGAGAAAGGACTTTTTACATAGGAAGCCTTGCTTAAATCAAATAGAATTCAACTCTGAATCTGTGGTCCCATTCAGCTGTGCCAAGTGCATACAAGGTAATTCTGCATCAGAAATTGCAGTAAATCTCCTGCCTAAATCAAGATCACTAAGTGCAGATAAGGCAATTCTGCAGTGGCAACTACAACAGTCTCCCTCCTAACTCAAGAAAATGAATTACCCTATTGCAAGTAGACATCCCAGAATCCTATCCAGACAGGCATCACCCCCTCCGAGTTTTTGTATCCAGCCAAACTACTTCTTCCGCCTAAAGCAAACCTCCAGCCCCCTCCCCTGAATCTGAAAATAAGAACCACGGAAAAGTTCTTTCCTACAATTTCTGTAGCCAGCCTGAATGAGATGGTGTCTTGAGACAATGTAGGAATTCTCATGCTGTCTTATGACTACCTACTTCTCAAACAGCACAATGCAGAGTGTGTGTGAGATGTATTTATATAATGCCACTGGAGGCTAAAGGCTCACACGCTGTCGCCACTGATGCAAAGATCATCATCAGTTCACCCCACAGCACACCTCTTTCAACAATTCAAATAAAACACACAGTCCATAGTATGCCGAGGTTCTAAGACTTAACCTGCTCAAACCTCAAAGACTGAAACACAACAAGGGCATTAAGCAACATTCCAAGCCTGCAATATGGGCAAAACCTGCTCCTTACATAGTAACCAAGGTCACACTGTCTCAGATGCTATGCCCATAAGACAAGCATCCACACAACCTAATATTCTAGTCATACGTGATTCCATAGTGAGACATACAGATGCACCATTCAACAGGCTGAGTAAAGGAAAAAGTGATGGTCATGATGTCTGGGGCCAGGATTCACCATTTCACACAGGTACTCAAGTCCTTAAACAGCAAGTATCATTATGACTCTGTCATAGTTCATGCAGGTGTTAACTACTTGAGGTGCACCTCCCTGCCCTACATGTAGAGAAGGATCTATGTCAGAAGATCAAATTTTCAGAAAGTCAAACTTCATATGGTCTCGACTTTCCGAAACAAGAAACATCAAACAAGACCAAACAGCAAACATTTGTGTGTGTGTGTGTGTGTGTGTGTGTGTGTGTGTGTGTGTGTGTGTGTGTGTGTGTGTGTGTGTGTGTGTGTTTGGGGGCATGTCCCTCTGTGCTCCCCATGTGGGAGAGCTGTGCCCCCTCTACACCCCTACATATTACACATACCAACTTTGAGATCGCACTACAGTGAGGAAAAGGGTAAATTCCCCAATCCCTACTACAACTCAGTCTCTGTACTAAAGCTTTGACATTTTGGAAAGTTGATCATATGGTCTCTGCCATATGAAGATCAACTTTCTGAAACTTTGATCTTATGAAGGGTACCTGAAGAGAGACATGATGTAGCTTTCCAACTGTGTGGCCCAAGCAGGTATGAGTGTAGCATTGAGCAGCATTCTACCTTCTCCAAGGATGAAACCGTAATATGAGCAGAGGATAATTGACTTCATTGACTGGCTTAACTTTTGCTGTCATTCAAAGTGGCAACAATATTTGCCAGCCTGAGAGGAAATGGTCAACATACTGCACTCCTTCACTAGAAATGGTTCGTACTTATCCCCTCTAAGCTTTCATGTGTATATTGGCTAAAACATTATCCACCTCCATTGTGTCTTTTTTAGGCAATGCCAACCAGATTAATTTATTTAGAAAAACAAAATAAGGAAAACTTAAAGGTGCTACTGGTCAGTGCTAGGAGCCTGAACAAAAAAAAGGACTCTTTGCAAGCACTCCTAACTCTAGAAGGCATGGTCATATGTGTGGTGACTAAGACATGGTTCAAATTAGTGGAGTGCACTCTGATAGAGCAGAGCTAAAATGCCTTCCATAGGTTTAACCTACCACTACATAGGAAGGTAAGAAAGATGGAGGTTCCTCAGTTGTCATCCAGAAAAGGCTCACTTCACGGCTGGTAAAGCATCATGATGCCCTTGAGATCCTTCATTACCATCAACAAAGCCCCTTACCATATCCGGACTAGCTACAGAATACGCTTTATGACCCAGGAATGTGGTATTGCCTACCTAAATAAATTGCAGTCACTTAACATTAATCCAAATATCATATTCCTGGGTGACGTCCATTATCCAGCCATAGACTGGAAATCATATGCCACCCCTAGTGTGCAAGCACAGAGATTCATGGATGTTGTTGATACAAATGCCCTGGAACAGTTAGTCAGAGTACCCACCAGGGGAAACAATATCTTTGACCATGTCCTCACTGGTAATGGTGAATCATGCTCCATCCACAAGTGTAACTTCCTCACTCATTAAGACTGATCATAAAGCAGTCTTCCTTTTAATAAAGACAAAACCAGAGTTCCAGCCAGACCCATGTACTTTTAAAAACTTCTTCAAGACTAACTTCTTACTTCTGAGTGATTTCCTAGCTGGATTAAAATCCCTCTCAAACCTAGAAATCTCTTAATTTATACAATTGCATAGAAGCAGCCATACCCAAAAGAAACAAAACAGAGCCAACCCTAAAAACAAACCACCATGGTATGATCACATCTTAAATAAGGTTTATAACAAAAGAAAGAAAATGATAGCCAACAATAAAAAGTACAACACCCAGCAAAATAATAATCTAATCATCATATTAAACAAGCTATGTAGGATTATAATAAAAACTACCAAGATCAAATTTGTGAAAAAATTAGCCACTCAGGCCAAGGATAACCACAAAGCCTTCTAGAGCTGTATCTTCAAAGTCGAGGGCAATGCACATCATTATGTTGACATAATTGTAAGCAGTGCCACTTATATGGAAGCTGTGAATATAGCAATCCTACTAGCTGACAAATTCTTCTCAAACTTCACCTTCCCCTCTCACCTCTGGTAATCTCACAAGAAATATCAGGAAACCATACATCCCCAGCATTCACACAAGACAAAGTCATGGAGCCACTCTTCAAAAGCCAAAGATAGGGCTTCAGTGAGCCCTGACAATATCCTAGGATGCATTCTAGATAGCATGAAACAAGATATTTCTATGACTCTAACAACACTTTTCAAACTCAGACTCCAAAGTGGCTTCATACTAAGTGAATGGAGGACAGCAACAGTTATACTCCTGCACAAGGAAGGGTCATCCACCGACCCAGGCAATTACCATCTTGTAAGTCTAACCAGCCTCATATGTAAACCCATGGAAATAATTATCATGGAACTAACATAGGAAACCTGCAAATGTTCTACCTATCACAGCTTAATTTTCATCAAGGGCAGTTTGTGTCTGCTCAAACTAGTGGACCTTTTCAAAAAAGTCACCAAAGTGAAGACATATACACTGTCTATCTTGATCTGGTTAAGGCCTCTGACACTGTACCCCATTCAGGTATTGTAGATAAATTTACAAAAGATATAGTACTCCACAAGGAAAAATAAAATGAAAATTCCGTGTGAACAGACCTCAATATTTTAATCACAATAATAAAATCAGTTTATACAGATTTAGCGCTTTCGTCTGCCGTATGCAGACTTCATCAGAATAATAAATGTATGGTGCCTCTTGTTTTTATACAGTTTTTTTAAAAAAGTTAATTGATAAATTAGTTCTAAACCGGAAATTGAATAACAATTACATAATTAAAACAACTTCATGTAGCATTTTAAAGCAAAAGCTCATAATAGATAGGTTACATTCCATATATAATAATTTGATTTGAAAATCAAACAGGAAATGCCTGGTAAATTTGACTTTATAAAGTGCTATGTGCCTATTCTTTGTAATAAAGTTCTAAATTTGTGCATTGATTTGAAATAAAATAAAACAAATAGTATTATAATATACATTTAGTTTTTTGTGTTATATAAACATCTGAAGTGAATGTAAGTTGTGATGACTTGTGATGTGTACATATAGTAAAATACAAACTTTTAAAACAATATAAACAATACATATAAAAAATGCATACTTGGTTAAACACAAACCTTGTATGTTTATAAGAAGTTCTGTTAATGTAAAAACCATGTTTGTTGAATCCTGTTTACTTGTTATTTTTATACAGGTTCAATATTTACAATGTATAATAATTAATGTATAATATTAAATCTTATTTCCTATTAAATACATTGAATTGATTTATAAAATGATTTATAAAATGATTTATAAAAATAAATATACTTTTTCTATATGAGAATATGCAAAGGTAAGAAGTAAAAAAGTTGTATGTTGTTACACACTTTTAAATATTAAATATACTTTTATATAAAAGAATACATGAGCTGGGTGAAGATATTTTAAAAATACTAAATTTTCAGTAGAAATATAACTAAGTCTGCACCTAGGAATTTGAATTCAACCTGTTACTATATGTAATATATCCATGGGTATATGTAAATATGCTATTTATACAGTTGGTAAATAACATCAAGCTGTGTATATCTAACGTAATAACTAAAATTTAAACCCTCGAAGCTTTATCTACTAAAATGGCTTTTATGTTTGTGTGCTCATTGAGCCCAGGAGGGATGTTTGATTTTAACCTCAGTTGCCATTTAATTTCCTTCTGAAGTAAGATGTTCTTAACATCGCCTCCCCTTGGATCTGTTTTAATAAGTTCCAAAATTCCAAACTTAAAATCAGTAAAACTTACACATTCAACAGAATGTTTAAATAAAGCACTCGTCTCCTTTCTCTTTTTAATATCGTAGGTATGCTCATAAATTCTTTCTCTGAGGGACCTCTCGGTCTTACCCACGTAGAAGGAGGGACATTTGGAACAAATGGCTAAGTTCACTAACATCCTGCTTCGACAATTACCCTTACAAAAGGCAATTTTACTTTTTAAGCCATTTTCCAATTTTAATTCCACAGCTTGGTTAATATATGTGCATTGTCTACACCTACCACACCTTTTGGTACCTTCCTTTTGATCAGGTTTTTTATTTCCGATTTCAAAAAATCTTTTAAAGTTTGTTGCAGTCTTGTATATAAATGTTGTTTTTTTTCCAACTGTCTGATAAATCTCTTTGTTGGTCTTGAAAATAGACCAATTGTTTTTAATAATATTGGTAAAACAGTCAGAAAAGCAGTTTTATTCTACGATACAAGCCCCCATATAATCCTTAGAATTGTCTACCTTTTTCTCTTTGGGAATGAACTTGTCACCTAATAAAGGTATATATTTGCTACCCCATCCTTGGTATACTTGTTCCAAGATGTCACCAACTAATTGTGTAGGATAACCCCTTTCCAAGAATTTTTTCATTAAAAATGAAAATTCATTCTGTAAATCTTGATACTGGGAGGTCATCCTCGCTATTCTAACAGCCTGACCCTTAATAATACTTTTCTTTTGATGTAAGGGGTGTTGGCTGTTAAAATGTAGATAGCTGTTACACCATGTTTTTTTACGAAAAATGTTAGATTTGAAACCAGTAGCCACTTTACTCAGGGTAATGTCAAGATAGTTTATACTTTTATGTTCAATTTCATGTGTAAAAGACAAGAAAGTGGTGGTTTGGTTTATATAAATCATAAATTGATTTAGGTCATCTGGGGTGTCCTCCTCCCATAATAGAAAAATATCGTCCAAGAATCTAAGATATATTTTTATATTTTTCATATACGGGCTAGTGAAAATGTGTTCCTCCTCCCACTCAAGAAGAACCAAATTGGCATATATGGGGGCACAGGCTGCCCCCATTGCCACCCCTGTGGTCTGTTTATAATATTCCCCTTGAAATGTAATAAAATTATTGTCAAGAACTATTTCAGTCAATTCTAATAACAATTTCTTCTTATCCAAATGTGACTTGAAATATTTGTGAACACAATTCTCGAAATATTCAAAACCCGTTGTTCTGGGTATGCAGGTAAACAGATCTTTAACGTCTATGGTTACAAATTTAACTGCCTCTGACCATAAATTGTCTGTAATTTTACCCAAAAAATCCCAAGAATCTTGCACCAAATGTGTTTGATTCTTGACAATTTCTTTTAATTGATGGTCAATAAAAACAGCCAAGGGGTGGGTTTTAGACTTTTTTGCTGAGACTATAGGGCGGAAGGGAGGTTTGAAAATGTTTTTGTGTATCTTTGGTATTGCGAAAATTTGAGGTATGTAAGGATGTGTTTGTTTCAAAAAATTATATGTTTCTTTCCCAATTCTACTTTCAATAAAATATTCTTCCAACCACCTGTCTATTCTTCTGTAGGCTATTTGAATTTCATTATAAGACACAGTGGTGTAAGTTTTCTCATCCATCAGTAGGTCAGTTAAAGCATTAATGTAAGCTTCCTGGTGATAAATCACCATTCCACCACCTTTGTCAGGTTGCATGAACCTAAGATTTGTCTCTTTTCTTAAATTTTCAAATAATGTTAATTCCTTTTCATTTAAGTTGTTAACTTTATTCAACCTTCTTGACATTTCAAAGGTGTCATAAATGTCACTGGTAACTATAGCCTCAAAAGTCCCAATGACAGGATGTAATGGGGGATTGTAAATACTGCTTCTACTGAGGACTTCAAAATGGTCAGATGAATCTGTTGCAGAAACATTCACAGTTTTCTGGTGTTTGCAAGTAATTTTCAAATTTAATTTTCGAAGAAATATTTTTAATTCCAGTAATATATTTGCCAAATCACCATGTGTTGTCTTAACAAACTTAAAACCCTTTGAAAATAATTCAAAGTGTTGTTTTTCCACTTTTAAATTGGTATAATTGTGTATTTTAAAACCTTTGTATGAATGTGTAATACCATTTTCCTCTATGTGGATGTCATCTATCTCCCTCTCCTCCCTCTGGTTCTCCATACAAAATCTGTCCCACCTAGATGTTCCTGTGGTCCTGGGTCCGAGGGATTTCGTTGTTTGTTTGCTATTCTTTCTGATCTGCGGGGCCCTAAAAAAGTACCAGTTTCTTCATGAAAAGAGTCCAACTCATCCAAATGACCATTTCTTGGTTCAAACCTTTCCTGAAATTCTACCCTCTTATTACCTCCTGTGTCTTTATTGAACCCACTTACAAACTCCTGGGCTCAATGAGTACACAAACATAAAAGCCATTTTAGTAGTTAAAGCTTCGAGGGTTTAAATTTTAGTTATTACGTTAGATATACACAGCTTGATGTTATTTACCAACTGTATAAATAGCATATTTACATATACCCATGGATATATTACATATAGTAACAGGTTGAATTCAAATTCCTAGGTGCAGACTTAGTTATATTTCTACTGAAAATTTAGTATTTTTAAAAGATCTTCACCCAGCTCATGTATTCTTTTATATAAAAGTATATTTAATATTTAAAAGTGTGTAACAACATACAACTTTTTTTACTTCTTACCTTTGCATATTCTCATATAGAAAAAGTATATTTATTTTTATAAATCATTTTTATAAATCAATTCAATGTATTTAATAGGAAATAAGATTTAATATTATACATTAATTATTATACATTGTAAATATTGAACCTGTATAAAAATAACAAGTAAACAGGATTCAACAAACATGGTTTTTATATTAACAGAACTTCTTATAAACATACAAGGTTTGTGTTTAACCAAGTATGCATTTTTTATATGTATTGTTTATATTGTTTTAAAAGTTCGTATTTTACTATATGTACACATCACAAGTCATCACAACTTACATTCACTTCAGATGTTTATATAACACAAATAACTAAATGTATATTATAATACTATTTGTTTTATTTTATTTCAAATTAATGCATAAATTTAGAACTTTATTACAAAGAATAGGCATATAGCACTTTATAAAGTCAAATTTACCAGGCATTTCCTGTTTGATTTTCAAATTAAATTATTATATATGGAATGTAACCTATCTATTATGAGCTTTTGCTTTAAAATGCTACATGAAGTTGTTTTAATTATGTAATTGTTATTCAATTTCCGGTTTAGAACTAATTTATCAATT
This sequence comes from Protopterus annectens, assembly GCF_019279795.1. Lineage (NCBI taxonomy): Eukaryota > Metazoa > Chordata > Ceratodontiformes > Protopteridae > Protopterus > Protopterus annectens. The sequence continues at coordinate 516,641,197 of NC_056734.1, read as the reverse complement.
AACTTTTAAAAAAAACTGTATAAAAACAAGAGGCACCATACATTTATTATTCTGATGAAGTCTGCATACGGCAGACGAAAGCGCTAAATCTGTATAAACTGATTTTATTATTGTGATTAAAATATTGAGGTCTGTTCACACGGAATTTTCATTGTAGATAAATTTGCCAAACTAGAAACAAACCCCAGCATTACTCAATCGATTGGAAACTGTCTAACAAATAGGGAACAGGAACCTAGGATAGGGTTTGCTACCTCAACATAAAGACCTGACTCAAGTGGGGTCCCACAGGGCTCTATTTTGGAGAAGTTCTTATTTGGCATGTACGTCTCAGATGTAAATGCAAATACCAAGGGAATATGGTTGACCAACTATGCAGACAACTACAAGATGGGAGCAGTCACTGAATACCCCAATAATTCAGTGATCCTACAGGAGGGCTTGTCTCAAAAAATAACTGCTGTCAGAGTCATGGACTAAATCTAGATGCCAAAAATGTATTATTTTATCCTTTGGAAAATTGATTACCCCCTGGGCATTTTCACATTAACAATTTGCCTCTAAGAGTAGACCCAGTAGTTAGGGATTTGTGCACTTACATTGACAGTGGCCTAATGTTTGACCAACATGGACATACCTCTGTATGTTACTACTTATAAATAAAGGGATAGCATCTAGATCCAGAGATGTTACTGTCCCAGTTTACTCAACTCTCTCATCATAGAGCTCATTGCCCCCTTTTAGTATGCACCTGTTCAGACACTTGCAACAATTGGAGTGTCTGTAGTGGTACCTTACAAAAAGAATAGTGGGCCTAAGATATATGGACTAATTCAAAGTCCTGTCACTATACTTGGTCTCATATAGAGTACTAAAAGGTGACATATGCCTGGCTTATAAGGCATCCCGAGACCCAGCATTAATGGACCTAATGCACATCCTCAAGTCAAATTATATCAGAAATACCCATTCCAGAGACCTCAACTTTTCTGGAACATGAATAGAATGGACAGGTATATAACCCAGAAAATTCCACTACTATTCAACAGACTCCTCATATATGTAAAACAAAGACCTTCCATGACCCTATTTAAGTGTAATGTGGACTATTCGATGAAAAATCAGAAGTTTACCCCAGGAGTGATCCCTATCCTCCTAATGGACAGAAGCAGTACTTAAATGCTATGTTTTATACTGAGGACCCCCTAATACACTGAGGGCAATAACCCCCCCCCCAAAAAAAAATAATTCTATAAAAATAAAAAGTATGTATATATAGCAGTGGAAAGGATAGTTAAACACCTTTGGGATAGCACAGCTGGGTAACAAATGGGAAGCATGCCTAGGCTTAAAATGTCCTGTCAGGGCAATAGCCTAGTACTTACCAATGAACCTATTTATATACTTTTTGGGACTGTCCCATGGTGTACAGTCTTCTTCATCTGCCTGTGGTGTTTCATTCCAGTCTGTTCTTGGTTTATCAATTCAGTCATCTCCTTTCTCATGATCTGATCCTTAATTGGATTCCTTTGTACAAATTGGTGTTAAAAGATGTCTGGTCTGTGACATGGCCTGGTAGCATGACATCTTGCAAAACAAACTGCAAGTATTCAGTTATCTCAGTTACAATTTTTTTTTTTGTGCAAGTTACTTTTATAGGTTCATAAAATTGCCCTGACTCATTTTACAGACTGCCTCTGTCCATAAGGAACATGGGTAGTACCCCAGGAATGAATTTACAATTCCCCATCCATTTATCCAAATTCTTTTGAAGAGAGTGAGGGACAGGCTTTGTTTTACAAAGATAGGCAGTTTATTCCATAGATGAGGTAGTCTTTGCGATATGAATCTGTCCTTCTAGCAAGTTCTGTTAGAGTCACAAATAAGGTTCAAGTCCATGGAACATTTAACTCTTGTACAATTTTTCTTTCAAACACATAAAATTTTCATCAGAGCCAGATCAGAGAATGCCTTGTAGGTCAGGCACAAGTCTCCCTCTCAATAAACAATATGAGACAGAGTAAAAGGGTATGGTCTTTAGTCGGTCTGCATAAGGGCCTTTAGTCATGCTGCATAAGACACATGCCTTACACTTTGTATTATTTTAGTGAGAAACCTCTGGGGCCACTCCAATTGATGTAAGTGCCTGGTTAGGTGCATGCAGAAGGGAGCACTGTACTCGATTATGTGCCTAGTGAGGGCCGAGTACAGTGGCACTATGACTCCCTTTGATCTTGATGCCATGCCTTTACTTATAAGTTGAACCACACAGAAGGATTTCCTCACTACTATAGCTACCTGGTGATCAAAGTTTAGGTTACTGTCATCTGTGTTCCCTCACCACTGGGTCTACTTTTAGGGGGTTGCTATCAATATTATAATTTGCAGAGATATCTGATTTCCTGAAGGGTATGATTATGCATTTTTTAGCATTTAATCTCAGACCATGGTTCTGGCACCAGTCATTTGTGTCATTTGTCAATTTTAGGCCTGTTTGGAGGATGTCACCATCATTTGGGGATTCAGTGATTGCTCCCAGCTTACAGTTGTCAGTGAACTTGGTGAGCCAGAGGGCCCCAATATTGGCCTTCACTTCAGAGAAGTATATACCAAACAGCAGGGGTCCCAACACTGAGTCCTGTGGGATACCATTAGTAACAGGTTTCTTAACAGAAGTGGATTCACCTATCCAGGCAATGTGTCTGTCAGTGAGCCAGTTGACTATTCATCTGACAATGTAGGGGTTTATGCCTAACTCAGTAAGTTAATCTATGATTCCCGAATGGGGGATTGTGTCCAAAGCTTTGGCCAGGTTTAGATAAGCAGTGTGTACTGTTTTACCCTCATCCATGGCCCTGGTAGCTTTGTCAAAGAAGTCCACCAGATTGAGCAGGCAAGACCTTCCTCTGACAAAGCCAAATTGGATCTGGTCCAGTTTTTGGAGAGTTACTATATCTTCACTGATCAGGCCCATGATAATTATCTCCATGGCCTTGCAGATAAATCTGGTCAAACTTATGAGTATGTAGTTCCCTGGGTCTGTTGATGGCTCCCCTTGTGCAGAGAGTCAACTGTTGTACTCCTCCATTCGTCTGGGACAATGCCCATCTGGACGCTGTGATTAAAGAGGGTTTCTAGTGGCCCTGATAGATTCCATTTTAAGCTATTTAAGAAGCATCCTGGAATGTTGTCAGTATCCATGGAGGTTGTGTTTTTGGCTTTAGTGAGAACAGTAAGGACCTGTTCCGTCATTATGACTATCATGCACGCAGCAGTTGACTGTGGTCAGATTCAAACATTAAGTCTTTGTAGGTATAGAAGCAGGATTCCCTACAATGGAAGACTAGAAAGGATCTTCCAAGATGGCTGCGCATTGAGTAACAGCTGAATTCTACCTCTTCCAATGTGAAAACAGAAAATCATCAGACAAGGACAGTGGACTTTTTTGTTTCTAGGTAAATTTAAGTAACTGGGTAGTAAGTGCACTACCTGGATACCAAGAAAAAAGAAATACAGAGGACCTGAAGAAAAATAGGCTACAAAAGGTGAAGAAAAAACACTGACTAGGAAACAATGGAAGACATTTTAAACAGATAGTCAGATGAGGTGATAAAAATGCAAAAATCAGAGGCTGAAATGAAGAAAAGACTGTTCAAAAAGAGATGTTTCAAAAATAATACAATCGGAGGACAGAGCACGTAGGGAAAACCTGAGATATTTTGCTGTACCAGAGAAGCTGTAAGGAACAGACTGTATTCATTTTATGACAGCACAAATAAGCAACTGGACTGGTATTCCACAGCAGGAGTTCTTAATTGAAAGGGTACACTGTGTGTATGCTCCAAACCTGATTATGAGAAAGCAACCTAGACATCTAAAAGTAAAGATGCAATCCCACCAGCAGAATGAGTTGATTCTGACAAACCTGTGGTAGAAGGACAAAGTACTAAAAGTGGAAGACAGCAGAGTATTTTTGAAGAATGATTACTCAATGTACACCAGGCAGAAGAGGAGTAAATATAGTCCACTATTCAGGGTATGTCGAGAAGCAGGCTTGAGATTCAAACTGCTGTACCTAGCTATCTTCAGATTATTCTTCCCTGGAAGGACAAAATCATTTTTTGATGAAGGACATGCTAAGGAGGAAATACAAATGTTTGTCCAATAAAAAGTGAGCTGTGAAACAGGAGATTCTGCTTCTTGTTCTTTTGGTAATAAAGTTCACAGAAAGACTTGCCAGTGAAACCTTTTCTAATGTTTCAATGAAAATGCTGGAGAGAATCAAGAGTATTTTGGAAATTAACCAGAGACAGGATTTGGGAAATGGCGATGAAGAGGAATAAAGCCAGTAACTTGGAAATTGACAAATGTGGGATTACAGACCAATAATTATATTTGTGAAATATGACAGAACAAGAAAATCTTGCAATATTGGACTTTTTTTTACTTTGTTGGACTTGTGGGGGACACTAATGTACATGCCCTACTTCATGTCATTAATGTTTGGAAAAATACTTGGGGTAGGGGAAGAGGAGGAAAAAGGTAACTGTAAGTAAAACAATTTTTTTTCTTAATAGTACTATTTTTATAGTGCATGATTTACTTTGCATGCCATAAAGTAAAGTTTTCCGAGTTGTTTTTAAGTGTAATGGAGATACTATTGTGAACAAGTGCTCCAGTTTTTTTTTCTTTCTCTCTTTTTCGCTTTTTCTCCTTGTTCAGTTAGTTTTAAGAAATGTAAGCAGTGCAGTGTAAAAAATTTTGGTTAAAACAGCACAGCAAAAGAAAATTGAATGTGCTTGTGACACCTGTGCCCTGGCCCAGCAATCAAGGAGCCTCAATCCACACCACTAACACCAGAGAGGGCATTCGTATGAGAGAAAAGGCTAACAAATACACATAGTAAAGTGCAGTTTCCCTTAAGAGCACACAGAGATCACAGTCAGTCTGGGGCTGGTTGCTGCCTTGCTCCCCAGGTCCCCAATAAGACTGCCCACTGGCACAGCTATAGGGTCCAGATCTCAGCCTAGTGGGCAAGCTAAAATCTCCAGCACCCTATCTGTCTAACCAGTGCTTCATGTCCCTGCCCAAGTAGCTGACACATACACACACTATGAGATAAGAGTTTACACAACCACACAGACACTTCTGGGGAAGGCTGGCACAGGTTCCCCATCTGTGCTGCTTTTACCCAGACTACACGGTAGTACCAGCTGCCACCACCCACTAATAATTATCACCTACTCAAAGGCAATATTATTATCCAATTGATAGATGTGACTAAATAGTCAAAGCTTATTTGGAGTGACCTGTACAGTAAGCTGTATAAATATGCAATGTACTCTAGTGCTTAACTTATCTCTACACAAAACAGCCATAGTTAAAATGTTTTAAAATCTTTAATAATAAATAATTAAAACCACAAGACAATACTTTCTACTACACAGTCAGTGCTAGTCAAGAGAGTTCAGAGATCACACAGAAATACTTAAAATAAATCAGTAGTACAGTTCTGACATTACAGAAAAACACTTAGTCTAATCTTTATAATTCTAGCTAAACTAAAAGAAAACACAAGTCTAAGATAACTTACATAAGACAACAGGCAGTGCTGAGTTGGATAGTCAGACAAAAATGTTTAATAATATCTGGTTCTCACTGTTTAAATAGTTCTGCTAAACATTACATCGTCTTTTACACCTTCCTGGTGTTCCCAGGCTGACAGAAACTGCATTTACATTCTTTTACATCTCCCTTTTGTTATCTTGCAGCTGGTCAGGAACAGAGCAATAAAAATAAATTTGCATGTTTAAATCTAGCAATTTAACTCTTGGTTAAAACAATAGAAAGAATGTGCTATCCCAGATGGAATGACTCAGAATCTTTAACTTTAAAATACATTTTAACTTCAAAGGACATTCAAGAAATGCTTGACTTAGCTTTCTTTACAGCAGATGGCAATGTTGCCACATTGTTTTAAGTTCAACATTCATATTTACAAATGATAGAATTATCTGCACAATTCTATCTGGCTAGGCTGGCAGCTTTCCCCTTCTCTACCAGTCTTCACATTTATACTCTGCCCCCCCCCCCCGGAGAACTCAAGCTATTTTTTCAAGTGACCGTTGAGAAACGCCGCTTGAGAGGGTTAGGTCTATCTACTTGCACCTCACCCCATTCTCTGTCTTGAGAGCCCATCTGCATTGGCATTGCTACACCCACTGTGGTGCTACACTGATATATCATATGCTTGCAACCCCAGGCTCCATCTTAGCAACTTGGCATTTTGCTGACTGGCTCTGTTTAACCATGTTAGAGAGTTGTGATCAGTCATAACAGTGAATTTTCTTCCATACAGATAAGGCTGAAGTTTCTGCAGTGCCCACACTATGGCTAGACATTCCTTTTCTACAGCTGCATAGCATTCCTCCCTGGGTTGGAGCCTATGACTGAGATATACCACTGGGTGCTTTTCCCCCTCTGAAGAAATCTGGCTAAGTACAACCCCCACCCCATGGTTTGAAGCATCCACCCGCACAACAAATTATTTGCTGTAATCTGGACTGGCTAACACAGGGGGTCCTCCCAAAGCTTCTTTAAGCTTCTGGAATGCCTGCTCACATGCTGGGGTCCACACTACCTTATCTGGCCTGTTCTTCCTTGGCAGGTCTGTGAGGAGAGCAGCTATGGTACTATAACTGGTGTAAACGTTCTGTAGTACCCTGCTGTCCCTAAAAATGCCCTCACATGCTTTTTGGTAACAGGTCCAGGCCATGCCTGAATGGCTTCGACTTTGGCAGGTTCTGGCCTTATCTTATCACTCTCCACTCTATGTCCTAGGTAGGAGACCTCTGCCATACCCACCTAACATTTCCTCGGCTTGATGGTCAACCCTGCCCTCTGTAGTCTGCCGAGCACCTCCCTGACATGCTGAAGGTGCTGTGGCCAGGAATGGCTGTAGATGGCAATATCATCCAGGTAAGCAAGGGCAAACTCTCAAGCTCCTGCAAGGATATGATCTGCCAGCCTCTGGAAAGTCACTGGGGCATTCTTCATCCCAAAGGACATCTTTGTGAACTCATACAAGCCAGAAGGAATCACAAATACTGACTTCTCTCTAACACTGGGAGTCAAGGGCACCTGCCAGTAACCCTTGGTAAGATCAATGGTTGCAAGATACTTAGCCCCACCAAGCTTCTCTAGGGCCTCATCTGTCCTAGGCATGGGGTAAGCATCCGACTCTGTGTGACTATTTAATTTCCTGTACTCCACACAGAACCTGGTGCTGCCATCCTTCTTTGGCACCAGCACCAATGGGGAGGCCCAGGGACTGTTGGACTCTTGAATCATCCCTAGTTCCAACATCTCCTGTACCTCCTCCCTCAGAGTTGGTTTGAATCTCAGGCACCCTGTAAGGGGCCTGCTTAATAGGCCTTTGGAGTCCTGTGTCCACTTGGTGCTGCCCCAGGTGGGTTTACCCTGGTTTCCCAGTGAACATGTCCCCAAATTCCAGCAACACTGCTTGGATTTCTCAAACCTGGGTAGGAGATAGCTGCTGGGACATTGCTACTCCTTCCACTGAGGTGTCAGCCCGAGCCTCATTGAGGGAGATTTGGGGACTGCAGTCCACTGCAAGTGCTCAGTACAAGGGCCTTCCTATCATGGTAAGGTTTCATCATGTTAACATGGTACAATTGTGCCCCTGTCATCTGCCTAGCAGTTCCACCATGTAGTTAACATCACTTACCTTTCTTACCACCTTGTAGGGTCCCTCCCAAGCTACTTGCAGCTTGTTGTGTCTGACTGGAATGAGAACCATTACCTGCTGCCCCACAGCATACTCTCTAGCTCGAGCATTCCTGTCATACCACACTCTTTTCTGTTGTTGGGCTTCTGCCAGGTTCACCTGGGCCAAGCCCATGAGTTCCCTGTGCCTTGTCCTGAGGTTTAGGACGTATGCCACAACAGACTCCTTGTGAGACTCGCACTCACTTTCCCACTCAACTCGAATCAAATCTAGAGGTCCCCTCTCCTTATGTATGCCCATACAGCAACTCAAAGGGTGAAAAACCTGTGGATTCCTGGAGAACTTCTCTGTTAGCAAACAACAGCTGGGGCAAATATTTGTCCCATTCCCACTTAAACTGATCGGCAAATGCTCGTAGCATGGACTTGATTGTAGAGTTTAACCTCTCAATAAGACCATTAGTCTGGGGATGGTAGGGGGTGGTCTTCATGTGCTTCACCCCACAGGACTTCCACAGACAAGCCAGCAGGTCTGATATGAAATCGGCACCTCTGTCAGTCAGTATTTCTTTTGGGAAACCTACCCTGCTGAAAATCTCTAACAAAGCATTTTCCACCTTCTCTGCCTCAGTGAAGGACAAAACCACTGTCTCAGGGTATCGTGTAGCATAATCCACTACCACTAGGATATACTTTATTCCTGTGGAACTTAGGGTACTCAGACGACCCACAATATCCATAGCTACCCTCTGAAATGGCTCCTCAATCACAGGCAAAGTCATCAAAGGAGCTCTCACCTTGTCTCCTGCCTTGCCTACTTTTTGGCACTGCTCACAGGTCCTGCAGTACCCTGTTACATCCCTGGAAATTCCAAGCCAATAGAAGTTCTGCATAATATGCCTCTTTGTATGTTTTATGCCCATACGACCTGCAAAGGGAATATCATGGGGTATGGCTAGAAGCGCCAGATGGTAGGCTCTAGGCACTACCAACTGCTGTAGTCTTTAACCTTCTAGCCCTCCCTCAGGGGTCCACTGTCTGTATAGTAACATTTTGTCTCAGTATACAGATTCTCCCTTTCCTTAAGAATCAGGTGCCTCCCTAGCTACCTGCCTCAGGCCTTGCAATGTAGGGTCTGAGAGCTGAGCCTGTCTCAGCTCTCTCCTTGTAACCCTTCCCAGCTCCCCTTCCACAGGAAGTCTGGCACCCTCTGACAGTGGTGCCTCACTGTCAGCCTGGGTACTACTACTCACCTCTACATTTGCAGTCCCTCTGTCCAAGGGAACATCAGTACCCACAAGCAGCTGTGGCTCACCTTCACTTTCACTGCTACAGAGTAGCTCCCTCCCTGAAGTAACCACCTCACCAGTCCTGGCTGCAAGTATGCAGTCTGTCCGGGTCTCCCCCAGGCTACCAGACCCACATGCTTGTCTCCTTGTCTGACCATGTGTAACTGCATAAGCACATGGCACTGCCTCATCCAAATCCTTCCATATCAGGACATCTGCAGGATGGTAGTTCGGTACCCCTGTTGTCTCAAGACATCCTACTATTGGCATTGTCTTTCCCACTTACTGGCTCCCTCACCTTTTGTTCCTCACCTTGCTTCTGTGGGCACCTGTATGCCACATGGTCCCACTGGTTGCATTCAGAACATTTAACCCTAGCTCATGGACATGTACCTGGACTAGTGGCTTCCCCTGCTACTGGCAGATTCCGTTGTGGCAGTCTGTGCTGCCCACCATGGGTTCCTTTAGACCCATGAGCAGTACTGGGGGTCCCCTTCTTGTGCAGGGCTGTCCTGCTTGCCACGTATAGGTCTCCCTTCTTCCCCAACTCATCTGAAGTAGCACATTGTCTATTAACTAACCAGATCCTCATGTCCTCAGGCAAAGTGCTAAGGGCTTGGTCCCTCACTAAAAGGTCTGTCAGCCCTTCAAAAGTGGTGAACTGATATCCACTCACCCACCTATGGAAATAAGTGCTCAATTCAGCAATATATTCACGCACACTTTCATCTGCCTTGTGTCTATGCTCACAAAACCTTTTTCCTATACATTTCAGGTGTTAGCTTAAACAGTTCTAAAAGACATTTCTTTACAGCAGTATTATCAAAACATGCAATGTCAGACAGTTTAGCTAATGCAGTTACAGCTTTATCATGGAGTAAGGGGGTCAGGAACCATACCTAGAGTCCTTGGTCAACTTCATACTGTTTACATACCCTCTCAAACATGTGAATGAAACTATCAAAATTATCCCCCTCTTTAAATTGCGGAAGAAATTTACTGACCTTTTGTGCTTCTGGGGTCCAGTTACTCCCTTCTCCATTACCTCCATGACTCTGGCGAAGAGTCAGCATCTCCTTCTCATGCTGCCTCTGCCTCTCTTATTTCTCAGCTTGCAGACGTAACAATTTCTCATTCTCCTCAGCCTGCAAACATAGCAGTCTCTCATTTGCTTCTAATTCCACACGCCTGGCCTCCAACTCAAGCCTCTTTAGCTCCAGCTGGATTTTTAAGTTCACTGCAGAAAGGTTGACCTGTCCATTCCCCAAGGGAATTATATCTCCACTGCCAGTCTGATTGTCCTCCTGGGTGCTGTTTTCTGATGCAGCTGTAACCAAGGCTGTAACCAGGTCTGCCTTAGTCAGGTTTCCATGCACCAGTCCCCTAGCCTGGCACATCTCTGCCAGTTGGCTCCTTGTCAGCTTTCCTTACTCCTCTGCTGACATGCTGCCTGCTCACCCTGACTAACTAAGCTAACAAAAGAAATAAAACAATTGTGATCTGAACTCTGAGTATTCACTGCATGGCTGTTTCAGAGTACAAAACACCTCCACAGATCACTGTACACAAGCTACAGGATTCAATCTACCCACACCACTATAAGCCAATTAGTATTTGCCAACTAATTAATATGTGATGTGGATATCCCACCATGGCCAAACACAATTAATATGTGAGGATATCCCAACCACTGCCACCAATTAATATGTGACTCCCGTGCCCTGGCCCAGCAATCAAGGAGCCTCAATCCTCATCACTAACACCAGAGAGGGTGTCTCATATGAGAGGAAAGGCTAACAAATACACACAGTAAAGTGTAATTTCCCTTAAGAGCACACAGAGATCACAGTCAGTCAGGGGCTGGTCGCTCCCTTGCTCCCCAGGTCCCAAATAAGACTCCCCACTGGCACAGCTATAAGGTCTAGATCTCAACCTAGTGGGCAAGCTAAAATCTCCAGCACCCTCTCTGTCCAACCAGTGCTTTATGTCCCTGCCGAAGTAGCTGACGCACACACACTTTGAGATAAGAGTTTACACAACCACACAGACACTTCTGGGTAAGGGTGGCACAGATTCTGCAGTTGTGCCGCTTTTACCCAGACTATACGGTAGTACCAGCTGCCACCACCCACTAATAATTACCAGCTACTCAATGGCCCTTAAAAGAGTGTCCAATTATTACTGTGCAATATTATTATCCAATTGGTAGATGTGACTAAACAGTCAAGGCTTATTTGGAGTGACCTGGACAGTAAACTGTATAAATATGCAATATACTCTAGAGCTTAACTTATCACTACACAAAACAGCCACAGTTAAAAAGTTTTACAATATTTAATAATAAATAATTAAAACCACAAGACAATACTTTCTACTACACAGTCAGTGCTAGTCAAGAGAGTTCAGAGATCACACAGAAATACTTAAAATAAATCAGTAGTACAGTTCTGACATTACAGAAAAACACTTAATCTAATCTTTATAATTACTAGCTAATCTAAAAGAAAACACAAGTCTAAGATAACTTACATAAGACAACAGGCAGTGCTGAGTTGGATAGTCAGACAAAAATGCTTAATAATCTCTGGTTCTCACTGTTTAAATTGAAACTCCAGTTCTGCTAAACATTACATCATCTTTTGCACCTTCTTGGTGTTCCCAGGCTGACAGAAACTGCATTTACATTCTTTTACATCTCCCTTTTGTTGTCTTGCAGCTGGTCAGGAACAGAGCAATAAAAACACATGTGCGTGTTTAAATCTAGCAATTTAACTCTTGGTTAAAACAGTAGAAAGAATGTGCTAGTCCAGATGGAAGGACTCCGAATCTTTAACTTCATAAGACATTTTAACTTCAAAGGACATTCAAGAAATGATTGACTTAGCTTTCTTTACAACAGATGGCAATGTTGCCACATTGTTTTAAGTTCAACATTCATATTTACAAACGGTTGAATTATCTGCACGATTCTATCTGGCTAGGCTGGCAGCCTTCCCCCTTCTCTACCAGTCTTCACAGTGCTTTTTCTCATTCTTGTATGGGGAATGACTGAATTAAGGCCCTTAACTTGATCTAGTAACACATTTTAAGGGAAAGCAAGTAAATGAAAAAGAATGTTAGATATTATAAGACTGTTTTGTAGGAAATAAATGTATGCTTAGTAGCAATTCTGTATCTGGTCCTCATGTCTCCATGGAGACAATCTGGTAAAGAGAAATTGGCTACAATTTGATAAAAGGAAATTGGATAGAAAACAAGAGAAATTGGCCTAGAGATAATGTTCTATGAAAGCATTCATGTGTTTTCCCAGCTGGGAGAGCTATAAAGATAAGATGAAAACAGACAGCATGTCATTGAAGCACAGGCTGTACCATATAGTTTAGCATGGATAAGCTTTCTTTTAGGTTAACTCAAGTCTGTGAGTGTAGCTATCAGTTTGGGACATTTGCTCAAATTAAGAAGGTAACACATCAATATTTGAAGATGTACATAGTTTTATGTGTTAGTATTAAGTTAACAGGTTTTAGGGGGTATTGGGGTGCGTTTGTTGTTTGTTTGAGGGCTTTCAATAAAGGTTTATAGGCTGTAACATAGGCTCAAATGGAGATGGCAAGAAACAACTGTATAAAAGTTCAACTTGCCAAACAGTGTATGCATGTTACAGAAAAGATGGAACTAGACATTTAACAAAAAAGCAGATATACATAAAACGTGGGAATAATAACTTTTTAATAAGGTGATGATTTCTGTAATGTCTTTAAATGTTGTTGGTCTCACAGATAAATATAAAAAAGAATACTGAAGTATGTTAAAATGTAGAGTACAAATAGCTATGCCACAGGAGACAAACCTGGAAAGAACTGAATCTGTGTATTTGATAAAGAAAGTTTTTTGTTGAACTGCTTATCTAACCTCTCTTCCCAATCCTTTCTACCCTCCTCTGAATAATTCTTATAGTTATCATGCAATATTTTATATACTCTACTAATTATTCCTTTCTTAACAGCTGCATTTGTTCTAGATTCTTCTAAAAGCTCTACCAGTGCTATTCTTTTGTTTAGGACCTCCTTATTTCTTTCTCTTTGTCTATACTCTATCAATTCTTGATAGCGAAGGCAATCTCTAACATGCAATCCAAATACATTTGTGGTGTCTTCCCATTCTATTACCTTTCCCTCTCTAGTTATTTGCTATTGAGCTAATGGACAAATGCTCTTCCCCAGACCCATCGTCTCCAGTCCTATTTGGCACTGTGATGTGCCTTTTAGTGATCTAACAGCTCATTTACATTTCCCTTATTTTTTCTTAAAGTTAACCTCTGCTGTGCCAGTATCATTTATTAAAACATATACATTTACTTCAGCTAAAAAAAATACATGTAGAGTTCTCTTCATTTCAGCAGGGTGCACTGTTGATACATTTCAACACAAGCAAAGCTCAAAAATACATTTTCAGCACATGCATCTGTAAAAAATCAATCAGTATGATATGCAAATTACGTACAGTTCTAATACATTTGTAACACAAGCATCTTGTATAGATCAATTTGATATTCAAAGGACATATCATTCTTTACAAAACTCCAGCTGGTTATGCTGATACTTGCCCATATCATCACATCCTAAAATATTTGAAATTGTCTCAGTATGTTCCACAACACTGTAATGTCCCTTTCTGGTTTTGTCAGATGAAATAATATCACCAACTTTTCTTAACTACCACACCAGTTATATCCTTGTATTTCTGAGTCCCTTGTTTTCTTTGCCAGTGGTTCTCAGTATAATGTAAATAACAAAGGGGAAAGAGGACACCCCTGCCTGGTTTCTCTGCTCAGTCAGAAATTATCAGAGAGGACTCCATCCACTTTAATTTTCACAACAGATCCCTCATATATCCTCCTAGTAAACCTTATAATTTTATCAGGTAATGGAAATGCTTCCTTTGGTCTGCTCATAAAGTCTCATCTTACTATGTCAAATTCCTTCTCTGCATCAAGACCCACCAACAACAGTGGTATATTCTTACATTTTGCTCCCCTCTGGATCATCAGTGGTCTATTAATGCTGTCAAATGTTTGTCTTCCCTCCACAAAACCACATTGATCCATACTTTGATCCATATCTGTCAATTTTGGCATCACTTTTGCCATTCTTTTAGCCATTATAGATATTGACACTTGATAATGGCCTGTATAAAGCTGAGTCTGATGGATCTTTACCCTCTTTTGGTATTACAGCTGCCACCACTTTCTTCCAGGATGTTGGCACTTCTCCTCCTCTTAAAATACTGTTAAACAAAACATTTCAGATCTTTATCAGTTTTTCCAATCTAGCTTCCAAACTTTCACTGGAATACCACCTATTCCTGGGGACTTTCCTGTAGATTGGTTACACATCACCATTTTTATCTCATCTCCTCCCAGCCTAATTGTTATTAATTTAGCCTACTCTACTGCTAACCTTGGTATATATAATTCTTCCATAAACATTTCCATTAGTACATTTTCTTGATTTTCATATTTCTGTTCTTTATACAGACTTTCATTGAATTTCTGAAATATTTCTAATACTTATACAGGATCCCTTGTTATCTTCCTTGTTATAGGCTCCCTAAGCTTGGTGACAGCCCTTTCTACTTTCTGTTGCCTGAGTCATTGTGCTAGAAGTTTTTGTGATCTAAAGTTATCAAAAAATAGTTGCTTAACAGCAATCTTTCTAAACTCATGCATATTATCGAAGTAATCCCTTATTTTCTGGTAAGCATTCTGCAGTTGCTCCTGTTCTTGTTCTTTGAGATTCCCCCTGTTTTGCAGTACTTTTAACATTCATAATTTCCTCTAAATAATTCTTGTTACTTCTTAACCATATCACCCTTTCTTGTATTTCCACCCTATTTTTAAAATCCACTTTACTTTTATCCCACTCCCTAGCTATATTTTCAGAAGAAATTTTTATCTTCTCTAATAGCTCCTGAATAATTTCCACTACCCATTCCTTAAATTCCTCTCTTTTCAACAGATAGGTGGGAAAGGATCAGTGTCTCATTTTTATCTCATTACCTTGTATTTTTATTTTAGTTCTTATTGGCGCATGATCTGAAATAGTTATTAGGTGCATATGAAGAACTTGAATTAAATGCATATGCTCCTGTGAAATGTTAATTCTATCTAGCCTAGCCCAGTTTTTGTATCTTGGGGAAGAATAATGTAAATTCAGTCTGAACTCCTGGTACCGTATTCACATCTTCCATGCCAAATACTTTCATACATTTCTTTAATGATCTACCCTCCTTTGTTATATTTTCCCTTCTGGTGCCTCCAGACACATCTTCACTGTTGCAAATCAAAATCGCCACCTAAAAGTAGTATTCCTTGCTGAAAGGTGATTCTTTCTCCCAGAATTTTCTTAAGCTCCAGTATAACAGTTTTTGATCAAATATAAATACATGGCAGTATAATCCTCCTCCCTTGCCAGCAGCCCCCTTAGTACTACAACAATACCATTAGTATCTTTTCTTTCCTCTTCTATCACTATTGGAGCTCCTTTTACAACTAATATAAGTACTCCTCTCTTCCTGTGCCCCAGGTATTCTGCTGAATAGCCATCCTGAAAACCATTCTGTACCAACTTCACAGTTCTTTCCAAGTGTGTCTCCTGTAACATAGCTATTTGCACTCTACATTTTAATATAGTTCACTGCTCTTTCTTTATTGTATTTATTTGTCAGACCATTAACATTTAAAGACATTACAGAAGGCATTATATTCTTGAAAAAGTATTATTTCCACCTTTTATGTATAACAGTTTTCTTGTTAAATGTCTAGTTCCTGCATTTGTGCCACATGCTTGTACTGTTTGACAGGTTAATCTTTTATGCAGTTGTTTCTTGTCATCTCCATATAAGCCTATGTCACATCTTAAAGAACTTTTTGTTTTATTGAAAATATTCAACCAAAAAATACAAACACACCCCCCAATACCCCCTAAAACATATTAAATTAATAATAACACACAACACTATGTAAGTCTTCAAATATTGAAGTTTTGCCTTTCTAATAGGAACAAATGTTCCAAACTGACAGCCCCACACATTGACTTGAGATAACTTAAAAGAAAGGTTATTCATGCTAAGATGCGTGGTACACCCTGTGGTTACATTAAGTGCTGTCTGGCTTTATCTTATCTTTATACCTCTCTCAGCTGGGAAAACACCTGCATGTCTTCAGAAAACATTTTCTCTTAGCCATTTCTCTTTATCAGATTGTCTGCTAGAGACATGAGAAGCAGACACAAAACTGTTTACTAGAAGAAAGCCTTATAATAGTGAATATGTTTTTCATTTACTTGCTTTCTCTTAAAACTTGTTACTAGATTAAGTTAATGGTCTTAACCCAGTCATTCCCCTATGCAAGAATGAAAAAAAGCACACTATTATTTCTTTTTCTCATGTTCTTTTAATCACATATTTTTTTTTACATTGCAGTGCTGCATTTCTTGAAACTGAGCAAGAAGAAAGAGAGAAGAAGGGGAAAAGGAAAAAAAATGGTGCACCTATTTGCATTAGTATCCCTATTACACTTAAAAATAACGAAAAAAGTTTACTTTATAACATGCCAAGAAAATCATGCACCATTAAAATAGTTCTAATAGGAAAAAAATAGTTTTACTTACAGTTAACTTTCTTGCTTCTCTTTCCCTCTCCTGAGTATTTTTCTGAACATTAATGACATGAAGTAGAGCATATGCTTTAGAGTTCCATAAAAGTTTAACAAAGCCCAAAAAAGTCCATTATTCCCTGATTTTCCTGTTTTGTCATGTTTCACAAATATAATTATTTCTTTGTTGTAATCCCACATTTGTCAATGTCCAAGTTACTGATTTTATCCTCTAAACATTAATGACTTGAAGTAGGGGATATGACGTAGAATCCCCTAAAAGTTTAACAAAGTCCAAGAAAGACCAATATTTCTAGATGTTCTTGTTCATCTCCATCTCCCAAAACCTGGCTGTGTTTCATTTCCAGCTTACTCTCAATTCTTCTAGTCAACTCTTCTGCTTTTTTCACTCCCTCAAGCATTTTCTGTTGAAACACTGGAAAAGGCTTCACTGGCGCAGTCTCTCTGTGGTCTTTATTACCAGAAGAACAAGAAGCAGAATGTCCTTCTGTTTTACTGCTTGCTTTTTGTTGGGCAAACTTTTATATTTCTTCCTTAGCATGTACTTCACCAAAAAATTATTTTGTTCCTTGAGGGAAAATATTTTGAAAATAGCTGGATACAGCAGTTTGAATTTCAAGCCTACTTCTCAACATTCCCTGAATAATGGAATACATTTACTCCTCTTCTGCCTGGTGTAAAATGAGTAGTCATTCTTCATAAACACTCTGCTGTCTCCCACTTTTAGTACTTTGTCCTTCTGTCACAGTTTTGTCAGAATCAACTAATTCTGCTGGTAAGATTGCATCTTTACTATTAAAGGTCTAGGTTGTTTTCTCATAGCCAGATTTGGAGAACAAACATAATGTGCCCTTTCAGTTAACAATTCCTGTTGTGGAATACCAGTCCTGTTGCTTATTTGTGCTTTCATAAAATTAATACAGTCTGTTCCTTCCAGCTTGTCGGGTATAGCAGAAAATCTCAAGTTTTCCCTATGTGCTGTATTCTGTTATTTTTTGAAATATCTCTTCTTGTGCATTCTCATATTCAGCCAGCTTTTTCTTCATTTCACCCTCTCAGTTTTGCTGTGTTATTACCATAACTGAATATCTGTTTAAAGCTTCTTCCATTTTTTTCCAGCCTTTTATTGTTTGAGTTGATATACTCCAGCAGTATTTCATTTATTTTAGTCAGGTCTGTGTGCAGTCCCCTTTTACTTTATGTAGGTTACTGAAAGTCATACCTGGAGCTTGCACTTGTTTTTGCTGAACAGCTATAGTACTTTTTCCAGTCAGTGTTTTATTGTATCCTTTTGGAGATGATTTTCCTTCAGGTCCTCTGTATTTCCTTTTCTTGACATCCAGGTAGTGCACTTATTAGCCTGTTTCTGAAATTTACCCAGAAATCTAGGTCCACTGGCTTTCTTGCTAAGTTTCTCTTTTCACACTGGGAGAGCTAGAATTAAACTGTTACTCAATGGGCAGCCATCTTGGAAGTCCCCTTTTCCTCTGTGATTTTATCCTTTTCTTCTCGGCTAAGGTGGCAGTTGCTTCCCCTTTTCGTCTTACATGTACATTTGTAAATAGCTGCCTCTGTCTCTGCTTCTGCTTCAGTACCTTGGTCTGGGGCAAGAAAATTCTGTGGTAATTCATGACCATGCATATTTATATACATCCTAACACCTGCAAGCTTAGGATATGTTAGATTTATAGAATGAGAAGAAGATGCCCAGGCTTTGGTATGCTGGGCTACATACAGCTATCCTTGGCAGGATATCCCATCTATTAGTAATACTGCAACAATAATCAGTATGAAATCTACTGTTATAATAAATTCTTAGCACAACTATGCTTTCAGGTCATATAGCCATTATGAAACACCGACTCCCTCAAATTAATTATATAAACGTGCATATCAAACCATTTGTCTAATTGATTTTTGTATTGAGTTTTGTTTCTAGATACGTGTATAGAAAAACATAGCTTGTTCCAGAAGCATGGAATAACTTGTATAATATAAGAATCACATCTATATGTCTTATTCATGTTCATTATGAAGGCCATGTTCCCATGGCTATGTGTCTTAGACATAATATATATTTAGAGGTCAAAAACTAGTCATTGGTGCTTCATCATTATATATATTATATGCTAAGAAAAACATACTTCAAATATACCTATATCAAATAGAAAATAAATAAGTTTTTCCAGTCTCTGAAGATGTTTCATATGTCAAATGCTATCAATAATCTTAATAAATTTCCATTGAACTAATCTGAGTCTGAGAGTACATATAGAAACCAGAATTGCGTTTCAGAACTGGTCTAATATGAGTCCTATATAATTCTGCCAGAATATCTAAATCACATGAGGCAATATTTTTACATAACAATCCTATTTGCTTCATTGCTTTAATTTCTATGTTGTGTTAATTAAATGAAAAAAAATGGAAGTGAGTGTAATTCATTGATTTTTGTAATGTTTAACTTCCTGTAAGTCTGTATTATTCAGAATAACTTGTCTTGAAAATAACTACTTCCCAAAAACATTATTTTGCATTTAACTGAACTGAAATTCAGTTTAGTTGCCCAAGAAGTAATATCCAAAACAATAGTTGCTCAAAGTGGTGATATTTGCATCTGAGCTTAGGATAATGCCTATTTTGCAGTCATCTGTGTACTTACTGACATATAATTTATCACGCTGTAGAAATGATGCAGAATCTACATTAAGCAGTAGCAAGCACAGAAACCTGTGGTACTCCAAAATGAATTTCTTTGTTAGATATTCTCCAAGTCATACATTTTACTACATTATTTTTTTAACCAGTTATTAATCCATTGTATTATGTAAGGATTTATGTTATTATACTTACAATATACTTATTATATTATATTGAAGGGCTTGATAAATGGCGTTGTGGGGCAGAGTATTAGTAGCTTTTGCCAGATCAAGATACACTACTCCAAACATCAAACCCATATCACTGGTCATCATAACTAGGTTATAGAATTCAATTAAATTGGTTAACATTGATTTTTTTTCAATAAAGCCTTTCTTTTCTATATCAGTATCTTGGCTGTATTTCCCAGTCAGAGTTATATAGTTCAATAGATATTTCTCAATACATTAGCCAATAAATGAGGTCAGACCGTACCTGTCAACTTCGAGCAAGAAATCTGGACAAAGCCATTAATAAAAGTGAGACAAAAAATAGGGACATTTTTTACATATTGCTCTTACAAACTTAGAAAGTTGATAAAATAACAGGTGTTGTATTAGCATGAATTTTCTGAATGATTTGCCACTAATTTGCCAGAAAACCAAATCTTTATGAAAAACAGACCAAAAATATGAGGCAAAAATCTGGACATTCTGTGAAAATCTGTACAGTTGAGAGGTATGGGTCAGACTTAATTAGTTTATGAATTTGAGTAGTATTTGATCTCTTCCAGTCCTCTGTACATATCTTGTAGCTAATAATTTATTGAATACCTTACATAATGGCTTTATCAACTCATCTATAAGAGTTCTTATTAGGATGACTGGGATTCCAGCTGGGCCCATGGAGCAGTTACATTACATACTCATGTTAGCTGTTTTTGCTGTTTCTAGTCTAATGCAAGGACATGTAGAATTCTCAAACTGCAGATCATAATTAACAGTATCATACGACAACTAGATGGTTTAGTAATGCTTGTAAAGTACTTTTTCAAAGCTTCTCCAGATTCCTTTGGATTACTCATCACCTTATTCCTAACTACTAAAGACCCAATAATTTGACAACTGGGCATTTGTGACTTGACATAACTTTTAGCAATCCTTATTTTATCTTTGTAATGCAATCCCTACCTCATACCCTACTTTTCAGAACTGATAATTCCTGTTGAACATTTTGTTATCTGGGTTAGCTTCTTTAGCAGCTTTAGCTGCTCTAATGTACTACAAGACAGAGAGGAAAATGTCTGTTTGTTACAATTCTGAAAGCTGCAACACATGCTTTACAGACAGTGGCCAGAAATGACACATATTTGATTCTATAATAGTTTTAAAAAGCTGTACTACATTTCACTCTACTACAAAAAGCTTTTAAAGCTGTTTGTGTTTCCTGAGTCAGTTTTGTAGTGACAGCTTTTTGTGCTTTCTAGCATGAGACTAGAATGTAACAGTGCTGAAATGTGCATAGCAAATTTTGTAAGCATCTTTCTTACATCAGTAGAGTGTGTATGAAATTTTGTATTCTTCCTGAATTCAGATAAGTATAACTTTCCAAGTACTACAGTGACGTCATGCTGTAGCAACAAAATAAGAGTGAGCTATGAATGCATGTTATAATTAGAAAAAAATAAGTAAAGTTCAAAAAGTTGAAGTGACAGCTTGGTGGGGTTGCAGAAATAACATAAATTGCAAAACATGTTTGAGTAGTATGTTACAGAAGTTTGTTAGAAGTGGAAAATAACAAAGAGGAATTTAGATCAGTAGAGATTGTGTCATGTTATCATAGGGAAGCAGATTTTTCAGAAACTGAGTAATGAATATCATATGAAAGTCCCTAGCTCTATAGTGAAATATAAACATGCTGTTCATAACAAATAATTTAAGAATACTAAACATAAATATGCATTTTTTAAGTTACAAATAATTGTGGAATCTGCATGTTCTCCCTGTGGTCAAGTGAACTTTAAAGACACGCAGGTAGGTGCATTCGTGAGTGGGTGTGCCTTTTTTGAAGGTTGGGTGCTGGGCTGGCAACCCAACACTGTAAAATTCCACTGCCAATCATAAGCGGACCGGTGCTCCGCTGTGGTGACCCCTAACAGGGAAAAGCCGAAAGGCATTACTATAAAGGACCATATAACAGTATTCCATTTAGTATGTGGTACAGAAACATATATTTTTGTACAGCCTGACACTCGCAGAATTTATCATATTAGCCAGCTTGTCAAATAGCACAATACATTAGGTAATACATATTGATATATACTGCTGTTCAGATTTTATGTTGACATGAAAATGAGGCCACGTAGACAAACCATTTGTAACATGGAAGGTATCTGCATGCATCTCTTGATACTCGGTGTCCTGTAATCTTTAAGAATATCACTAAAAAGTGTCCTGGACTGCCAACAACCACCTAAAATAAACAACAGAAATAACATTTAAGTGATAACAAGACTGAGAAATCAACAAATGCATTTAGAGTTTAGATTTTAGAGGAAATATGACATAATTTATTTTTCTGGAGATTATATAAATTGGAGGCATTAACAGTAAGCTGAAAAAGTTGCACCAAGGGGGTAGTGCTCTTAAAACATGTAGAGGAGTACGGGGAGTGGGAAGGGTGGAGATTTAGTAATACCACTTTTTAAAAGAAGAAGAGATTAATGAACTGTGTATGAAAACCTTGGGCATGATTCTAAAACACTCTCAGTATAAGTGACCACTTACACAGAGAGCAGGCTTAGAGCAGATGTCCTTCTATATCACAGTTGCAGTATTCATTAAAGAAGGGATGTCCTGTCCAGGGCAGCCTATCGCTCTGCCAGTATAGATAAGCTTAAAAGAGATCTTGTTTGTGCCATATGTCACATTTATGCTCCTTGCACAGAATGTAGGGCATGAAAGGGATGTACATACACAACTACCCAAAACTTCTTTTGCCCCAGTTCGAACGCCGTTGTTCCCAGATGGTTTGAACATTTTGTTGCTGTACTGACTATTTAGCAACACCAGTTAAGTGCCTTGTTGGGGTTCTTTTTCTTTATATTTTTTATTTTTCAATTTACTTTCTTGGTCTTGTAATTTTTAGCACTACCTAGAGATCATGTCATCTGAGAGGGCAAAATGTCAGTGTGGGAGGCAGATTCCCCATAAGGATCATCATGAACAGTGTCTTTTTTGCTTGAGCACTTCCCATGAACATACCTCTTGTAGTATCTGTAAGGCATTTATGTCTAAGACACTCAGAAGCATTTGTCTTCCCTGGCCATTTATCTTGGAAACCAGTGGATTAGATAGACCAGGGTACCATGGCAGAATCCTTCAACCCAGAGAGATACTCCCACTGGGAAGAAGAAGGCTAAGCTGTCCAGCCTCCACAGAATGTCCCTCTAGAAGTAGGTAATATCTCTGTAGGTCTTTCCTCTCCCGCAACCTCACCAGAAGCCAGCATGGATCCATCTTTTCACACATCCTCTGAGGCTTTGCAGGCTTCTGCTCTGGACATTGAAGAGGGAACTGCTGTTGATTATCTTGGAGGATCCTATCTACAGATATTGGTCAGGGAGAAAGTTCCGGGTTCTCTTCTCAGATCTCATTAAGGGTCAGAAGCTTAAATATTTGTTACTGCTGATATCCACTCTTAAGAAAAGACAAAAACTGAAGCATGTTACAGTCTGTCCTGTGGATCCTGAAAGGGAATGGTAGGAGTTTACTCATGGCTTGTTCTTTGCCTTAGTGGCCCTGAATCCCCCTCAAGGGGTTTCACTACTCACTTCTACTTGGACAGCTACCCTTTCTAAAGGTTTAGGGAACCAGATTCCTCAGATTCCCTGTTTGGTGAGGGATGTTTGTCTTATTCTTCACAAATGCCTTTACCTTTCCCTTGTGGTTCTGATGAAGAGGAGTCTGTTAAGCCTGAGTCTTCTTTCGAAGAATTGTACTTTGGGGGCACAGTTACTAGGATGATAGAATTCTTTAAGTGGGATTCTTCTCAAGTGTCAGATATTCAGTGAAGATAATACGAGTTGCTTCAGGTGGATAGTCCTAAACCACTGGCAGTTCCTCCTGTGTTGGCTGCCTTGTTAGATGCTTTCATTGCTTGTTCCAAGGGTCCTGATTGTCAGCCTCCTGCTCCTAAGAAACCTGATAGGTTCTGTAAGGTTCCTGAGGATTGTCTATTATTATTTAAATATTCTTCTGCTGACCCTGACGTGGTGTCAGTCTCTTCTGACAAACCTAATAAACTTTTGCCTTCTAATAAGGATAGTAGGGCAATGGAGGAGATTGGCAAGAAAGTTTACACTGCTTCTACTTTGGCCTTTAAGGCTATTAATTACCAGACCCATATGACCAGGTGTGCTCTGGCCTTGATTTCTCAGGCTTGCCAGGTTATCTCTGCCCTCCCTGATTCTGACGGCAAATCTTCTGCCTTATCTTTTTTTAGGTTCTGCTACTCAAGTGGCTCACCATTCTGTTAAGTATAGCTATGATGCTGCTGATGCCTCTTCTAGAGCTCCGGCTTTTGGGTCAGTCATTAAAACCAAGTTATAGGATGCTCCTTTAGATAATACTCATCTTTTTGGGACTACTACTGCTGCTGAATTATGTCTCTTCAAGAGAAATGCAAAGCCTTGCAAGACCTTAAACATATTTTTGTCTCTCCTATCCATAAGTTCCAGAGGAATTATCCTTCTAGATCTGCTTTTTTTCGTGGGCAACCCCATCAGGCCTCTAAGGGTGGGAAAGGGGGGAGGCAGGTCCCCCTCTGCTAAGGTTTCTCAGATTTCTGTGGCTCAGAAGCCTCATTTATCTGATAAGTCTGCTTCTCTTTGAAAATTCGCACCCCCCCACTTTTAGGCCATGTTGCTTTGTACCTTCGGCTCTCCCTTTGTCTTTCAAATTGGCATCTCATCACTTCAGACTCTTTGGTTCTTTCTATCATCCATCAGGGTTACTTTGTGGTATGGAAATCTCTCCCTTCTTTTTCTGGAATTCCTTAACCTACTCTAGAACAACTTCCTCATTTTCTGGAGGTGCTAATGTCCCTGTTGAACCAGGGGACCATTTAACCTGCCCCCTAAGTGGAATAAGGTTTTTATTCCAGGATATTCTTGGTTCTTCAGAAGGAGGGCACTTGGAGACCTATTTTAGATCTCTCCTAGCTAAACACCTTTCTCAAGATACCATCTTTTGGGATGCTTACTCTTCAAACTCTTGTTTTCTCTTTTGTTATCCCAGGATTTTTGGTGTCCTTGGATCAGAAAGATGCTTACTTTCATATCCCTATTCACCCTCTCTTTAGGAAGTTTTTTTATGTTTTTCTGTGTCTTCCTCTCATTTTCAGTTCTCTGCTTTGCCCTTTGGCCTCTCTACTGCCCCAAGGGTATTCACAAAGTGCCTAGCTCTTGTGGTTGCCTTCTGCAGCCTCCAAGACATTCAAATTTTTCCTTATCTAGATGACCTGTTGCTTCAGGCACCTTCTCCCAGCTGATTGTTGCAGGATCTGCAGTTCACTATCTCTCTGCTTCAAAGTCTGGGGTTTACTATCAACTTCCAAAAGTCCATCTTGACTCCATCCCAGGATCATGTGTATCTGGGTTGCAGGATTTAGATGGCATTGATGTTGGCTTGTCTTCTGCCTCAAATGGTATTGTCATTGACAGCCTTCTTTCAGTTTCTTCCTACCCTGACTGCCAAGCCAGCCAGGGAGTTTTTTTTTGGGCCCTGGGATTCATGGCCTCTTCTGTTCCAGTGCTTCCTCTATCCAGACTGCATATGCAGAAACTTCAGTGGTACCTCAAGTCAATTTGGCTACAACATCATCACCCTCTGAATTTCAGTGTACCTCTCCTTCCCCGTCTCAAGAAGGAATTTTGAGTTGTGGATTCAACAGGTTGCTCTCAATCCAGGCTGGCCCTTTCAGCCTCCAATCCCTTCTCAAGAGCTCCTCACTAATGCCTTGGACATGGGGTGGGGGCATGTCTTGGTCACCTGAATGTTCAGAGGCTTTGTTATCCCCATCTGAAGTCACACCATATCAACATCAAAGATATGAGGTCTCTGATACTGGCTGTTCAGGCTTTTCACCCCATGTTCTCTATGGGCCCCTTGAAGGTGTACACAGACAACACTACAGTGATGTGGTATGTCAACAAACAGAGCAGCATGAAATCTTACCTCCTCTGCAGGATGGCGCTTCAGGCTGGGATATGGCTCTCAGTTATCAGTTAACTCTTCAGGCAGTATACATTCCTTCAGAACTCAGTCTTGTGGCAAACTGTCTGAGCAGATCCAAAACACAGGCTCATGAATGGATGCTTCACAGTGATGTGTTTCAGGACATTGTCCATAAGTGGGGTATTCCTCAGGTAGATCTTTTTGCCTTCCATCTGAGCAAGCAGCTTCCTCTTTTCTGTTCCAGAGTGCCATGCCATCTGACCTGGAAGATGGACGTTCTTTCCTTTCCTTGGAAGGGGAGGTTACTTTATGCTTTACCAACTCAGAGATCACACCACAGTGGAGGAAATGGTAAAGTCCCAAAAACAGCCCAGTGATTTTTTTCCCTAGGAAATAAAATGCTGTTCTGTTGTTTCGGTATTTTGCCATTTCGCGTAATGACGTTCAACTAACCAGTGTTCGCAATTCATTGCATTCGCTAAAATAATAGGGACCCTTTTGATCCCTTTCAGGCACCTCTTTTCTGATGACATGCTCATGGTTTTACAGGAGGCAAGTAACCCCTCAACCAGAAAATCTTATATGTCCAAATAGAAAAGATTTTTGGTCTAATGCCATGCTTGTAACCAAGACCCTTTTTCAGTGGTGGTCTCTCTGGTCCTCTCTTATTTGTGTGAGGTGCTCCAGTCTGGCTTGGTCTATTCTTCTGTGAAGGCCCATTTGTCAGGCATTTCTGCTTATCTGCCCTTGACTCCTTCTTTGACTTCTTGTTTTGAGGTCAAACGATTTCTTAACAGAGTCCTGCATATTAGACCTCCAAGAAAATGTATTCCTCCTGCTTGGGATCCTTTTGAGCCTGCAGATTCTGCTTCATTGCAACATTGTACCTGGAAGGCTGTTTTGTTGCTGGCTCTTACTTCTGCTCAAAGGGTTTCTGAACTCCAGGCCCTTATGGCCATTCCTCCTTTTTTATTTTTTTACGGGGGCAGTTTGTGTCCCTTTGGACTAATCCTTCCTTAATGCCCAAGGTGGTTAATGAGTTGTCCTTTAATCAGTCAGTACAAGCCCTTTTTCCCTTCTACTCAATCTGCTATTGAGAGGGTCCTGCATACCTTGGGTTTGCACAGACAGCTCAGGTGCTATTTGGGAAAAACTAGGGCTATTTGTAAGTCTGATCAGCTTTTTGTTTCCTTTCATCCTAGGACATGGGGTTTGGGTGTTTCTAAGCAAACTATCTCCTCCTGGATATCTAAGGCCATTCCTTTTTGTTATTCTTTACATGGTAAGTCTCTGTCTGCTTCTGTTAGAGCTCAATCTACTAGGGCTGTTGATGCTTCTGGTGCCTTCTTCAAGGGGTTGGACACTAATTCCATCCTTGAAGCTGCTACTTGGTTTTCAGTGCATACCTTTACTAGGCACTATAAGTTGAATATGTTTTCTAGGGCCAGAACAGGTATTGCTGAAACCATTTTATATGGGTTTGTTGAGAGATCTTCTCAGCTGTCTAACTCCCATTCTGCTTCTTGAGTTTTTTTACTCTCCCTTTTTTAATGAATACTGCAATAGTGATACAGAAGAACATGGTACAGTTGTGTAAAGCCTTAACATAACAGTAGATGTCCTTCTCTTCAATGTTATAGTATTAGCTCCCTAGCTCCAACCTCACCTTGTTTATTCTGCACTTTCTTTCCTTCTGGATGTGCAAGGACTCCTTTGTCTTGTGATAACTGTTCTCTTCTGAGGCAATTCATTTCTGGGTAGTTGGATCTGTACATTCTTTTTTATGCCTTAAGTTGTGTCTGGGGAGCATAAATGTGACGTATGGCGTAAACAAGATTTATTTTAAGCTTATTTATACTGGCTGAGTGATGGGCTGCCCAGGGTGGATATCCCTTCTTTAGTAAATACTGCAACAGTGAAGAGGACATCTATTGTTATGGTAAGATTTTACACGACTGCCCTTTCTTTTGGAATCAGACCCAGGGTAAGCCTGTTTATAGATAGGCTTACATTGAAGTAAACAAAAAGGGTTGAGCCAGCATACTGTGACCTGAAAAAAACTTTTATTATTATTAAACCATAAAAAACAACAAATAACCAGACCGGTTTCGGCCGGACAATATCACAGCCTTCATCAGTGCAAAACAAATTGATCAGTTGTTGTTATTTAAATATACCCATCTTGAAGATCACTGGTTCTTCCTAAAATTGTTCATTTAAACCAGGTGGGAATAATCCTTCTAGTTTGACAATCCACTTTTTTTCTTTGGAATTTAAAATGGAATGCCAGCCTGCCTTATTGGATCTATTACCTTTTATAATGTCAATAACCATGAAAGAACATTTGGCAGTTTTATGTACCAAATGGTGTTTATAGAGTGCATTATTTGCCTTTTTATTCTTGATATTACTAATATGTTCCGATATTCTTAATCTAAAAGGACGGGAAGTCTGTCCAGTGCAAAATGAACCACAAATGCATGTGGCCAAATACACTAGCCAATCACTACTACAATTGGCAAAAAAATTGAGGTCATAAACCAAGGCACAATTTCTACTAGAAAAATGCTTCAGTTTACTTACTTTATTACAGTTAGTACAATGGCCACACAGAAAACAACCAATCAAGGGATCCCCGTCAGTGTAGTCTGTGAATATTGAGGATGGTTATTCACATTACTATGTTTATAGTGATTAAAACAGGAACTTAGATTAGATATGTCCACATCAATGCAAAAACAGGGTCAACCCATTTGAAGGAGAACCCTTTTTCAATAAACAACTTAACAAGGTAGCAACAGACCTCAACAACTTAGAAGAACAACTCAGGATTAGGAAAATTAAGAAATTTCAAAGAGATCAAGCTGACTACCAAAGTGCAAACCCTTTTGCTAATCCCAGCAAACATGTCAGATTTACATCTTATCCAGTAAGAACTTCCAAAACGAAGAGACCCAGATCCAATCTCAGGAAACAGAGTCCGGATACTGGCTCATCGACTGAGGATATTTCATCCTGTACTGAAAATGAGTTGCAGGCAGTATCAGGCTCACCATCCCCCAAAAGGACACCAGGACCTATCCCTTTAGGCCCAGATACCAGCGTGGGGGGCGCAAACATAGGAGGCATCAGCAACATACAAAGTTTATTGAAAATGGCAATGCAGAAATAAATGTCAATGCAAATGTGAATGTTTTGAATCTTTCTGATTTTGTTTCATCACCCATCCACTTGTCAGTTCTAAATAAAGGTCTCACTTTTATACCGGGTTTCATAGTTCCTGAAGACATATTGGCCCAAGATGTGATATCCTTTTGCAGAAATTTGAATCTGAAATTGTATTTTGGTGATACAGATAGCAATTACATCAAAGATAAATTTGTATATCATAAATCATGTTTTGCTCCACCTATGCATCCTATGGTACATCAATTCCAGAATAGCATTCTCAAAGAATTTCATTTTTCTAGATCCGATACAAGTTTTAAACCAAACAATATTACTTTAGCTGAGAAACAGGCTATTCTGGAATTACAGAATAACAGAGATATTGTCATTATATCTGCTGACAAAGGTGGGGCTGTAGTACTTTTAAATTGGTGTGATTATGATAATGAGGCTAAAAGACAACTTTCGGATCAGAGATATTACTCTGAGATGCCCATTAATCCAACTTTCAGGTTTATAAAACAGATTGAAGAGTTCCTGGTTTGGGCTAGAGACGAATTATTACCAATGACATCATGCATCAGCTTATAATTCAAGATTCGGCAAGTCAGTACATCTACTTTCTACCCAAAATTCATAAGGACCCTATAAATCCACCTGGTAGACCCATTGTATCAGGGAAAGGGTATATTACCAAACCATTGTCTTTATATCTCACCAAACACCTGAAGCCTTTGTTGCATTTAGTACGATCACGATTGCAAGAGACCACCAATTTTTTACAAATCATTTCAGACACTCAGCTTGAACCTGGTTGGTTCATGTGTACGCTTGATGTACGTGCTTTATATACCAACATTACACATCAAGCAGGTTTGGAGGCCCTGGCTTTTTGTCTGGATGTGGCGGGTTTATATCAACCGGGCTTTAATTCTTTTCTGGTTGGTTTAGCAAAACATGTTCTTACCAACGTCTTCTTTTATCAAGATACTTGTTATTGGCAAACGAAAGGCACAGCAATGGGAGCTTCATTTGCCCCGATTTATGCAGATTTATTCATGGCGTATGTGGAAAAATTTATCATCTACGATTGCCAAAACAATATTTTTCTTGAGCACATTGACATCTGGAGACGTTACCTGGACAACTGTTGGATGGTGTGGAAGGGTGAGGTACAGCAATTAATTGACTTCATATCTTATTTGAATAACAACATATGGGGTCTACAGTTTACTGTCCATTACAATATGAATACTATTACTTTTTTGGATGTATTAATCAACAGACTACCTGATCATACATTAGGTACAGAAGTATTCAGGAAGTACCCTCAGTACAACACCGTCCTCCATGCATCCAGTTTCCATCCGCCACATATTGCACGTAACATTCCCAAATCACAATTTATTAGAATAAAGCAGATTCTTCATTTCGGCAACAGAGGAAGGACTTGACCAGTAGGTTCAAATCTAGGGGCTACAGCATGGGACATGTGGTGAAGGCCAGTAATTGGGTCAATGCAATTGACAGACAGGAATTATTGAGTTATAAAGATCATACCATCACTGCACCACAAAAATTAGGTTTGTAACCACCTATGCCAGGAACTCTGATACTCTTATTCAAAGTGTGCATAGACACTGGAATATTTTACAATGCGATCATGAAGTGGCAAGCATTATACCAGACAGATGTTTATTTTCATTTCGAAAAGGTAAAAATCTAAGTTCCTGTTTTAATCACTATAAACATAGTAATGTGAATAACCATCCTCAATATTCACAGACTACACTGAGGGGGGATCCCTTGATTGGTTGTTTTCCGTGTGGCCATTGTACTAACTGTGATAAAGTAATTAAATCGAAACATTTTTCTAGTAGAAATTGTGCCTTGGTTTATGACCTCAATTTTTTTGCCAATTGTAGTAGTGATTGGCTAGTGTATTTGGCCACATGCATTTGTGGTTCATTTTACACTGGACAGACTTCCCGTCCTTTTAGATTAAGAATATCGGAACATATTAGTAGTATCAAGAATAAAAAGGCAAATAATGCACTCTATAAACACCATTTGGTACACAAACCTGACAAATTTTCTTTCATGATTACTGACATTATAAAAGGTAATAGATCCAATAAGACAGGCTGGCATTCCATTTTAAATTCCAAAGAAAAAAAGTGGATTGTCAAACTAGGGGGATTATTCCCACCTGGTTTAAATGAACAATTTTAGGAAGAACCAATGATCTTCAAGACGGGTATATTTAAATAACAACAACTGATCAATTTGTTTTACACTGATGAAGGCTGTGATATTGTCCGGCCGAAACCGGTCTGGTTATTTGTTGTTTTTTATGGTTTAATAACAATAAAAGTTTTTTTCATGTCACAGTATGCTGGCTCAACCTTTTTTGTTTAATTGTCATTTGATGTGAGCCGTGCATTTGCCTTCGCACAGGAGGTTTTTTTTAGATGTTACATTGAAGTAAGTCACTTATACTGAGAACAAGTCTTTTGGAATCTGACCCTTTAACTCTTTAAGTAAGAACTAATCTTAGCATGCTATTCATTATGAGTAATATGTTGGAATGTTTAGTTTTGTGATTCTTTCAATTGAATCTGTTGGTCTAAAGAAGGCTGCCATGCCATAACTTCTAACCATAGTTAATATTTTAAGAAAAGGTCAATGCAACCTGCCCCCCTCCCCATACACGTGTAGTACTGTTGTCATGTCACACTGAGTTATTCACAGCACAGGAAGGACAACATCCAATGTCTAAATCCTGTTAAATCGCACTGCCATACTGTGAGACCTTGGCAAGATGATTTAAGTTCACTTTTTTTCCAGCAGATCAGTCAGTACTTAGTAACAACTGTAGGAATACCTGGTTGTGGAAAAAACTGTCCTGATGGACGATGAACTAAGAAATAGGGATTCTCACTGGAGAGTACAATCCATCTGATTAGTTCTCTTGTGTGTGTTTGGGGATGGAAGGGGATCTCATGCTGTTAGGTGGAGGTACAGTTGGGGAAGGCCAGATAACAGATATAATTAGGAGATGTAGAGAGTGAGAAGCATGACTTTTTCTAGTTAGGGGAACAACCTCTATGTGCAACTGGGAATAATGGCCCAAGAATATTGCACTTGATGCCATACTAGTTGCATGAACACTGCACTATGCTAGAGTATCTGTAGTATTCCAACACTTTTTGTTATTTGATTACTTTCTTGCCTCAAGTTACTGTTATTTTAGATAGGTAACGGTATCTAAACTTCAGGTCCCCACCAAAACAATATGTCCTCAGTTGTATGTGGGTTTGCTATAAGCTGAGAGTGTTTTCATGACCTATAGCTCATTTGCAGTGAGTTACTACATGCAAGTAGAATATTTCTGATTGCAGCCTCATTTTCCAGATTTGACTTTGCTACCAAGTGTAACCATAGTGACCTCATCTGCACTTTCCTTAAAAAGGTCCTGTGCTCTGAACTGAAACTGTAGCAAGCTGTTTGATACAAATATATGCAACAAGCAGCTTCCTCAGTTAAATTACCACACTACAATGCAGTATCAAGGGTTCCTATTGGAACATTGAAAATGCAATTGCTCGAATCAGTAAACCTTCCCTTTCCTGCGCCTAACTCCATTAAAGTGCGATCTCGGAGTTGGTATATTTAAGTAGGGGAGGTGTGGGGGGTGCAGGGGGGCTTGCCCCCCTGCTCACAGCAGTTACTTTTGTTTTTTGTTTTTTTTAGTACATTTTCGAAGTTTTAGTACTTCGATCATATGGTGTCGACGATATGGTATTCGAAGTACTGAAACTTTGATAATGTAATATGTAACCCAGTATCAACATCCATTTCTGAATCCGCAATGTTCTTCCAATTTCGGAAATTAATTTCAGTTCTCAGGTCCTGCACCATCAGCATCTGTTGATCTCGCCCCCTAACAGCTTGCACCCAGGGCAGCCATTCTGTTCATCCAACTGTAGTTACATCTTTGCCACCAAATCTACAAAATCTGAGCTAAGTGTATTTTTGCTTCATTTTATTAGAGTATATAGTGCTAACGGTAGAATTAAATTATGCTTAAGGAGTCTTGCTTTGAAATTGTTTGCTGTTTTTCTCTGATGAGTAGAGAGGGGAAAATGGTACCAGAGAATTTTTAGGCTTCTGATTAATGTAGACCTTTAAAAAAATATTTTTCCTATTAACCCATTTGCTGTTTTGAGCTTTTTCAGGTTTAACTAGCTTGTTATAAGTTAGCATGTTTGTGGAGTACTGCATTAAGAGCACAAAAGTGACTTGGTTGTCCATGTATGCTACAAGCCTGAAGTAGATTTTAATGGTAGTCTCATCCCTTGTGATCAAATAGCTGCTGTTTGCTGCTTGGCAACTTGTGGTTGTACCATTAGTTAATTTATTGCTATTAGCTATGCTTAGCTATGCAATGAGCAGCAGTGCCGGTTAATTGTTATGTAACCGTAGTTGCTGTTCAGTTATTGCTAATGTCGTTTTTTTCTGTTGATCATCATACTGATCACTGCTGTAGTAGCCTTATACTTATACCCTGCCAAGGATATAACATTCAACCAGCTTCCAAAACTTTAGGGTACCTTCTACATGTTCAAAATGTTAGGCAGCTTGAGCTGTGCTGCTTAAAATCACAGATTTGAGCACCAAGCTCTCCTGCAGCTGAAAGTAATGATCTTCTGCAGGCTTTCCAGAGTCAGCTTGTGTTGTTCCTTTGCTGGACAGATTCCTTTGGGGAAAAACCTTCCACATTTTAAATTTATTATTTAAATGTACTTTCCTGGTAGGAAAGTTATTTTTCCTAGTTTGTGTTTTAATGCTCTGTCACGAGACTTAACTGTACTTAAAAGGGAACAAACTTTTTTCCTGTCAGGATAAAAGTACTTAAAAGTAGATGAAAAACATTTTTTTTGTGGAGAAACTGTATTTAACTTACTTTCGTGGGCTGCAGACATTATATAAAATTGACTGTGTATTTGTGAGGAAAAAAAGTGACTTTTAACAACTTTAAATTTTTACCGGTTTATGCTGCTTGTTTTCCCTGGGAAAGAAGTACCATTTTTGGCTTGACCATGGACCAAACTACCTGTCCTATGATCTATCCTTCTTCCGGCCACAAAAAGAAAAAGTTAAGCAAATAGACTTTTCCACCACAAGCTAGCAATTTACCTCAGTCCCAGGTAGGTGACTGTGTTAAGGTTAAAGCTGGTTCCAGACTACTCATCTTTTACCCTGGATCCATCTGGTGTAGCACCTACAATCACTATGGATCAGGGGTTGGCCATGTCCTCCATGGCTGCTGTGGTCCCCTCAGTGACAAGGGAGACCTACTGTTGCCATGGGGAGGGAGCAGAGAGATCTTCCCTGTTTAGTCAGAATGTTGTGCTCATCCCTGGGGAAGCTGCTGCTGCCATTAACTACTCTGCTGGCCTCGTTTTTAATGTCAAAAAGAAACAAAAAAACTAAACATGTATGTGCTCCTGCTCAAATTTCTCTAGACAGGAGTAATTTGCTAGAGCACTCAGGATCTAATTCAGCCTATTGATCCTTCTTATGAGACGGTTTCCCATAGAAGAAAAAATGGATGCCTCTTTTCTTGATGAGATTCAAGATTCTGTATCTGGACAGGAAGATGAAAGGACAGATTCAGGGGTTTCTTCTTAGATTTCTGATTCAGATTCAGAACTGAGTACATTATCATGCAAGGACGGTTTCTTTTACTCTGAGACTATTTCCAGAATGTGCCAATGTTTTCAGTGGGAGAACACTGAGGTTTTTCAGTCCCTCAGAAAATACTATGAGGTGTTACAAATAGAATTTCACAACTTTCACCCACTCCTCCAGTACTGTCAGTATTGGAGGATGTGTGTGTCACTGCCAGGCAGATAGATTGTATAAAGTTACTCGGTCTTTTAAGTTTTTATGTACTTATCCCAAACCTGACCAAGCAGCTATAGCTTTAGCTAACCCTACTACTGCTAAACATTTAGTTAATTCCAGTCCTACACTTTCTGACAAGGATGGGAAAATAATTGATAAACATGGGGAAAAGTGTATGCTTCTGCAACTATGATTTTTCAGAATTTTGACTTAGACTCATATGTTGAAGTTTATTCTGACTAATTGTGAACGTATGAGGGATGTTTTGTTTGTAGTCTCTTCTTGTGAGGAAAATCTGCTTTTTAATGGTTTGTTTTCTTCCATCTTTATTTTTAAAGTTTGTGTATGACTCTGTTGATATTTCTACCAGGGCTGTAGCCACTGGTACTGTGTTGAACTAGTTTGCCTGGCTCCATTCTGAGAACCTCCCAGATGATGTTAAAATTTTGATTTTAAACTCTTCTTTGGATAGAGTTTTAGCTTTTGGTCCCTTTGCTGGGGAGGCTATCGGAAAGTGAGATGAGAGGGGTATGCTGATACAGGGAATCTCTAAGATTTTTTCAGCCCTCCTTTTCAAGATTTTCTAAAAGATTCTGTAACTCCTCATCAATTTTTGGTGAGAAACAAATTAAACAGTCACAGCAAAATGATGGTAAACAGATTTTTAACAAGCAATGACAAGGGGATTCCAAAAAGAATACAGGAACTCCCTCAAAACAAAGGACAGTCCAACAAATAAAAATGTTTATTTTAGGGACTATGTCATCCCCTCCCACCCTGGCAGTCCCTTTTCCATTCCAGAAAGTCTGAGTCTCCACTTCTTTGTTTAGCAACAGATAGTTTCAGACAAATGTGTTTTGAAGATCATTCATCCGGGTTACAGATGGCAGTGGGAGGAAATTCCTCCTTTCCAGGTGTAATTCCTCATC
Organism: Protopterus annectens; assembly: GCF_019279795.1. Classification (NCBI taxonomy): domain Eukaryota; kingdom Metazoa; phylum Chordata; order Ceratodontiformes; family Protopteridae; genus Protopterus; species Protopterus annectens. The sequence goes on along the minus strand of NC_056734.1, from coordinate 516,605,604 downwards.
CTCTATCCAGACCCAACTCCTCTAGTTCTCATTGTTTTTAAACAAGAAGCATCTTTATTAAGTTATTACATATGACAATCATACATTTATATAAATGAAAACAAACCATATTGACATAATCCCAGTTGCAAGCATTTTTCATTACAAAGCATATTGACATAATTCTACTTGCAAACATTATATATCATTTATAATCTACCAAAAAGGTTATCCATGCTAGGACACATGGTGCAGCCTGTGATTCTATTAAGTGCTGTGTGGCTTTGTCTTATAATTATAACTCTCCCAGCTTGAAAAACACTTGAATGCTTTCAGAAAACATTTTCTCAAAGTCATTTCCCTTTATCATATTGACTGATAGAGACATGAGAACCAGATACAAGACCGTCTACTAGAAAAAAGGGCTTATACTGTTCAATATATTCAATATTCTTTTTCATTTACTTGCTTTCTGTTAAAACTTGTTACTAGATCAAGCCATAGGCCTTAATCCAGTCACTCCCCCATGCAAAAATTAGATAAAAGCACATTAATTTTTCTTTTGTCATGCTCTTTTAACCAGACTTTTTTTTTACTTTGCAATGCCTACATTTCTTAAAACTGGTCAAGGAGAAACAGAGAAGAAGGGAGAAAGAAAAAAAAAAACAGAAGCCCCTGTTTACAGTAGTTTCATCATTACAAAGAACAACTGAGAAAACTTTACTTTATAGCATGTAAAGAAAATCATATAATATAAATTGTACTATTAAAAATTGTTTTACTTACAGCTAACCTTTTCCCTCCTCTTCCCCTCCCCTAAGTATTTTTCTGAAAATTGATGACATGAAGTAGGGTATATAATTTAGAGTTCCTCACAAGTCCAACAAAGTCCAATATTTCTAGATTTTCTTGTTTTGTAATATTTTACAAATATAATTATTGCATTGTAATCCCACATTTGTCAATTTCCAAGTTACTGGTTTTATTCCTGTTCATCTCCATCTCCCAAATCCTGTCTTTGATTCATTTCCAATGTACTCTCAATCCTTCTGTAAAGCATTTTACATTGAAACATTGGAAAAGGTTTCATTGGCACATTTTCTCTGTGGTCTTTATTACCAGAAGAACAAGAAACAGAATCTCCTTGTGTTTCACAGCTCACTTTTTATTGGACAAACTTTTGTATTACCTCCTTAGCATGTACGTCATCAAAAAATTATTCTGTTCCTCCAGGGGGGAAAAAAATTGAAGATATCTGGGTACTGCAGTTTGAATCTCATGCCTGCTTCTCGACATTCCCTGGATAGTAGAATAAAGTTATTCCTGTTCTCCCGGTGTACAGTAAGTAATTTTCCACAAATACTCTGTTGTCTCCCACTTGTGGTACTTTGTCCTTCTGCCACAGTTTTGTCAGAATCAACTCTTTCTGCTGGTAGGATTGGATCTTTACTAAGAAAGGTCTAGGTTGCTTTCTCATATCCAGGTTTAAAGCATACATATAATGTGCCCTTTCAATTAATAACTCCTGATCTGGAAATAGCAGTCCAGCTGCATATTTGTGCTTTCATAAAATTAATGCAGTCTGTTCCTTCTGGCTTCACTGGTACAGCTGAAAATCACAGGTTTTCCCTATGTGCACTGTCCTCTAATTCTCTTATTTTTTTTTCAAACATCTGTTATTGAGCAGTCTCATATTCAGCCAGCCTTTTCTTCATTTCAACCTCTACTTTTTGCAGTTTTATTGCCTCATCTGAATATCTGTTTAAAGCTTCTTCCATTTTTCCAGCCTTTTGTTGTTTGAGTTTATATACTCCATTAGTGTTTCATTTATTTTAACCAGATCTGTTGCCTTATGTTTTTCTTTAGGTTACTGGAAGTTGTGTCTGGAGCTTGCACTGCTTTTTGCTGAACAGCTGTAGTACTTTTCTTCCCAGTCAATATTTTTTCCTCACCTTTTGTAGCTGATTTTCCTTCAGGTCCTTTGTATTTCTTTTTTCCTGGCATCCAGGCAGTGCACTTACTAGCCAGTTACTGAAATTTACCCAGATACACAAAAGTCCACTGGCCTTCTCTGCTGAGATTCTGTTTTCACACTGGAAGAGCTAGAATTAAGCTGTTACTTAATGTGCAGTCTTCTTGCAAGTCCTCCTCTATTTCTCATTGTCTTTCAACATATGTTGCCTTAGGGAGTAATAGAACCAGTTACTCCTTCCCAATTTGGAAAAGTGTTTTTATTCAAGGGTGGTTTGTTGACAAAGAAAGAAAATGTTTGGAGACCAGTTTTAGATCTTTCTTTCCTAAACCAGTTTGTGATAGTGCCCAAGTTCAAAATGCTGCCACATCACAACTTTTACCTTTTCTTCTTCATTTAAGTTTCCTAATAGCATTAGATTTAAAAGAAGCTTATCATCACATCTCTATTCATCCAAATTTTGGGTGTTTCTTAAAGTTTTGTGTACCACAATCACATTGTCAGTTCTCTGCTTTACCCTTTGGACTATCCATTGCACCAAGAGTGTTAAAGTGTCTAGTTCCAGTTATTACTTATTGCTGACTACTGGGTAGCCACATTTTCCATATTTAGACAACTTGCTTAACTTTGTGGAGTCTTTTTCAAAGTGTCAGGAATCTCTCAGTTGGGTGTGAGATCTCTTACATAAGCTAGAATTCCAAGAGAACATTCAAAAGTCTTTTTTGACTCCAGTACACAGGAGTTTATTCCTGGGGTGTCTACTAGACACCTCAGTTTGAAGAGCTTTTCTTCCACAAGAAAAAAGATCTGTATGTAAATCTAGGTTCTTCTGTCCAGCCTTCAGTCACTGCAAGGGAATACCTCAGGATTTTGAGTGTCATGACCTACTCTAAATCCACACTTACTAGCACAAAAGTTCCTTGACTTAGTGAATTCAAATGCTTTGGAGGAAATTGCCCGTACCCCGACAAGAGGAATAAACATTCTAGATCTGGTCCTTACTTGTGAAACAGGTGTACTGCAGCAACTGTTGGACCCTTATTAGTTAAAACTGACCACAAATCAGTCACCTTTAGACTGACACTAACACCAAAACTCACAAAGGGTGAAATCAGACTAAAAAACTTCACCAAGCCAAACTATACCCTCCTAGGTGAAGGTATAAATGCATTCCAAGTCCCATCCCAAGTTGAAAGTGGTAAGTACGCTGAAGCATACACTAAAGCCCTGTACAATCACTTGTATAAATGTATAAACTCAGCTGTCCAGATAGAATCAAAGCCAGACTCCTAATAAAATCAAGCTGCCATGGTGGACTTCCAGCATCAACAAACTCTACAATAAATGTAAAACGTTGCTGTCCAAGAAAACAAAGACAAGGACTCAACAATGGAAAAGCACCCTCCTTAGCCTTAATAGGCAAATAAGACAATTTGTTAAATCCTCCAAAAGCTCCTTTGAGGGAAATCTAGCAACTATTGCCAAGGATAACCATAAGGCCTTTTACTGTTATGTATGTAATGTAAATGGTAAAACCCAAGCATGTGCAGAAATGGTGGCCAATGGTATCACACACACAGACCCCACAGAGATAGTGAACCTGCTAGTGGATAGGTTTGGTGAACATTTCACTCCCTTATCTCCCTCCTAACTAACAAACAACCCTCCCCCAAACCCCCCCCAACCTTACATATCTGAAGAGCAAGTCCTCAAAGCCCTGTCCAAGGCAAAGAACACGATCTCTATGAGACCAGATGACATCCCAGATTGTATTCTAAACTGGCTAAAACATGAACTAGTGTCACCACTAAGTATCCTTTTCAATCATAGCCTAACCACAGGCTTCGTTCCTGTGGAATGGAGAACAGCTACAGTTATTCCACACCACAAAGGTGGTCTAACAACAGACCTGGGGAATTAAAGACCCATATGTCTGACCAGCCTCATCTGTAAGGTCATGAAATGTATCATTATGGACCTCATAAGTAAAGACATAGGTGACCTCCAAACCCTGGATACTACCCAGTTAGGCTTTGTGAAGGGCAGATCCTGCCTGTTAAATCTGGTCAATTTCTTTGAAAGTGTGATCAAGGCCATTGATGAGGGCAAATCTGTGCACACAGCATACCTCGACTTGGCAAAGGCTTTCGACACAATCCCACATTTGGACATTACCGATAAACTTGGCAAACTAAATGTAAACCCCTTCACTGTAAGATGGGTTGCCAACTGGCTCACAAACCAGACACACACACTATCAAAGTGAGTGACTCCCCATCAACCAACAGACCATTACCAATGGGGTGCCACAGGGGTCAGTGCTGGGCCCCCTACTGTTTGATATATACTTCTCAGAAGTTCAGGTTGAAACTAAAGGGTTGTGGCTGACCAAGTTTGCAGATGACTGCAACCTAGACGCAATCATTGAATCCTCAAATGATGTCAGAATACTCCAGGAGGGTCTCACACAAACCAACATCTGGTGTTTTAGTCACGGCCTCAGACTGAATGCAGAGAAATGCATCATCATTCCCTTCAGCACAATGTCCCTTCACACTATCAAATCAATAACAATACTCTAAGTACCCATGAAGTGATAAGGGACCTGGGATCACAGGTTGACTGTGACCACAACTTTTACCACCATGTGTCTACTGTTGTAAAGAAAGCTTTCCATGTAGCTCACTTGATTAGTAAAGGCATCACCTGAAGAACAAAAGAAGTTATCACCCCCATATACTCAACACTGCCCATAATTGAGTATAACTCCTCATTCAGTATGTACTGTATAACTCCTCATTCAGTATGTACTGTACTTAGCACCTAAAGCAATTGGAGAGACGAGACCTCATAGGTTTCTAACAAAGAAGATCAAGGGCCTCTAGTATGTGCTTTACATGGACTGACTAAAATCCCTGTCACTATACTCTGTATCATATAGACTTCTTAATGGAGACTTATGCCTGGCCTACAGAGCTATCCAGGTCCCAAACCTAATCAACTTACTGCATATCCATAAATCAAATGGGTCTAGGGATGCCCATTCCAGGGATTTAAATATGACTTGCAACTTAAATAGGACATGCTGGAGGGACAGGTTTATCTACCAGTGACTGCCACGTCTTTAGAACAGGCTACCAATTCATGTGAAACAGAGCACTTCTATGACACTGGAACCTGGATGAGTGGATGGGGCACCGCAAATTCTTACCAGGAATAGCTCCCACAACCCTCCTGGACATAAGTAGTCATCATTAAATGCAATCTTAGGTATTGACTAGTACTTCTACGGCATTACATTAGGTTGAAATGGCTAAGCTTAAAATGACCTCAGGTCGATAGCCTAGTAATCTCCTATGATCCTTTGATTCTCAGAGACCACTGGCAAGACTCCACATGAGAAAGATACAGTGGTATCAGAAGTCTCTTTGGTCCTTGTACCAAAATGCACAGTCTTTTCAAATCCCAGTTCTGGGATTTGTCAGAAGGGAAATCTCTTGGTGGATTTAGCAAGTATCCAAAAATCCAGGTCCCTACTACACCAAAGCAGTTATTCACCACAGATGCATCAGACTTTGCTTGGGGAGCAGTTTCAGGAAGGATAAAAGTCCAAGGTGTTTGGGACACCAAGGACAGAAGCAAGCACATAAATATAAAATAGATGCTTGTTCTAATCAAGGCACTCAACTGTCTGAATCACCTTTGATCCCCTGGGCCTCTTCAGGTTGTTACTGACAATACTACAGTTGTGGTGCATCGACAAGAAAGGGGGAACAAAGTCACACCCCCTTTGTAGTCTAGCTGTGTTAGCTTGTGATATACCTTTACAGAACAATATCACTCTAAGGACATCATACATCCTGTCAAAGCAAAATTTTATAAGCAGATGAGCTGAGCATGACAAAAGCAGACCTCAGAAATAGAAAATAGATTAGTATGTCTTCTAAGATTTGATCTATCTGTGGGGATTTCCTCCAGTAGACCTCTCTGCCTCCTCTCTGTACAATCAGCTGGCAAAATTCTGCTCCAGGTTTCCATGCAAGTAGGTGTAGAAGACAGATCCCTTTTCCTTTCCATGGGCAAGAATGTTTCTGTAGGCTTTTCCACCCTTTACACTGACATCTAGGGTAGTTCTGAAGATTCAGATGGAATCCCTCAAGGTCACTGTAATGACTTCCTTCTGTTCTAGGCAACATGGTTCTCCCTTTTTTTTGGAAATGGCCAGATGCAGTTACCACAAACTTCCTCACAGTATGGATGTACTCAGAAAAGAACAGGGGTGTTTGATACATCCTGACCCCAAACATATTTTAGTGACTGCCTGGATGATAGGGTCTTAATTCCCTTTAAGCTCTAGTTTGCTGAGGACATGCAGTAGGTACTAATGGAGGCAAGACAGCCAGCTACTAAAAAATTATATATTAGCAAATGGAAGAGGTTTTCTAGTTGATGCCAACAACATAACCAGCACCCATTCAGAGCTAATGTTTAACTGGTTTTATACTATTTTTGTGAGTTACTATCATTTGACCTTTTTTACTCCTCCATCACATTTCATTTGTTTCGTCATTTCAGCTTATCTGGCCATGGATCCCCCTCTTCCAATGCATTCTTATGTGAAAATGTTTTTGAAAGGTGTTTTGCATAAGAGACCTCCAAAAAACTGGTGGTTCCTCCTTGGGAACCATAATTTTGCATTACAGATGCTAACACTTGCTTGCATCCTTCAAGATGGACCTGGTTGACTGTACAAGCATTTATAAATCATTCCTGGCCTGACCTGTTTGCCCTACTAGAAGTGGGAGATACTTGATAAAGGCAAGTATTGAAACGACTGTTATGTTCTCATTACTTTCTTGTCTTGCAATTCCTGTGACCCTTTGTCCACTTGATGACTCCATCACAGAACCTAGGTCATCATTGTGTCACTGGCAGTGGTTGTCATTACATCAGTAGTCCATCTTCAAAGCAGTTATCATCAAGCTTTCTGTTCAAACTGGTTTATTCAGCTGATCAGAATAATAGTTTGATAAATTATTTACTGATCACTTGTCTAGCTTGTATGTTGTAGACAGACTTTGAATGTCCTCTGTCTGCAGTACCTTTCAGGAACCAGATGAGGGTTTTATAGAGCAAAATTCCTATTTTAGAAAAACATATTTTTACTGGATTATTACACTTGTTTTGTTTGTCTTTTCGGCTTTTTCCCAGTTAGGGGTCACCACAGCGGAACTCTGGTCTGCTAATGATTGGCAGTAGATTTTTATGGTGCCGAGTTGCCAGCCCGATGCCCAACCTTCAACGAAGGCACGCCCATTCACGTATGTCTTTTGGAGGCCACTCAACCATGGGGAGGACATGCAGACTCCACACAGAAGGCACTCCAGCCGAGAATCGAACAGGAGAACCTCTTGCTGTGAGGCAACAATGCTACCACTGCACCACCGCGGCTTTTTTTTTTTACTGGATTATTACTCTGCTTTGCGAATTTTGTAGGAATTTAAGTGCCACTGCCTTCAAAAAAGAGATATATATTTGGCTTTTCAATCTTATATATGCATTGTTTAGTTGTAGGTTTCATTTGAAAGGAGAAGAATAGCAGCCTTCAAAGCACATGACCCAGATTCCAATAATAAAAGTATTAATAACCAAATGGTTAAACCCAACTTTATTGCACAAAATAATAAGATGATAAAAGTTAAGCATTTCCTCTTGGTCAGTACCGAGCTTCCTCAGAACAAATGGCAAATAACCATCAAGTCAGTCATTAAATAGTCGTTAATAATCACATGGCTCTTCTTCTCAAATCACCATTTAAAGTGGTACAATGTGTTAATGGTGAATAAATAAACAACATAGTATAAAGTCCATAAATAATTAATAGTACAAACCTAAATACTAATAAATTGTTTAACAATGTATAACCTATTAAACAAATAATGTGTATAAAACCACCTATTAAAACAGTCCTATAGTTCGGACGGTCACAAATCATAGTGACAAGTAACATCACCCTTCCTACCTTAAAAAGGTTGAAAACTGATGTGCAGACTAGGTGGTGTAGTAGAAAGATGCACCCCATCCTGCAAATACCAGAACACCCTTGAACAAATAGTATCCATGTTTAATAAAAAATTATTAGATCACCATAATTAATAATCAATAATCAATAATAAATATAATATCAATAAATAAAATATAATAAAATATAAGTTGAAATAAATTATAATAAATTCATAAACGGGCCGCTCTTAATTTCAATACACTACTGATGTTAATATTATCATTCAAACCAGGAGCCCTACCTGCATCCAGTTTCAACTGCCAAAGCAGCTCTTGGTACTCCAACCTAGCTTCCCAATTACCCCCTCTAAGGTCTAGGGTCACTTGTTCCAACACAATAAATTTTAATTCCATGTTATTACAGACCTAGGAATGTTTAAAAAAGCATTAGTATCTTTACCCTTGGTAACATCATATATATGCTCATACACTCTTTTTCTGAATTGTCTCTCCATTTTGCCAACATAGAAACTGTTACAAGTTGTACATATTCCTAAATAAACCCCCCTTTCGTCCCACAGTTGAAATAATTGGTGGATTTAAACTTAAATCTTTTTGAGGGGATAAAAATCATACCCTGGTTCATCATAAAACTACATTGCTGGCATGCTCCACACTTGCATGTACCAACTTTCAATCTACCTGTACCCAGTTTTGTTAAAGAACTCCTTTCCAGGAGCTCCTTCAAATTAACATCTCTTTTCCTCACAAATTGTGGGAGAGTTGGAATATAATTTCTAATTTCATCATGTAAAGTTAAAATTGGCCAATGCTTTAAAATAATATGTTCCACTTTGTGAGAAGTAGTGGAAAAGGTATGTATGAATTTGTTTTTAAATTTGGCTGTTTCCAGCAGTACATTGTTGTTAGTGGTCGTTTGACCCATCCCTAACAGGGGAAAATATTTCAAATCTCTTTTTTCTGTAACTTCCACTATCATGTTGTCAGTGAGTTTCTTAGGGTATCCCTTTTCTTCAAATAATGCCCCAATAGTCTCTACCTCTTCTAAAAAAATATCATAGGTACTAGTCATCCTCGAGGCCCTAATAATTTGGCCCTTTACAATACCCTTCTTCTGATAAAAAGAGTGTCCACTTGCAAAATGTAAATAAGAATTCAAAGACGTACTTTTTCTAAAAAGTTTAGATTGAAAACAATGATTTTTGATAGTCTTTGTATAATGTAACATCTAAATAATTAAGCTGGTGCTGATCAATACTGTGTGTAAAACTCAAGAATTCAGTACTATTGTTAATGTATACTAGGAATTTCTCTAACTTCTCCCTTGATCCTTTCCATAAAAGACAAATGTCATCCAGGTATCTCGTGTAGTACACAATAAATCCAGGCCATTTAGTCTGTAGCATGTATTTCTGCTCCCAATATTATAAAACACAATTAGCATAAAGTGGGGCACAAGGGGCTCCCATTGCCACTCCGTTCTTTTGTTGGTAAATTTCACCATTGAAATAAATAAAATTGTTGTCCAGAATTATTTCCATAAATTCAAGAATTAAATTAATAGTGTTCCTATCAATACCGGGTATGGTCACCAATACCTCACCAAACCATTCAAGCCCAGTCGAGTGTGGAATACTAGGAAAAAGTTCTGTAATATCGATAGTGACCATTAAGGTGTCAATATCAAATTTTCCTTGGTCTATACTCTTCAAAAAGTCCCAAGAGTCCTTGTTGATGTGTGAAATCCACATATTTCGCTAGGGGTTCAGTAATGCTACCTGTCCCTGATACTATAGGTCTGAATTTAATTGGGTCTAAACCTTTGTGAGTCTTAGGAATTCCAAAAATCACAGGAATTTTTGGTTTCTCTATGTGTAAATAATTGTACAAACGTTCGTCAGTAGTACCTTGTAACAGATGATCATACAAATTTCATTTGAAAGGAGCCACATCACATTCTATTAGCAAACAGGAGTAGTTATTCTCTAGAATTTTGAATCTAAGAATCAGTGTGTGTGTGTGTGTGTGTGTGTGTGTGTGTGTGTGTGTGTGTGTGTGTGTGTGTGTGTGTGTGTGTCTGTGTGTCTGTGTGTGGGTGTGCTCCTAGCATTTGCTATAAATAAGAAACCACTACTGTATAGCCTGTAGATTTTAAATCTGTAAATTAATGTGTAGCTGAAATGTAGTTAAGGCTCATCTGCATGTGTTTTCTGTATCACATGCTGGCTTAGATGAGCAGCTATGTCTAGATCATTAAAAATATTTCTTAATGTCATACATATAATGTATCCTAAGCCATGGAGTAAATGGCACCCCCATCACCACCACCCCCCCCCAAAAAAAAAGAGAGTTGTACTATTTTTTTGTAGATTAAATGAATCAGAATAGTTATTGGAGGTGGCATTTTATAATAAATGGATAATGAAAAAAAGTGTTGTTTTCTCTTATAAGGCAATCAATGAAAAAAGTAGGTGGTCAGTGGCACAAATAAAATTCATTATGAGAATTACTGAATTTAGACAGTTCCTCAAATACCCTAGGCCATGATACATTATATAAATTTGCCTTTTCCTTCCTTTTACTTGGAATTAGCTTTACTGACCAGACTTGTAGAAAAGGAAGAAGTTAAGCATGTAAAGGAGGATACACAACAAACCACCAAAATAGTTTTACTTCACATTAATATATTGGCACAATATGTGGAAACTTCCATCACTAGATTCTGAAGAATTAAAGGTGTTAACAAGCTGTAATTTATAGATTTAGTGAGGTTAATATCTAAAGTTTACAGGGTGTTTCTCATTAAATTCTTTAAGAAAATTGACTATAACAGCATAACAATGTCCAGCTTTGCTGGCGGTATAAATATGAAAACAGAAAAAATGCATCAGCTTAGATAACAGGAAGAGCTGAATGTATTTACAATCATCTTCATCTGCGGTGGTACAGCGGTAGCATTGTTGCCTCACAGCAAGAGGTTCTCCTGTTCTATTCTCGGCTGGAGTGCCTTCTGTGTGGAGTCTGCATGTCCTCCCCGTGGTCGAGTAGCCTCTGAAAGACATGCGTGAATGGGCGTGCCTTCGCTGAAGGTTGGGCGTCGGGCTGGCAACTCGGCACCATAAAAATCGTCTGCCAATCATTAGCTGACTGGAGTTCCGCTGTGGCGACCCCTAACCAGGAAAAGCCGAAAAGACAAACAACTTCATTATTAAGGCATGGTCTAGTCTGCCACTTCTGATAAGAGCAAGATGTTATATTTTTTTAATTTCTTTATTCTCTTAAGAAGGCATATGTGGAAACTTGATAAGCGAAGGTTGATAGCTGAAACAAGGATGCCACCATTTCCTGTAGGTATCATGAAGGAGGAAATTCTTCTTAAATAGTTAGAATTGTTACAGCATTCCTGCATAGGACAATGTGATGATATCTAAACAATGTCCTGTATTTCAGCATCAGCAAAAGTGTTGCGAAACAGGAATGGCTCCCTGTCTGTAAGGTGATCACACTGTCTTCAAGAATGGGGAAAAGTAGTTTAATGATGTTAATTTATAAGTCAAATCCAACGAAATTAAAAATGTGAGTATGCAGATCAGAAAATTCATAGGATTTTAGAGCTACAGACTACATTGTGATAATAGTCTAAGATACGTTTTATTTTGATGCAAGAAAACACTATGGAAAAATAACTTTCATGCACAGAGAAAAGGGTTCAACAACATAGGTTTCTTACAGAAAAAAAAAAACAGGAGTTTTGTTTCATTCAGATCAGTGTTGCAGTCATCAAGCTGAAGAAGTGTGTTAAAATAAAGATGTTGGAAGGCTGACAGGCAGTTAAACACCAGTATTTCAGAGGTATTATGTTGTTAGTAATAGTCAGAGACCTGATTTGTTTGTTTTCCTGTTTCACCTCTTGCAATAAAGTCCATATTATGGATATAAAATGATATACACTGTACATCCATGCATAGTTATGTCATGTTTTATATGTCAGAAGATCTGATTAATAATAAATCACAAGATATTGTCTGCTTTCTCAAAATTGAGTTTCCTGTCCATTTTTAAAATGAAGTAATACATTTAAGTAAAAAACAAAGGTTCTACCAAATTATGCACTGAGGAGGTACTACCAGCTTTCCAGAAGGTTAATCAGCTTTTGTCATCCCTTTGCATATGGTTTAGTATGTCTTTTATAATTTCTCCAAATCTTTTGGGTTTCTAATACCATGACAGGAATGGACCCCATTCCTAAGTCAAAGTATGATTAAAGTTCATGAAATTAGTATTGCTTCAATCTTTGATGTCAGCCAAAAGTACTCTTCGCAGCACCAGCAATGTGCCTAGTAATGACTCCTTTTCATTTGTACGGGGTTACATGGATTGGTAACATATCTAAATATGATTATAAATTATTTTTTATAAGACCCGTTGCTCCTACCACTATTGGAACTGTCTGGGTATCTTTCTTCCACATTGCTTTTGTTTCTGCCTGCAGATCCTGGTATTTTATGACTTTGTGTCTCTCTGTATGCAAGACACTATAGTCACTGGGTGTGGTGATTTCAATGATCAATGCTACTTTTGTTTTCTTTTCTTGGACCATTATATCTGGTTTTCTAGCATCTATCTTTTGAACTGTTGGTAATGGGTGACCATGTGATATAAACGTCATCATTTTCTATGATGCTTTGTGGCTCATGTTTCCAGTGTTTTTCAGCCACTTCAATACCATAATGTTTGCACAATCCCCAGTGCAACAGTCTCACCACATTATTATGCCTTTCATTATACAGTGCTTCTGCCATTATCGTGTTGCAACCCGCAACAAGGTGTGTGACTGTTTCCAATTCTGTTTTACAAAACCTACATTTGTCTGTTTCTCCCACATGTTCAATGGACTTTGTACCCCAGTGTGTACATAGCCCACTATCTTGGGCTGCCAATATTAACCTTTCATTTCTTGGTTTGAATTTGCCTTTCCTTAACCATTCCTGCATTCATTCTTGATCAACATGAGGCTCTTCCGGAAGTTTTCTATACTTGCAACTATATTTATGTTTTTTCCACATTTCTTGCCTTCTCATCTGGTCTTTCACCTTATATTCTTTGTTTTGTTTTTTTGGCACATTCTGTTGCTGCCTGGTTTTTATCTACTTCTGGTTTGATTTCCATTCCTGCTTGATGTCAATATGCTTCTGCTAAATTAAGCAGAGACGTCGTCTTAAGTTTATTTTCCTCATATTTCAAAACTTTCACTACAGTTAGATCTTGTGAGGTCAGTAGATACATATGGAGTCCTACGATTGCAGATTTATACATGTAATCAATTTCAAGGAGGCCCATCCCTTGTTCAGAACGGGGAATATATAATCTTGGTATACACTGATTTTTATAAATCATTTGGTGAGCCTGAAGCATCAATGTAGCCAACACTTTTTGGGGCCAGTCAATCACTCCAAAAATGTATGTTAGGACAGGAAGAGCAAATTGATTTATAGCTTGAATCTTGTTCCTAGATGTCAATGCTGTTCTCAGGATTAATTTAAGTCTTCGAAAGTATTCCTTACTGAGTTTTATTTGCATTTGTTAATGTTTTATTGCTGATTCTTCATCAATTCACAAGTATTTATACACTCCCTCTTGCTCAATTTCTTTTATATCACATTCTTGTCCCAAACTGATGTTTTCCTGTTGCTGTAATTTTCCTGCTTTAAAGGTTGCTTGTGCACATTTATCAAGACCAAATGACATTCTAATATCATCTGAAAAAGTTTTGACAACCTGCAGCTGTGCTTTCAGTTCCTCATCTGATGAGCTGCACAGTTTTAAATCATCGACAATGAGAAGATGAGAAGTCTAGGAGCCAAACTGTAGCCATGGCCTAAGCTGTTAAGTAAACAGCTTAATGGATTGATGGCAAGGCAGAATAGCAACGGTGACAGAGAATTACCCTGGAATATCCCCCTTTGAATTTAGGTTAAATGTTTCCTTGTGCGGTTTAGGTAATCACCCATTTTTGGAGCTTTTCATCTCCTACACATGCACGAGTCATTATTCAACTACCTTAAAAATGCAAAGTATGCTTTTACCTAAATGTGCTCTTGCTATCACTACTCACTTTATAAATAAACCACTTTCGCTCTACCTAATTCGGTCACATAAATAAACCACTTTCACTGTACTTAATTTAGTCATGTGTCGGTTTAACTCTTCCCTTTTAGTTATCCTCCCTTATAACACTTAATTTCCACTGGCTGTTCTTTGCTGTTCTCCCCATTATTATACTTTGAGACAGCTGTCTGCCAACTCACACACTCTGGAATGATTTATAGGTTGATAGGTTCATAGGTAAGTACTAGGCTAGCAGCTCTTGTGGGTCATTTTAAGCCTAGCCAATTTCCCTTTTTGTGATCAGATAACCTATCCCATTTGGCTATAGATTGGTCTTACCCATCCCACAGGTGGTAATTATATATTACCCCTAAGGAGAATAACTAAGATCATACCATAGATAGGGTCTATATTAGTTCGCCGAAATTGCATTGCAGCAAACACGTAATCATCAACCCTAATTCAGCAAAAATTGTTTCAGCGATTTGCTGAATTTACTGAATACAAGGAAATGGTTGCCCTACAGCACAATGGACTGACAGCTGAACAAATTGAACCCACCCAAGTGGGGCCACACCTCCCCTAGCTATATATACTATCTCAGAGATCGCACTGCAGTGGAGAAAAGGGCAAAGTTGTGCTGTAGGGCAAGTATTTTATATTTATGCAGGGGGGGCAAGCCCCTCTGCACCCCTCACACCCCCTGCAAATTAAATATACTAAATTTGAGATCACATTACATTGAGGAAAAGGCCAAATTTCCCATTCCATAGTGTACCGCGGTCTCCATTCAAACCATTTGAAGTTCCAAAACTTCAATCATATAGTCCCAACCATATGAATTTAGAAGTTTTGAAACATTGATGATCTGATAGGAACCTATATATATATATATATATATATATATATATATATGTGTGTGTGTGTGTGTGTGTGTGTGTGAGTGTGGAGTAGAAACGTGAAATTCAAAATCTCTGGTGTGCAAGATTTTGAATTCTGCGGTTCTGAGTTTTCATGGTTTTAAAATTTCTGCTTTATAGCTTCGAAATACTGTATTTCGATATTTCAGTATTTTGAGGATATATATATATATATATATATATATATATATATATATATACTGCAAGATACTTGAGTACCAGGATTATAAGTGAAAAACCAAACCTTGAAAAACACAATCCCTGGAAGTAACAGTCCGCTCACCTTGGTGAAACAAAACACCATGAAATTAATCCAGATACAAGGGCAAAATCTGAGCACAGTAAAGTTTATTCCACCTTTCGTTAAAATTCCACAACAAGAGTAAAATTCTCCAAAATCCAACAGTGAAGTAAGCGCTTTCATCTGTGAATATACCAGACTTTATCAAACTGTTGTGTTTCCCTCCTCTTTACACTTAAATACCTTTGTATACTTAATTAATAACCAATTAACTTTTAAAAAAAATTAACTTTTTAAAAATGCAGTTCACTTAAAATTAGAAGTGTGTATATACACATACTCAAGAACTGTGTCAGCAGGAATTGCAATACATTTTGTTTCCTAGGAGAGTGTATAAAACTGAAAACATAGGTTTTATTTCAGTAATTAAATCTTTCTAAAGCTTACAACTTCCTAGCTCTCTGTTTTAACACTGGCCATATAGATAGGTGGTCATCAATACCCGGGAATTCTGTGGCATTTAATGTCAACTGCCAATGTAGTTCCCTAGTTTCAAGTTCGTTCCCCCAATCACCTCCTCTGGTGTTCCTTTTCACTAGCTCAAGTATACCAAACTTGAAACTAGTAAAATTAGAACACATTTCTGAATGTTTAAAAAGGGCATTATTTTTGTTCTTAGTTTCCATGGCATATGTCTGTTCATAAATTCTTTGCCTTAAAGATCTTTCTGTTTTCCCTACATAGAAATTGAAACAACTTTGACATATGGCAATATAAACCACCCCTCTTGTTTGACAATTACCACCAACCATCCTAATAGTGGGTGTCATATCTCCTACCCTATATTCACTGTTTTCTAAAATCAGTGAACATTGGTTACACCTACCACACTTGTTGGTACGTTTAACTGTACTTAACTATTCTGTGTGTTCTAATAAATATTTCATATTTTTCCCCACACTGTTGGTAAATAGTGGGCCCATACCTAACCAATGGGTGTACTCTTCATTTCCTTCCAGAATCACCCAATTCTTGGTAAGAATCTTTTGTACCTCCCTGCCAAATGAACTAAATTCTATTACCATAGAATGTGTATATCTATTGGTCTGGTTACTTTGTGTTTCCTGAAAAACTTGTTGTTGTCCTAATAGGGGAATAAATTTATTACCCCATCCTTTCATAATCTCTTCCTTAAATTTCTCCACCAGTTCCTTTGGGTATCCCCTATTCATAAACATTTGAGTCAGTAACATCAGTTCTTTAGTTAACCCTTCAAAGGTTGAACACATTCTAGCCCCTCTAATCATCTGGCCTCTTACTAGATTTTTCTTATTGTATAATGGGTGTTGACTCTCAAACCTCAAAAAACTATTAGAATATGTTGGTTTCCTGTGGACCAGTGATTCGAAACGGTTCTGATAAGTATTTTTAGTCAACTTTACATCCAAATAATCTATAACTTGTGGGTTGTAAGTGTGTGTAAATTGAAAATGTTCACAAATGTTATTAATGAAACTTTCAAATTGTAATATTCTTTCTTGATCTACTTTCCATAAAATGAATACATTGCCCAAATAATGGGTATAAAGAATCCAATCTTTGGAAAATTCAGTACCAAATATGTGTTTCTTCTCCCACATACAAAAAACCTAGACTGGCAAAAATGGGGGCACAACTTGACCCCATTGCAACTCCCTTTAGTTGCCTGTAATATTCTTCTTCAAATATAAAGAAATTATTTTTTAATACCCATTCCATCATTTGTACTACGAAATTAATCATGGTAGCATTCAAATTATTGTATTCCATTAGTGCTTCCTGAAACAATTCCAACCCCAGTTCATGGGGGATTGATCCAAACAGGTCAACATCAAAAGTTGAAAAAACAGTGCACTGTGTGTAAAATTCCTGTTTTATCCAGGTTAAAAAATCCCATGAGTCTTTGACGACATAATCAGCCTTGTGTAAAATGTCCTTTAATATCCTATCAATAAAGACTCCCAATGGGTATGTAGAACTACCTTGGGCTGCTATAATCAATCTGTAGGGTGGGTGGTAAATGTCCTTGTGTACCTTTGGTATATCGAATACAGTAGGGACAAAGGGGTGTTGGTTCTGTAGGAAGTTAAATATCTCCTCATTAATCACTTCCTGCATTAAGCTGTCCTCTAGGTACATCTGTAATCTCCTATGAACCATGTTAACTTCATTGCTATAAGCAATTGAATACTTTTCTGTATCCTGTAACATATTAATTATCTCGTTAGTATAATCAATTGTTTCTACTAGGACTACTCCCCCTCTCTTGTCTGGCTTCATTATCCATATTAAATTAGACTATCTTAATTCATTTAGTAACATTTTTTCTTCTCTGGTTAAATTGTAAAACTCTTCTCTGAAACCATAATGTTGTTTACAAATTTCCCTTCTACACATATTTTCATAATGTGCCATCACTGGGTTTAATGGGGGATTGAACAAACTTTTTTTCTTCAAGGTACTTTCATTCACTTTATTTTCATTGTTTGTTTGCTTAAAATATAACTGTAAGTTTAGTTTCCTTGTGTATAACTTTAGTTCAGTTAGTGTTTGTGCCAATCCTGGTTTCCTCACTGGAACAAATCTGGATCCTTTCTCAAACAAGGTAAAATGTGTGTCTGTAACTAAATGAACTGTGTAGTTAAAAATCTTGAAATCATTCCTGGTATAAGTAATCCCTAACTGGTCTTCTGTAATCAAATTACTATCTATATTTACTTCTAAAATCTGCTGTTCCTGTTGTTTCAGAATGTTCTCTGACCCCTCGGTAATCTCCCCCTGGGTGTCTGTTGACCCCCTAAAAATTGTTATTCATATTCTGTCGGTTACAGTCTCAATTCTGTAACCTTTCAGACCTTCTTAACTGGGTTAATTCTTGGTCGAAAACTTCATCCACTACTTCCTGACTGTAGTTAGTGTTTTGTCCCCCTTCATTCTCCTGATTAACTAAAAAATCTAAATTGTTGCCTGTTCTATACATTTCAATACTTTCCCCATAATAACTTCTAGGAAACAAATAAGTCTCTTTTTGCTTGTATTCCAGTTCATCCCTCTTTAATTTACATTGTTTTCTCAATGTATTGTCCTTCACCTCCTGTCCTGTTTTCTTAAAAATATTGTCATATTTAACTTCAACATTTAAAAAACTTCCATCATTTAAAATGTCATCATTTAATTTGTTAACTTCACTTAAAAGAGAATTAATTTTGCCATTGTTAACTTTGATAATAAAGTGTAACAGTTCAATACGGTACCTGTCAAACATAGAAAGCAATTCATCAAGTTCAGTCTGCCCAACTAAAAGTCCATTGGGAAATTTGGCCATTCTCAGGCCTTTAGGAATTCTTTGCACTTTAATGCATTCTGCAAGGTATGCATTGTCAATTTGTTCCAAAACTTCAGTCATATGGTCCCAACCATATGAATTTAGAAGTTTTGAAACATTGATGATCTGATAGGAACCTATATATATATATATATATATATATATATATATATATATATATATATATATATATATATATGTGTGTGTGTGTGTGTGTGTGTGGAGTAGAAACGTGAAATTCAAAATGTCTGGTGTGCAAGATTTTGAATTTCGCGGTTCTGAGTTTTCATGGTTTTAAAATTTTTGCTTTATAGCTTCGAAATACTGAATTTCGATATTTCAGTATTTTGAGGATATAAAGTACATATCACATATATCACATGTGTATATATATATATATATATATATATATATATATATATATATATATATATATATCACATAAATATATATATATATATATATATATATATATATATATATATATATATATACATATAGTCCTTTTTTATGCCCTTTTTTGACACCCTATTTGTCTCTTTCTGGTCACCCAACTCTTGAGCTCTACAGTTTGCTGCTTAATCTACCAGGGTCCATCCAGAAGTCTGCTATTTTTAACTTTTGTATTTTTGATGTAGCCTGTTATCTAACGTTTATGATGTTCTTCATATTGATCATTGCTGCAGTAGCCTAAGCTGTCCAGGTTATATGCTGCAAGGATATAACTGCTGGCCAGCTTCCAAAGTATTAGGGCACCTTCCACATGCCCATATCATGCCAACAGAGAGAGGGAGGCAGAGCCCTGAAAGTATAATGCTGGAAACAACAAAAAATAAAAATCTACACAATGGCAAAAACAACACACCAAGAAACAAGGGGGGTAGAGGGAGGTAGCAGCTGCTGCAGCCGTGATCATTCGAACATCTACTGTTATGGTAAGTTTATTTACAGTGTAGTACTATGTACTTCATACTGATCACTGCTGCATTAGCCTAAGCTATATGGGTAGGATACCATAGCTTACAAATTTTTGGAGGTGGAATGAAAAGAGTCCAGGAGCCCTTGGAGAATTTTCCTTGTAAAGCTTGATCTAGATCTAGAGAAGGAATCAAGCTGATAGTGCTTTGTAAATGTATGTACAGAGGACCAAGTTACTGCTTCTTTAATATGTTTAGAATCTAACCCTTTCCAAAAAGCCGTAGATGAAGCCAAGGCTGTAGTAGAGTGAGCCTTGACCCTGTCTGGAATAGTTATGTTTTGGTGAGTATAACAAAAAGGTAATAGTCTTAGATAACCATTTGGAAATAACTTTGACACAGGTTATCCCTTCTTTTTAGCTTCTCAAGAAATGAACAATTGAGCCCAAGATCAGAAAGATTTAGTTCTGACAAAATAGTACCTGAGTTGTATGTGGACATCCAAGATATGGAGTATCCTTTCTCCCTCATTTTTGGTTCAGGAAATAAAATGTGATGATGAATAGTTTAGATTATAGTAAATTTGGATACCACTTTGGGCATAAAAAAGAACAGTTCTCAAAGAAATCCTGTCCCTGTGGAAAATGAATTGAGTCACCATAAGAGCTAGCAACTCAGATACCCATCTTCCAGAGGTCAGAGCAGTCAGTAAAACTGAATTTGCAGCATATAACCCATATAGCTTAAGCTACTGCAGCAGTGATCTTTTGAATATCTACGTTTATGATAAGTTTACTTGTACAACTATACGTTTTTAACTTGTCCATTTTTGTCTTATTCTATTCTAAATACACATTATGGAATGTATTGTTCATTCTGTACTTTTATTATCTGGGCAATGGTGGGAATACCGACATGGGTCCTTGTGGATCAATATTTTTTCTCATTTAACAAATATTAAATAAATATATCCTTACATGTGACCTACAGAATTTTAGTACTGTATTTTATGCTGATTGTTGCTGAGGTCTCGTTTCTGAACCATTGAAATACAAAGTTCTTTCCAATCTGACTTAGGACTGTTTCCCTAAATGTTACTGGCAAAGGTTTTGATTGTCCAGAGAATCCCCGCAGTTGAGTGGCATTCGAAAGACATGCGTAGAATGGGTTTGCCTTCGCTGAAGGTTGGGCGTCGAGCTGGCATCTCGGCATCCATACAAAAAAAACTACTGCCAAACATTAGTCGACCAGAGTTCTGCTGTGGCGACCCCTAACTGGGAAAAGTGGAAAGAAGAAGAACAACAACCTCACTCTCTGTTTTCTTCATCTTGCATTGTGGAATGCCACAGAGGCATGTTTTTTTTTTACTCCTCCTTTTCTCCCTTTTTGTTAACAACCTAAAATTGTACTGTATGCTGATGATCTATTGTTAATAACAGTACAACAAATGCCAAGTTTTAAAAAAAATACTGAGCTGCACTTGGCAAACTTACTAAGCTCTACCATTTGCTTAACAATAATGATTCAGTAGATAAACCCTCTAAAACTGAGTTGGTGGCATTTGGAATGTATCAGACACACTTTATATCGAGTCCCTTAACATTTTTGAGCCTTGAGGTTGTCTGCTTGATTACGTCACCTTTAAAAATATCTATATATTGTAAGTTAAATCATTTTCTTTTGGCTTCATATGATTTATTGGTTTTCGTATAGCATTAAAAAATAAGTACAGCTAAAACAACAGTAATGGGAACAAAAACAAAAAGAGAGCAATGCTGTCACAATAAATATGTTTCAGTTACAAAACGGGGAAGTGGTTAAAGAAAAATATACATTATTTTACTACATTAATTTGAACATATATAGGTGAACTATGCAGAAGTATACTTCCATGTAAATGGGAGATGATAGTGACAGATAGGGGTCATCCTTGCCACCCTACCCTGTTTACTGTCTCTCTATATCTGAGATAACAGGGAATGCTAGAAGTAGTTTACTGTAAATGTTATACAAAACAGATGTGGGCAAAACCTGACATTTTGGCCTTATTAACAGACTGTCAGCTGATTCTTAGGTAGAGTTTATTCTTCAAGCTTTAGTATGATTGCATGTTTCCAAGTTTTTATTAGGAGAACAAGTCTAGAGACAGTCATTATTATCATGAAGTGACATTAGAGGTAGAAAGGTAAAAAATATAAGGATCTATAGGTTCATAGTTAATTATTAGGCTAATGATCCTAGGAGCCTTTTTAAGCTTAGCCATACTTCCCAAGAATCAAACCTTGTGCCTTGTGTCAGTGAGGTAACCACCTTAACCATTATGCCATCCCTACTTCTTCTGGTCACACAACAACATCAGCATTGTAAGGTAGAAACTAAAAAACAAAAACAAAAGTATCCTCATTTAGTAAAATAAGTGGGAAGTAATCCCATACAAGCACCATCATCACCTGCTGCCCTGGAGAAATGTTGCAACAGTACATAACATCCCTTTTCCCTAGATAACATAATCCTTTAAGTATGTCAGCTGATGGATGACCATTCTGGGATGCTCTGGTACATTTTCTGGATACTCCACACCTGGATCATCTATGGCAGCTAGAGGCTCTTTGGGCAGCATTTCAGATAGTATTGGAACCCTTATGTCATGTTGTGCTATTGCAGAGTATAGTATACAGCATTTTAGTGAAGTCTCCTGGCCACTACTGTCCTTAAAATGCATAGCACCCTCTACTCTCCTCTTCAGGTGGTCATCATGCCTTTAAATTACTAGGCAATCAGACACCTTTACCGCATAAGACACAGACTCCAATGTCTTCACAACTATTGCTGGCACCCTCTGTGAGCTGGTGATATTGTTTCTGGCATTCATACAATCTCCTATTTCAAAACATCTTCCTAGTTTTTGTTTTTTTGCTTGGAAAACTATGAGTATTGTTTATCTGTCAGGTTATTGGCTGGGTCAGGGTGGATGTGATTTAAACATGCTTTAAATCTTTTTAGTAACAGCCATGCTGGAGTACAGCCCATACTGGTAGATCAGTACATGCTGCTGCAGCAAGAATTTTGCCAGACTTGGGTCCCAGTCACCAACAGCTATTCTTTGTGGGCATCCTTTGTAGTTTGCACCATTCTTTCAACTTGGCCATTAAAACTAGATAGAAGGGCATTATCTTTATGTGATGGATTAGATTATGCTGTAAAAATACCTGGAATACTTGAGTCATATTTGGCCATGTGTTGCAGACAGCTTCCTGTGTGTCTGCAAAATGGTATTCACTGTTGCTGAGTTAATTTGCCTGAATTTTAGCAATTTAGAAAAGGAATCAACAACAAGAAGGAAGAAAGAAAGGCTTATGTGCAATTGAGACTGTAGGTTCTTGTGTTCTTCTACTTGTGACATGCACCTGTGTTTAGGGCATGTCATGTATATTGGCAGGAGAGGCAGTTAGTGATCCAACTTTTGATTTTTTCCGTCCACTTTAGGCTACCATATATAACTCTGATAAGTGCCTTTATGTTGACAGTTTGTAGATGTCCCTTTTGCAAGACATTGAGTATTAAAACTTGTGCTTCACTTGGAATAATGACTGTATTTTCCTTTAAAATATGGCTTTTTTATGTAGCTAACTCATGTTGATGCCTTTCCAAAGTGTTTTTCACGTTTTTCTTTGGCAACTTCTTCCATGCCCATTTCAGCACATGAACTAGTACTGGATATGCAGTGGTCATATGATCAATGTCAGAAGATTGTACTAGTAGTTTTGAGATAGATTACAATGGGAGGACTTCTGACACTGGTGTAACTTGAAATTCAAGAGTTTTCAGCAGTGAGTGACTTAATGCATCTGCGCTGGTAATTTCTCTGCCAGGATGGTGTTGTACTTCACAATCATAGGCATTTATGAGTAAAAGCTATCTGTGCAGAAGGGATGAAATAATCTGAGGTGCATAGCAATTCGTTTGAATGGTCCCAATAAAGGCTTGAGGTCTGTTATAATACTGAAATGTCTGCCATACACAGATATTCATGGAATTATTCACCCCAGCCAGAGTGGCTAATCATGTACTTCCTTGTCCATCTGAGCATAATTACTTTCAGTAGTGGACATAGTTCTTGAATAATAAGCATTGAAGCTTAACAACTGCTGCTAGCTATGTGGCTTAGGGCAGTACCAGTGCCATAAAGTGAGGCATCATAGATTAGAACCATTTTTTTAGATCATAATGTAACAATATGCTGTCTTATGACAGGTAGTCTGATAACATCATTGAGTGGGTATCTACATCTAGGTAGCATTTTTTTTAGTAATCTGTGGAGCGGCTTAGCTGTAGCAGCTTTATTCTCTCCACAGCTATCATGGTTTCCTTAAAGTAAGTCTGAATTGTCTGCATGCAGTAAATGCAGTTTTATATTAATGGCTTTATTCACTAGTTGATATGTGTCTGATACACACTGCATGATAGTGGACTACTGGATTTCTTTTGAATGCAAGGATGCAGCCTTGTATGATAGAGCTTCCTCCTGCCCGAGTGAAATATGTTTTAGCCAGGAGTTGTCTTTGCAGGGCCTCATGTCTCACTCACATAAAAGTTTGTCTCCCAAAGAAAGTCCAAGCTAGTAACAAAATTGCACTTTTTTTGACAGTCTGTTAAGCTGTGTAATATAACCACTCTGCCTTCATCTGTGCACCCGTGAAGAAGACCAATGGCTGCTACTGGTGCCTCTCCTCGATCTTGGATGCTGAGAGTCACTCTTGACCACCCCGCGCCCTATTCTCAAGCCCTTCTGTTGTCTGAGATGAGCTTGAGGAGTTTCATTACAGTATCATACTCCCAGCCATAGAGAATTTGTTTAAATGCTTTTCCCATTACCCCACCACAGCACCCAACATGCAGTGACATAAGACCATTATAGACAAGATCATCTGCCAGTACATGCCCCAGATATTTGTAAACACGGGATTCCTAAAATGACTGGTTGTTTAACTTGAGAAATATTTTACTGCCAGTAACACTTAACAGCACTGTATGCTTCTCATCAGCATTTGTTACCTACAATTCCCAAGAAGCCAGGTTTGCAATATAAAACTCCTCATCAAGGCCTAACAATATCATCTGAAATTCAAGCATAAATACCTCTGAATTAATTTACAGCTTCCTTGCCAGGCAGTACAGCTTGCCACAGTTATGTAGTGACAGGAGGCAATAATTTGTAAAACATCAGGCTTTACTTCTCTTCAAATAGCAGCAACAGCATTGCACGTGAGAAACTAAGAACTGGAATGACACATACATTAAAAAAAAAACAAATCCTACACAAGCAATAGCACCACCTGCTGCCATAGAGAAAAGTCATTACAGTACATATCAATTATATTGATTGCCTCATTAATATCCATGATGACACAGTCACCCTAATGATAATGGACATCAGCTGGATATATAATATCCCTGTGTTTCATATGCTTAGTCATACACTATGCTTGTGCTGTACTGATGAGGTCATAACAAGGCCAAAATATGCATATCCACAGCTAGTGGTGTTTGGCTTTATTGGCCTGAAATTGTCCATTAAAATGATGAAACAAGTCATGGGCATTCAGAATCGCCAATTAGCTGAAACACCTAATGTTCATAAGGGTCATTTGCATATATCACATGTGCCTCTTATTCAAGAGGTTTGAGAGGTCACTCATTGGAAGTTCCAGCTTCCCTGGAGTTTTCATTTAGTTGCTACTGATTGTGTTTTGTGTCACCTTCTCACTCATTGTTTTAGTTCCTTAAGTAAATGGGAATTGAGAGACTTTTTGAATGAAATAAGATTATCAATTTGCTTGATGGCTTCAGTTAGATAGTTCCAGCAGTCAGAGCTAAGTTTGGAAAAGGATCTTTCACAGATAGTGAGAGTAAAGGGATGCCTTGATAGTAGGAGGGAGTTAGAATTACAGAGAGTAGTAGGTGGAGTTTTCGATAGTTAATTTATCGAGAATGGCAGGATGGTATCTTTGATTGAGAAGTTTGAAACTAAGCAATTGAAGGAGGTGAGTAGCCTTGTCACTTATAGGTAGCTATAGTGTAAGAAAGTGATGTTCTGTTTGTTGGAAAGATAACTGAATCTGGCTATTTGATTTTTCAGCATGTTTTAGCTAAGAAGTATTATGTGAGGAATCGGGGTTATGTTTGAAGGTCAATATTCTAGCCTGGAGAGTAGCACATTTGTGACTACAGCTCATCCAGCTTCTATGGTTAGAAGATGAGAGATTTTGTAAGATATGCATAGCTGAACTACTTTGGGAGTTTTATTTTTGACGTGTTTTTTTTTAAAGATGAGGTATTGATCAATACCTTTGTTTAGTGATATTAGCTGTGTGGATCCTGATGTATCACTAATAATAAAACATATATCCTTCAGTTTTTGGTGAGTGTGAAACACTACTACTGAATTTTGAGAGTTGACAATGAACTTATTTTTATTAAACCAGTTCCAGATAGTAATAAAGTCACACACTGATATTTATTTTTCAGACAGGAATAGTTTGTTTTGCCCTTAGCAAAGGACTGTTGTCATCTGCATGTAGTACACAGTTGGTATGAGGGGAGGTCCCACAAAAGATCATTTAGAAAAAGTGAAAAGAGAATTGGACCAAGCACAGATCCTCGTGGAACACTTTTGCAAGATGTCCTTCAGGTAAAATTATTATTGTGTCCAAGGAGAGTGATGGTGCAGTTGAATAGCTAGCTTTTAAATCATTGACGGACATTGTTTGAGAAACCTGCCTCCTAGTTAGTGGAGCAGGAGGATATAATTGACAGTATCTAAAGCTTTTCTAAGAGCAAGGATGATCGTTCTAGTTATTTTACCTTGCTCAGTTCATAGGTTCATAGATGTTTACTAGGCTAATGACCACAAGGACCTTTTTAAGCCTAGCCATGCATCCCAAATCTCTGACAAGTCCTGCTACCCTTGATAAGTGTAAGCATGGGCAGTATTACAACAGATTTAAGCTGTAAGTGAAAAGATAACAGCATAGTTATTATAATTGGGTCAGAATCCATTTTGCATATTGTTGAGAATGTCATACTTGGAGACTTGGAATATAATCCAAGATTTGGTTTTAAATGTTTTTAAAGAATTTTGATGAAGGGGCTAAATATTAAGAGACAGGATGGTAGTCATTGGTTGATGTAGGGATGGAGAATTTTGGCAGGAGTATGACAAGTGGGACATGGTATCAGTTGTGAAGGTTATATTTAGGAGAAATGTAATGGATTTACTGAGTAGTTTGCTACCCATTCTAAAAATATCAGGATGAATAAAATGTAAGAAAGGCTGATAGGAGCAATCAATTTTCTACCTCAGATTTAGAAATGACCTTGAAGTGAAAGGAAGGGCATTGTAGAAACTTTTGCAAGGGGAGTGAAGGTGTAGTACAGGTGTAGTATGAGGAATAAGTGAATAATGGCTGATGTTGTCTTTTAATTCTGAGAGGAGTGAGGTTGATATACTGAATTATGAAGAGTTCTTCTGGTAGAGAATTGGAGAAGCTACCTTCTTTAGGCGCACTCTAAAATTTCTTTCAATGTCCTAGTGTCGTTCTCTGAAATTTTCTGCAGTTCTCTGCTTTAGCTTAGTTGCTAGTCTGATTTAGTTTTTGAGTTTATGGTATGTGGTATGCATTCAGAGGAGATCCAGCAGTAGGTGAGCTAGGCAGCTGCCTAGGACCCATAGGGCCCATGTTGCTTATAAAAAATCCTTAACCTAAATACATTGCCCCAGAAACCCTAGCTTATGTTTGTGCAGTAGAAACATAGCCAGCCAGCATTCTGCACAGGAGATTTTGATGCTGCCAAAGCAGTTTGAATCAATTCCCCAGAGTGAGTGCAAAGAAGATTTTGTGTTTGTGTGTGTGTGTGTGTGTGTGTGTGTGTGTGTGTGTGTGTGTGTGTGTGTGTGTGTGTGTGTGTGTGTGTGTGTAAAATGCCTCAGTTAGGGGCACTGTCTACTTAAGTGAGTTTGCCAAGAGTCAAATCCTGACCCTTGATTATTGCTAGGCGCGTACCTTAAAGCTCCATACCAAATCTAGGTCTCCTTAAATTTTACATAGATATATGCATTATTTGTAAATCACTGAGGATTTCAGTCTGTCGGTGTAAGTCATGGAGTTTCATAATTGTGTCATTCATAGCCATTGTCATTGGTGCAAATGGTAGTGCACCTGCATTTGGTGCAGAAGGCTGATTCTATGCCCATACCAGATATCAATTGCTAACACTACAATAAATTCTGGGGGGAGGGGTGCTGCACTCCTGAGTGTGATGCCTTTGAATTTGATGACTAGTAACTATGAGCCTGTTGTCAGTTTTCTGGCCATTCCCTGTTGCATACCACCAGCTCACTATTTTTTTTTAATGTAACATAGGCAATTTATTCTTCAAGGGCAGAAAACATTGCATTTGTAGATGAAGCAATGAAATGCAAAGTTGCTTGCCAGCAGCAAACTCTGCATTAGTAATAGTTCTCTTTAGTGTGGAATTATTTGGATGACTTTTACTTCTGCAGAGATTGTGCATATTGACTGATATTGGTGGATTATAATGACAGCAGTTTAAGTGGCCTCTTATGGTTGAAATGGACTGAAATGGGCAGTTTTGTCATTATTTATTCATGCATTTTGTTTTACTGCTTACTGGAAAAAAATGCTCAAAACTACAAATTTAAAACACATTCTAACAAATGTTGCTGTAGTTATTTATTTATTTATTTGTTTATTTATCATTTGTTTACTGGGATTGTCCGACTGGGACATTGCTCATTTTCAGCGGAGGCCCAGGAAGAAAAGTTCCACAGACAAGATTACATACAGTTACAACTAGTGGATAGAGTGCACACATTTACAGTCACACTAGATCATGGAACAATACAATTAACAATTAAATGGAACAGCCATTTATTAATGAGATAATTCTTTAGTAGGTTTTTATATTGAGATAGGTTGGTGGTAGCTGTTATTGTATGTGGAATAGTATTCCAAATTTTAGAGATGTAGTTAGAGTAGAGGGAGTCACCAGTGGCATTGTTGGATTTGGTTACATAAAGTAGGGATTTGTCTGAAGATCTCGAGTGGTGGTGGTGTACTTTAGGAGCAAGTGGTGAAGGGCAGGAGTTTTATCTGGTTGGTGAATTAGGGTGAGTGCAGTAATGAGTTGGGTGTAGGATAAATAATGGGATAATTCAAGCCAATTTAGTTGTTGTAGGGCAGAGCAATGGTGAGACCTATGATGAGAGTTGGTGGCGAATTTAACAATTTTATTGTAGTAGGTTTCAAGTTTGTCCAAATCATTTTTTTTTAAGTTAGTGAAGGTAGGGGAAGCATATAATAGGGTGGAGTGTAGGTGTGTTTTGGCAATTGTTTTGTCATACTGGTGAGGAAGAGCTTAATTTTATTTAACATTTGTTTACTGTGAAAGTCTGACTTAGAACAAGACAATTTTCAGCTGAGGTCCAGGGAGAAATGCTCCAGACGCATGCCTTTGTAATGTGGGAGGATACCAGAGTACCCGGGGGAAACCCACATGAATGCAGGGAGGACATGCAGACTTCGTACAGAGGGCACCCTGGCCGAGAATAGAACCAGAGAACTTCCTGCTGTGAGACAACAATGCAAACTGCTACACCACTGCATCATCATAAGTCTATAAAGTGTGCCTAGCTTTGTGTGTGTGTGTGTTTTTTTATGGTGTGGGATAGATGTATATCAAATTATAGGTTATTGTCTATTAGGACTCCAAGAAGTTTTGTTTGGCCACCAGTACAAATTGTGGTATTACTGGATGAGTGTATTTGGACTGGAGTTGTGAGGTCATGTGATTTACTGGGTGAAAGAGCATGAGTTTAGTTATGGATGGGTTCAGAATTAGCTGAGATTGTGATAACGAAGCTTCAGTTGACAAGAAGGACTATTGTGTCCTTGTTTTGAGTTAATTTAGAGTAGAAGTGGCACAGATGACAGTGGCGTCATCAGCGTATTGGACAATGGAGGCTAGTGGGATTGCTTTGTGAAGCTTGTTGATGTATATACAAAAAAGTAGGGGACCTAGGATGGATCCTTGAGGAATGCCCATGGAAAAGATAAAACGGAAGAGAGAGTATGTTGCCATTTGACAGCTTGTTGGCAGTTAGTTGGGTAGCTCAGGAGGGTTTGTATTAAACGATTCAAGACGCAAACTTGAAAGCACGAAAAGGCAAAATAGCGAAACGGCATATAAGCAAATTCTTTCCCTGTGAAAGAAATCGCTTGGCCACTTCCGCTACTTTGCCATTTTCATGACTGTAGTGCGATCTCTGGGTTGGTATATTTAAGTAGGGGGTGTGGGGGGGGGCATAGCCCCCCACTTTATGTAATGTTTTAAAAATTGTTTTTATTTTGTTTTGTGGTAAGCATTCGAGATTGTAAGCTTTTGCTTACATGGGTTTGATAAATCATCATTCGCTTTTTCAAGCGTTCGATGATTTAACATAGACCTGCTCAGGAACCATGCAAGAGCTGTATAACTAAGTTTTAAGTTGGACAGTTTGTTAAGTAATTTCTGATGAGAAACAGTATCAAATGTTTTGGATAGGTCTAAAAACGTAGAGGGACTAGATAGCCATTGTTTCTGTGTTGGTTGATGGTACTGGTAAAGCTGAATAGGGCAGTTGTAGTACTAAGACTGGCTTGAAATCCATACTGTGTACTAGAAAGGAGGTTATTAGATAAGAGGTAGTTGAAAAGCTGCACATGTAAGTTTAAAGAGGGGTGATAAGATGGCGATAGGTCTGTAATTTAAGAATTCAGTAGAGTTACCACCTTTGTGCAAGGGAATTATGTAAGATATTTTCCAGCTTTTAGGGACATATTCTTCAGATATGGACCTGGTTGATGAGGAATGAGATGGGGTGGGAGATGGCATTTTCTGCAACTCTTAAGAAATCAGAGGGTAGATGGTCAGTTGCAAGGGTAGTCGGCTTTAGTTTAGAGAGCATTTTTTACGGTGTTAGTTTGGACAGATTTAAAAGAAAAGGAGTAAGCTCCATCATTGATTATAATTGGGATAGTAGGAGGATCACTGCAGTAGTTCTTAGTGATAGAATGTATGCTTGTGAAGAAAGGGTTAAATTGTGCTGCTATACTTTCGTTATTGTAAGAGCCTGATGGGGTAGAGGTGGAGGATTGGCCTAGAAGATGAAGAAGTTTGTTTATGGCAGACAAGAATTTCTTGGGATTGAGGAGGTGTTTTTGCTGTATGGTAGTAGATATGTTTTTTGTCTGGTTTGACTTGGGCTTTGTCTTTGTTTGGAAGTTCTCTATAATGGTCTTGGTTGGTCTAATTTTTGTTGGTGTGGCAAAGTGTCCAGGCTTTATCTGTAAGTTTGAGTAAAGTTTTAGTTTCTCTTGATAGCCATGGAGCAAAGTTGGATTTTACTCTAGTAGTGCTACATTGGGCTAGGATGTTTAATATTTCAAGGAGGGTGGAGTTAAAGTATTTAACAGCGGTATCTAGTGGTAACATTCTGAGTGGGGTCCAGTCGAAGTTTAGTAAGACTGAGTTAAAGATCTGAGCATTGAAGTTTCTTTTGTTGCATATTTGGCAATAGGTGTTTCTATGGGGATGGAGATGGTGTCTAATTAAGTATGTTGGAAGATGGTCATTAATGCCATCAGAGAGACACATCCTGATTGGTAGGCTAGGGTAGTCTTGATAGTTAGAATCCAATCAAGAATGGAATGCCTTTTGGTTACCTTATCTGTTGTTGTTGTGGCTTGTATGACTTGTGAGAAGCCATGAAGGTTAATGTTGTTGGTGGGATTATCGGAGTCATGGGAGAACTAGTCAGTATTAAAGTCACCCATTATGATTGTTTCTTGTGGGAAAGTTATGGATATCCAGTGTAAAAAGTCTTCTATTATATTGAAGTTATTGCCTGGGGGAATATAAGTACCTATTATGGTCAGATATTTGATGAGGTTCATTTCAAGTTTAGTAATTAGCACCTCACTGTTATTAAACTGTGGCATGCTTGATTCTCTAAGCTCTACTTTTAGGTTTAGTTTATATAGTAAGGCTATACCACCTCATTGTTTGTTTTTCTTACCATATCTATGTATATTATAACCTGGGGGAAGTATTTCATTATTGGTAATGTCAGATTTCAACCAGGTTTCTGTTAGAATAATAATATCAGGAGAGCAGAGAGACAGGTTGGCATGCAGATCGTGTACCTTATCCACTATGCTCCTGATGTTTATGTTACGAAGTAGAAAGTTTGAACTATTGTGAAAAGGCAGTGTGGTATTATAGGGTGTTGGAGTAGGGCAGGTTGGTGGAATGCTGCTGTACATAATTGGGACCTGGGTTGGGCTATATATCTTCAGAGAGTTGTAGTTGTGTATTAATGTATATAAGAAGTTTGATGAGTTTAGATATGAGTTTGGTGTATTTGAGAGTGCTTTGAGATTTTGGGATGAGTGAAAGAAATTAATTTGGAAAGTATCCTATGTAAGTAATGTTGTAGGAAGCAACTGTAAAATTAAGTGGTGTTGGGTGATGGGGCTGGGGAGTGATATGCAAGGGAGAGGAGTTAATGTTGTGTAGCTAAGTGTGGTGGGAAGTTAAGTAATAGGAGAGTGTTAAAAGTGTAGTGGTTAGGTAATAGGAGAGTATTAAAATTGTAGTTTAAAAAGTGTATAAGGTTAATATCTGTAAGTGGCATTTTTTAGGCGAGTAAGGAGGTGATTTGGTTAGGGCAAAAATAATTTCAGGTAGCTTAGAAAAGGTTTGTGGTCAAAAATATTGCGTGGTAACATAGAAGTGAATAGTGGTCTGATATATAGAAGAAGAGGTGAAACTTAGGGGAATAGTGAGTTCTAGAGTGTAATTAAGGTAAATGAGCTGATAGTACGTAGAATGTAGTGTAGGGAGATGAACATTTAGTTGTTGTTAGCAGGAGGTGTGGTGGTTTATGTATTTGCTGTGTTCTACAGAGAAGTGAGTTGTGACATAAGGAGTAGTTGCAGACTAGTTAGATAATAAAGGTAAGTAAGAAGGATAGGTAACAGTCTTATGGTAGTAGGTGATAACTTTGGAGTGGGTGTGGAGAAGGTATGGTGGATTGTGATTGGTTGGAAGTAGATAAAGTGTGGATGTTTTTTTGTAGTCCTATCTCGCCTTCATTCTTAAACATGGGTTCACTCGGCTGATTACAAAGCTCAGAGTCTCTTAGTTGGCTCGTGACAAGGTCGGCATCCCATAGTGTACTGGTACAATCCCCAGATCTTGTTTGCTGCGTCTACGAGTTCAGAAGTGCTTCTTGCTTGGCCGTGGCTAAGTTGAAAACATTTTCTTTATTACTTGTATTTTACTGATATTTCTTGATATATATATATATATATATATATATATATATATATATATATATATATAGATGGGTTCATGTCAGTACATCGACAAGTCGGAAGATCGACATTCACTCTACCGACACATGAAATAATCGAAACCGCAAACACGGACATTTAACAGGTAAGAGGTTTACATTTCGCTAATCATGCCTACCACACATGCATAACACTGCCACACTTACTAAAACATGGTAGGCATGATTAGTGAAATTAAAACTCTTACCTGTTAAATGTCAGTGTTTGCAGTTTCGATTATTTCATGTGTCGGTGGATTGAATGTCGATCTTCCGACTTGTCGATGTACTGACATGAACCCATATATATATATATATATATATATATATATATATATATATATATATAGCTAGTTATACTTAATATTAGTGATAGTTATCTCATAGGTAGTTTACAGATGTGTTTGTTGCTATTTACTTAATTTTTTGAGAACTTGTTGGCCATTGGGCCCTTGTTGTTCTCTGTGTGGTATCCCGTGTGCTAGTTTCTGATACAGTTAATATTTCCATAGGTCTGCGTTTGTGTTAGGACCTTGTTTTTCACATTTTTATAGATCAATAATTGTGTGCAGTGTTGTTTGCCTTTTCATACTTTGCCTGTTGCTTAACATTCTGTTTTTTCCGGCTTAGCTTCTGCCTCCTTTCCGCAGGTAGGTCCGTTTAAGTTAGAGGATCTAGTCCTCTGTTTAACTTTGAATCTTTCTAACAGAGCTAGGCATGTTTAAGTTAGAGGACCTAGTCCTCATTGTTTTGGGTGTGTATCTCTCTTAGGGTGAGGCCCGTTTAAATTAGAGGACCTTGTCCTTCTTAATGTTTCATAGAGCTCTTATAGCCATGTCAAAAGAGTCCAAAGACCATAAACGTTCAGGTTTTAAAAAGGGCCTTAAGTGCTCCCAAAAAATGTCAATTACAGATGGTCATATTAATTGCGTTTATTGCCTTGGAGCCATTCACCTGCAGGAAACTTGTTCTTTCTGTCACTCCTTTAGTTCCAGATTTCTCTAGGAGCAAAAGAACAAGTTAATTCTGAAAGGTCTCCTCAAGCCTTCCTTCGAGGAAGACTTAGCAAGCTCTTCTTCATCTTCAAAGTCTCATTCATCTAGAAAAGAGAAGGTCAAGTCGGCCAAGAGACATTCTCCGGCACCGACTGTTTTGTCTGAACCTCCTCAGAAAACATTAAAACTGGATAAAGCTTCTACCTCTTCGGCTCCACTGTGCACGGAGCCGTTCGAGGTGGTCGATGTTGACACTACAGTGTCGGCCCCAAGCCTTTACTGAAAAATTGCATTGAAGATGGTCCAGAAATCTTTTGCCAGTCTCCCCAACTTTACGATCTCCATTTTACAGAGAACCAGGTCGCCTACCCTGTCATCCAGATCCTCCAAGAGCCTTTCAGAAGAGGATGCAGAGAGAGTAGTGCTTAGACACTTGAAGTCGTGTGCTTTGCCAAAATTGTTGTTGGCTCCTACCCAGTTGGTTCCGGAGCCATCTGAGTCCATTCTCCCTGTTGTGGTTCCTCCTCCGAGCTGAGTTGGGCCTTTGGAGCTGGAGATTTTGGTGCTGCTTGTTGTGGAGCACTCAGTTCCGGCTCCCCTTGTGGCTGTCTTGGAGCCGAGTTCCACTCTGACACCCTGGGTGCTGTCCGTGGTGTCTGGGAGCTGAAGCTCACTGGTTGGCCCTGACAGGGTCACTTGGTACCGGGTCTACCTCTCAGTGTGCCGGCTAGGGTGAGCTTGGACCCTACATCCATCTAAGAGTCGATCGCTCTGGAGCCGAGGTCTACCTCCATTTCCTCGGAACTGGGGCTGTCTTCAAAGCTGGAGACATCTGCATTAGAGATGATGAGGAGCATGCTGTCTCGGTCATCAGCTCTGCGCAAGGGTACCAATACTCCTCCCCTTCAAGCACTGACCTCTGTTTCAGCACATTCTCTCTGACTTGGCAGCAGAGGCCCACAGCCTCAGGAGCACCCATTGGGTGGCTCCCAGTCTTCCAAGACCTCCCCAGAATACCCTTCTGAGGAGCCCCTTTAGAAGAGGACATGCAAGAGGAAGCATGTAGACTCTCCGGATGAGTCCATCACCTCAGACAGTGACCTTAAGGAGTCAGAAGGGTCCCCCAAGTCATCCTCTGATGATGACTCCTTTATAGACATCTTAGAGATCCTAAAGCAGAGAGGCGGCTGGCCCACTGTCACCCCTTCTGATGAGGAGTCAGTGTACCTGAATGCTTTCCGGTCTCAACCTTCAGCCTCTTGGGTGTCTCCACCTTTTAATGAACTCATGGACCTAGTTAGTCGAAAGATGTGGGAAACTCCTGATGACATGGAGCCAGTCCCCAGAAGACCCAACAAATTTCTCTTGGCCCCAAAAGAAAAAGAGTTTTTGACCAAGGGCATGACTGTAGATGCCATGGTGGTGGCAGCGGCCACTATGAAGGAACTAGCGGAGACTTTTTCATCTGTCCATCCACCGAACAAGGAGTCTGGAATGATGGATAGATACTGGAAGCATATCTTCTCTTCAGCGGCTTTTACCCTCAGATCTCTGAACTATCTCACACATTTTACTAGGCTTCAGAGAGATCTACTCAAGGAGCTAGGAGATACTCTTCAAGGTACATCTACTGAAGGAGTCCCTGAGAAGGTGACTGCTCAGTTGTCCACCTTAAATTCCATTGTGAACTCCTTCATGAGGCTGATCTTCTATGCAGCTGACGGAGAAAGTAGGGCAACGGGTTCAGGAGTTTCCCTTAGGAGACACTCCTAGATGTGCTTATGCAATTTTGCGGAGCCTTTCAAGTCTACCTTTACCAACACCCCCTTTGACAGTTCCTCTCTGTTTGGCCCAAGGTAAAAGATATACTCACCAGGTGCGAACAAGAAGGGAAAATTCTCTCTGCTGTGGGAGTACGTTTTACTGTCCTTTCTAGACCATATCCCAAGGATCAGAGAGGTGGTAAAATGTGGTTCAAGAAGTCCCAGAGATTTTTCCCGAATGCACGAGATGATTCCTCCTCCTTCAGAGGTAGAGGAGGAGGAGCTAATGGTAGACGTCACCCTAGAGGTGGGGGGGGGTTCGCAAAACCAGGGTGGCCACGATTCCTTTTGAGTCCATCCCTATCAGCACTCCTGGTGTGGGGCCCAGCTGTGCTTCTCTGGAGTTAGTTGGGGGTCGCTTATCTTTGTATCCAGAAGCCTGGCTAAATATCACCCAAGACAAATGGGTACAAAGAATAATCACCAGAGGATACTCCATACCCTTTTTTCTTCCACCCCACACTCCCAAGAAGATCTCAGATGTTCCACCCAATCACAGGGATCAAGCAACTGTAGAAGTTCAAAAGTTGCTGTCAAAGAGAGTCATCCAAACCGTCCCTACAGACCAGATAGGATTCGGAACGTACTCCAGATTCTTTTTAGTGCCAAAATGAACAGGGGACTGGAGGCCTATATTGGACCTCAACAAACTAAACAAATCCGTAAAGAAGGCCAAGTTCCGGATGCTGACACTGCAGTCTATGCTCCCTGTGTTAGGGAAAGACAATTGGATGTGCTCCATAGACCTCCAAGATGCGTACTACCATATAAAAATGGACAGAGCATCTAGGAGTCAGTCATTACCAATTTCGTGCTCTGCCCTTTGGTCGCACAACAGCCCCCAGGGTGTTCACCAAATGTATGGCGGTAGTGAAAGCTCACCTGAGACGTCATGGATTCCAAGTGTTTCCATACCTGGACGACTGGCTCCTGACCGCCACCACCAGACACCTACTCCTACAAGCCAGAGATTCCACCATCCAGCTCTGTTTCCAGCTGGAAATTACAATAAATTGTTAAAAGTCTGCCTTATCGCCCTCTCAGTTTGTGACTTTTATAGATGCAGAAAGAGACACAGTCACCATGCTAGCTCATCTCCCTGCAGACAGAATTCAAAACCTCAGTCAACAAATTCACAGTTTGCTTCCTGTACAGAAAGTCAAGGTAAAGACAGTGCTGAAACTCTTAGGGACCATGGCCTCTACCTTAAATCTAATCTCACTAGCCAGATTGCATATGTGAATTCTTCAATGGCTGCTTTTTTCGCAGTGATCTCTCCAACAACTGCCTCTATCTCACTATATCCTCATAACAGAGTCTTGCAAAAAGGACCTTCGTTGGTGGATTCAGCCCGATCAGCTGACAATTTTATTTATTTTATTTTATTTTACATTTGTTGACCGGGCTAGTCCAACTGGATATATGTCCATTTTCAGTAGAGGCCCGGGGAGAAAAGCTCCATAAGTTGTACAAGTTCACAAAAGGCATAAAAATATTACATGAGAAACAAAGCAATTTAAACAGATGATTTAAAAAGATAAAATAAGATACGAGAATTTAATATTTTTTTTTTTTTTTTTTTTTTTTTGAGTGAGCATTAGTCTGGATTAGTGCAGGAGCAGAGTGAGCATTAGTCTGGATTAGTGCAGGAGCAAAGCCAATGTTTATTGAGATGAATTTTTAGTTGATTTTTAAAAAGTTGGAAAGAGGTTAAAGAAGTGATATCAGAGGGTAGATTATTCCATGTTTTTCCAACAGAGTTGGAGAATAAACAGTCACCTGCATGATTGTGAGATTTACTAATATTAATCAGGAGTTTGTTAGCAGAGCGAAGTTGTTTCAGGTTGTTGTATGGAGAAATAAGGCTAGAGAGTATTGGTGTATTGGTTGGCTGATATAGAATCTTATAAGCTATTAAGATTTGTTGAAGAACAAGTTGGTTAGGAAGTTCAAGCCAGCCTAATTCTTTTAGGTTCTGGCAGTGATGAGTTTGAAAAGGAGATCCTACAGCAAATCGAGCTATGTTATGATAGGATGTTTCAAGTTTCTTCATGTTGTTTTTGGAAAGATTAGTGTAAATGGGACAAGCATAGAGAAGAGTAGAAATTAGGTGAGACCTAGCAATGATAGGTCTTGCTGTAGGTGTTAGGAAAGGTTTTATTCTGTAAAGGGATCCTATTTTTTATTTACTAATTTTATGGTGTTGTTGATGTGAGAATCAAAGTTGAGGTTATTATCAATAGTTATTCCTAATAGTTTTGTGGTTAAGTCAGGAGAAATGAGTGTTCTGTCAGAGGATGTAAGAGTAAAGTGTGGTGGAGTCAATTTGCGAGTAGGTGAAAAAAGTAACAGTTTGGTTTTCTTGGGGTTAAGGAGTAGACAGCGGTCAGAGAACCATTGTTCTACAGTGTTAAAAGCTTTTTGAGTAAGTGACTGGAGTTCTGTATGAGAGTTAGCAGTACAGATTATAGTAGAATCATCTGCGTATTGAATACAGGTAGCATGAGGAATAGCAGATTGAAGGTCATTGATAAAAATTGAAAATAGTAAAGGACCTAGGATTGAGCCTTGGGGTACGCCTATGGAGATAGGTAGAAGATTTGAAAGTGAGTTTTTCCAAAGTACTGCCTGCTGACGATTTTCTAGGTAAGATTCAAACCAGGATAAGGCTAGCTGTTCAAGAGCAAGATATTTGAGAATATGTAGTAAAAGTTTGTGATTCGCCATATCAAACGCTTTGGATAGATCGATGAAGACTGAGGATGATAAGTAGTTGTTGTTACGGTTAGTGTTAATGGAGTCAGTGAAGGAGAGTAAAGCTGTAGTGGTACTGTGTGAGGGTCTGAAACCATGCTGACAGTTAGAGAGTAGGTTGTTGTTAAGAAGGTGATTTAGTATTTGTTTGTGAATACATTTTTCCATAATTTTTGCGAGTGGTGAGAGTAGAGCTATTGGTCGAAAATTGGAAAAC
Organism: Protopterus annectens; assembly: GCF_019279795.1. NCBI lineage: Eukaryota > Metazoa > Chordata > Ceratodontiformes > Protopteridae > Protopterus > Protopterus annectens. Next base: position 516,566,837 of record NC_056734.1, on the reverse strand, counting down.
TCATTTGAGCTGCCCCTTTATGTAGTGGGATGATATGAGATATCTTCCAGAGAGAGGGGAAGATTCCTTCCTTTATAGATCTGTTAATTAGGATGGAAATAGGGTAGCTTAAGGCTTTGGCAACTACCTGCAGGAATTCAGCAGGCAGTTTGTCTGCAGAGGGAGTGGTTGGTTTTAATTTTTGGAGCAGTGATGTGATGAAGGAGGTAGAGACAGGTTGTAAGTGGAGGGTAGGAGGTGGATTTGATATAGGTGGAAGTAGGTTTGACGTATCAGGAGATAAATGACTAGCAAGTGTTTTGATAGTATTTGTGAAGAACAAGTTGAAATCATTTGCTGTTTGTTTAGGGTTATCTGGGTTAGAGTCCTGGGGATTAGGTGAAATGGAGTGACCTGGAGATAGAAGATTGTTAATACTGGCCCAGAATTTTTTAGGTTCTTTATTAGTGGTATGCTGTAGCTGGAGGTAATAGTTCTTTTTGTCTGTTAGGATAGATCTTTTAGTGTTGTTTCTAAGCTCTCTAAAATTTTGGCGGTCAGTTAGATTTTTAGTGGTTCGCCATTTAGACCAAGATTTATTTCTAAGAATGATTTTATGCCTAGTATTATTAGTTAGCCAGGGTGCTATTTTTGTTTTAGTTCTGATGGTTCGTGTTGGGGCATGTTGGTCTAGAATTGATAAGAACGTAGAGTTAAAGTATTCTACTGCTTCATTAAGTGGGAGATATTTTAGTGAGGACCAGTTTGTTTGTTTCAGATCAGCTTGAAAATGTTCAGGGTTAAAATGTTTTTTTGTTCGAAGTGTTCTAAAGGTGTTAGGTAAAGTTAAGTTGGTTTTATGTCTAATGACATAGGTTAAAGAATGGTCGCTTAGATCATCGGGAAGGGTACCAGACTGGTAGGTTTGTTGAGGTGTATTAATCAGAATCCAGTCTAGGATGGATTCATGGTTGTTGTATTTATCAGTTCTGGTTGGACAGTTAATGAGTTGAGCAAAAGCATATAGGTTTATGTGGGATGTGGGATTTATGCTATTACAAGAATTCCAATCAATGTTAAAGTCACCTAGAACTAGTGTTTCTTGGGGGAGGTTGTTAGACAGGTAGCTAAGGATACATTCTAATGTGTCAGTGTTATTTCCTGGGGGGAGATATACACAAATTATGTTAATAGCTTTATTAGGGCTAATTTGTAATTTTGAGGTGATTACTTCTGCATTCTGCCCTAGAGGAAGGTTCAGATTTGTTATACTAATTTGAAGTTGTGCTTTGAAGAGAATTGCTACACCTCCTCCCTTTTGGTGTTACGGTCTACTCTGAGGATATTATACCCAGGCGGGGTAATTTCGTTATCCTTAATGGTAGGTTTTAGCCATGTTTCTGATAGGCATAGGATATCAAAATGATTAACATCTAAAAGGGCATGAAGTTGAGAGATTTTATTACAAACAGGCACTCCATTCCTCCCTCGCCAACCCGTTGCCACTGTGACCACGGATGCCTCACAGATAGGGTGGGGGAGGCATTATCTAGGCAGGACTGTCCAAGGCACATGGCAAGATCACAAGGCTCACCTGCATATCAGTGTCCTAGAGATGAGAGCAGTGCTTCTAGGGTTGCAAGCACTTCATGACTCTCTTCCCTTGGGGACGATAACAACCCAGACAATATGTCGGTGATATGGTATCTAAACAAACAAGGAGGAACCAGATCTTACCCCCTTTGTTGAGAGGCTCTTCATGTTTGGAAGTGGGTGATATCTTCCCAACGCTTTCTAGTAGCAACACATATCCCGGGGACAACCAATGTGATAGCCGACAAGCTCAGCAGGGCAATATTAATGCCTCACGAGTGATCTCTAAATAAAAAAGTAGTGGAACAGATCTTCCGCAAATGGTTACAGCCTTGCTGTGATCTCTTTGCCAGCCTGATCAATGCCAAATGCAGCAGCTACTTCTCCCTTATCTCCCCTCCGTGGGAGTCACCGAGAGATGCACTTGTTCACGATTGGCCCCTGGGACTCCTTTATGCATTCCCTCCCTTTCCGCTCATATCCAAAGTGATCCAGAAAGCAAAGTTCTTGGGAAGTAAAATGATTCTCATCACTCCTTACTGGCCTCGTCAGATTTGTTTCCCCTTTCTTGGGCCTCATCTACTAGACAATCCATGGACTCTGGACCCAGTTCCAGACCTCTTGACACACATCAGGCTGTATTCACCCCTGCCTCCACACCCTTAACTTGACAGTGTGGCTGTTCCTCTTCCATCTCTAGTCAGGCTTCATGAATTTTCACCTGCTGTGACCCATATCCTTACGTCTTCGCACAAACCTTCCAGTTATACACTAGCAAATGGAGAAGATTTTCCATCTGGGCAAAAGAAACAAAATGTAGATCCTTACACAGCATCCATCCCTGTGGTGTTAGAATTTTTGTCTGAACTTTTCCATCAGGGATCAGCTGCTGCCACAATTAGGGTCCAACTGGCAGCGATATCTAATTTTCATTTGGGACAACATGAGCCTAATCTGATGTCCCACAGATTATGTAAAACCTTCCTTAAAGGTGCTACTTTGCTGAGACCTCCCTTTCAGGAACCTGTACCTCCTTGGGATCTAAATTTAATTCTGTCCAAACTAACTTCCCCGCCTTTTGAGCCTGCACATTCTTGTCAATTGAAGTTTATGTCTTGGAAGACTTTGTTTCAAGTAGCTATCACATCAGCTAGACAGTTATTTGAGTTACAAGCACTGTCAATCAAGCCTCCTTATTTGATTTTCCACAAAGATAGAGTTTCCTTTCGTACAAATCCTTCCTTTATCCTTAAAGTTTGCTCTCAGACTAATTTGAGCCAAACGATCAAACTGCCTGTATTTTTCCCTAATCATTTCAACACTGAAGAATATAAATTTCATCAACTTAATGTTCACAGGCAGTTATGGTTCTACCTTTATAGGACTAAGGAACTTAGAAAATCAGATCAATTGTTTGTGTCCTTTTCTGAGTCTAGAATAGGTCTGCCAGTCTCTAAAATGACTCTATCCCATTGGATTTCGAACTCTATTTCCTTTATTTACTCCTCCAGTGGAAAAATCCTCCCGTTCAAGATTAAGCCTCATTCCACAAAATCCCTGTCCACATCTGCTGCCTTTCAAGCCAGAGTTCCAATTGACAGTATTTATACAGCAGCAACTTGGGCTACCCCTCATACCTTTGTTACTCATTACAAACTGGATTGGACCTCCAGGGGTAGAGCCTCCTTTGGTTCCACGGTACTCATAAGTATATTCCCGTGAGCCACCCCAGAAAAAGGTGCTAGGGATGCTGTCCCATGTGTAGGACTACATAACATAAAGAGGTTATGTACTCACCATAATGTTCCATGTTTGTAGTCCATCTCATCCTTCCTTCTTACGAACCCACCCACCTATGCCCATCCTGGAAGGATCTGGAGACAGGATAGTGCTGCCTTTTGAAGGGTGGAGACCTTTCACTATTGTTGATCTTTTTGGATAACCTTTTCTATGTCTTTATAGTTAGCAGCAAACAAGATCTGGGGATTGTACCAGTGCACTATGGGATACCTACCTTGCCACGAGCCAACTAACAGTCTTTGAGCTTTGTAATCGGATGAGTCAGAGCCGAGGATCGGCTCTGAACCCATGTGTAAGAATGAAGTGCGAGATGGACTACAAACATGGAACATTATGGTGAGCACATAACTTCTTTTTTGTTGGATATAAATGTAAATGTAGAGGGGGTGGGTGGAAAATGGGAGTAAGGCAGGGGAGTGGAGTGAGCCTGAGTGGAGCGAGGGCAAACGGAGCATGACGAACCTAGTCAGGGATGATTGTGACAACAGGAACAATCAGAAGCACTACTGAATTCCTTTCAAAAAACTGTAAGTAAATGTTAAGGTACCCACCTATGTTCTAATGGGAAGTGTCTGCTAAAATAAGGTCTAAAATAGTTAATTATGCCACTGAGAAAAATAAGGTCTAAAATAGTTAATTATGCCACTGAGAAAGTAAGTACTATTTGTATGTAAGGAAGGTCTATAATATGTAGTTCTAGCACTTAAATAGGAACTATATTAGCGACAGATAGAATAACTAGCTTTGCCGTATTACTGTAGCTGAGAGGTGAATAAAGTAATTAAAGAGCTAAATACGGTAGTAGACGTGTGGGGGGACCCAGGGATACCATCCCAGTGAGTTGTGCACACTGCTTAACACTTGTATTATCAGAGATAGTGAAACACACTTTTAAAAATCATCTGAACATGTTGTGAAGTCTAGAACCACCCAGGAGAGCTTCCAGGCTTAGCAATGCAATTTCTCAGTTAGTATGGATGGATTTGGGTAGCACATAGATGAGATGGAAGGCAGCCAGTAGGGGAGAAGAGAATCTAGGCAGACTGAATACAAAGGGGGAGAAGCAGTGTTAATATAACATGCATTGCAAAGTGGTCTAAAAACGGTTAAAGATAATCCATCTTAGAAATACCAGAGCAGTCTCGATAAGTTAAAAACAAAGTAGCATTAATGCAGTTTAAACAGTTTATATGTCCTATAGGATCAGCAGCACAAATTAAAGGCCCAGAGAGATCATACAGCATCCAGAAAATATTGGCTGCAGCAGTTGCATTCTATCAGTTACAACAGAGTAGTGAGTATGTTAGGTATTAAACAAGGAATATAATTTAATACAATCAGAAAGTTGAATCAAAGAACATATGCATTTATGCATGGTCCTAAAAATGTGTTCAAGGTGCATGTTGTTTGTGTATGGTTTGAAATGTGCATGGTTTTAAAAAAGCCCAAGGGTACATTTAATCTGCCACTGGCCAGTACATTTTCAATGAATGTCGGTTTCAGTGCAGTTTCAATGAATATGAGTTTCAAGGGCAGAGATGCTTACTGTTGCTCATGCTAAGTCTATTTTCATTGTTAGACTGTATTGTTTTGTTTAGCAAATGCTTATCAGTGTTAGTGCTATAATATTTGAAATAAAAGTTTTAAATTAAATCCAAACATCTGTAATCATTGTAGAAGTAAAGAAGAAAATAGTATGTACACCGAGAGGTTTGAACAGTGCTTATGGTAAATGGGGAGCGATAGCCAAGTAATGGGACAGTGAATGGCTGCGGGGGGGGCATTGCCCTGCTTGAGCCCCATTTGACCATGATCTGGCTCTTTATAGCCACAAAAACAGCCACAGAGTAGTCTCTGAAACACCAAAACGAACTTTAATATAGTGAAGTGCTTTTCGTCTACCCAAATAGGTAGACTTCATCACACAAGCATATAAAACAGTGTAACAACCTTTTTAAAGCCAAAAAGACGCCAAATCCAAACCAATCGGCTTTTGTGCTTAATAAACCAGCATTAATTAGAAAATTTAAAGGAACATTACAAATATACTGATAGAAAATGCTAAAAAGTTGTAAAAATATGAAATACATAAAAATACTTAAAATACATACATATTCTACCACACACATGGAAAAACAGTCCCATCCGCATAAATGTCATTGTATTAAAATGTGAAGAAAAAATAAAAAGAAAAAATAAATAATATGTAATATTTAACATATTAAGTGTTACCTACTTTATATAAAAATCAATAAGTTTGTTGCAATAAATAAGATATTAATCATATGTACAATAATAAAAAATTAAAAAATTATTAAGGAAAAGAAAAAAAGGAAAAAATCTACCGAAGCAGACTTTTCAACTTCAAAACACAAGACAAAGAAGTAATCTCATTAATACCAGGCAAGGTATAGGAATTTAACCTAAGCTGCCATAACAATTCACACTTTTCTAACAACAACTGGCAAGGACCACCTTTACCATCTACAACTACCTGATCAATAATTTTGAACAAAAAATGGTGTGTCGGGTACTCATTACAGTGTCTTGCCAGTGCATTAGTGTTGCTATTCTTCTTAATGTGGTAAATGTGTTCGTAAATCCTTTCTTTAAACTTCCTGTCAGTTTTTCCAACATAAAATGCTGGGCATGACTAACAGGAAGCTAAATAAACCACTGATTTAGAGTTACAGTTATATCTGCCTCTAACCTTATAAACATAGTCGTTAACTACGAAACTAGTACGTGTGGCAATATACCTACAATAATTACAAGATTAACATTTGTAAGTACCCTCACTCCTGTGGGACTTCCCAATGTTGGTCTCCACTATGTTCTTCAAGTTCCTACCCTTCCTAAAAATTATAGTACGGTAGTTACCCACCTTTTCCACTAAGTCCCTTTCATGTAACAGTAAATTCCAGTTCCTTCTCAAAATATTACCAATCTCACCTGCTTCTGTACAAAAAGGTGTAATAAAACTCTTTTTAAAAAAATGGTTTGTCAGACTCATCTACATGTCCAAAGGCAAAATGGTGAAAAATGGGCAATTCAATACAATTTACATCCCCTCCGTTAATACTTAGAGCTCTTCTAGACATAATTGGCCTGTAAGTCCCACAAGGTCTTTTGTGCCATACTTCACTTATCAATTCAAACACCAAACTTTCAGGATAAATCCAAAGAAAAAATTTTCCCTTCTGCTGTGGTGAACTGTCTAATGAAAAGTAATGGCAAAACAATGACAGTTAGTCCACCAAGGCTAGCGTTTTCTTTCAATTCCAGTTACTCTCAAAATGAGTCCAAAAATGAAAAACTTGCTTTAAAACTGATTTAATGAAATAAAAAATAGGAATAAAAGGCAAGTATACAAAGTCCTTTTTGTCAAACGATAAGCGCTTTCGAGTTATTCTTCCTCAGATCATAATAAAATGTGGGACAGTCATTCGCTTAAATAAAAAGTAACTGTGATTGCTCATCCAATGAAGATGAAATAGATATAATATGAACCAATCATTTCTGGAGTTTTTCCATCCATTCTGATTCGAACGGAGTAGAATGGATAGAAAAATTAATTTCATTAAATCAGTTTTAAAGCAAGTTTTTCATTTTTGGACTCGTGTAAATTTCATTGTGTTAAAATGTGAAGAAAAAAGAAAAAGAAAAAGAAAAAATAAATAGTATGTAATATATAACATAATATATCAAGTCTTACGTACTTTATATAAAAATCAATACGTTTCTTATTTATTGCAACAAACGTATTGATTTTTATATAAAGTAGGTAAGACTTATTATACAATGACCCTCCCATTAATATTCCAAAACGTGCACGCTAATTGGTCAGCATGCACGTTGTAAATCAGAGTTATAGTAATGGAAAAAGGTCCGGTCGCCCAGACTTTTTCCATTAGTATAACTCTTTTTTTTTTTACAGCAACGGAGAACGCAAGATCTCCGTTGCTTTTTACAATCTGTCTCGCTATGTTAGCTTTATAAAGCAATGGAGATATTGCTTTCTCCATTGCTTTTGCCCACAGCTCTGATGTACTGCATAAGTATACGCATGCGCAGTACATCAGAACTGCCACAGAATACCAGACAGCTGCGGAAGGGCAGCATGGAGGCATTATACAATGTCATTATTTAAGAAAAGTAGTTATTTTTTTCTTAAATAATGTCATTGTATAATAGCAATAACCCACTTCTGGGTGTGGGTAATGCTGGATTTACCCACAGTTGTCTTTGGCCACTCGGGCTTCACCCTCGTGACCAAACCACACCAACCGTGGGTAAATCCAGCATTACCCACACCCAGGCATGGGTTATTGCTATAATATATTATGTTATATATTACGTACTATTTATTTTTTCTTTTTATTTTTTTCTTCACATTTAATACAATGAAACTTATGAGGTCTGGGACTGTTTTTCCATGTGGGTGGTAGAATATGTATGTATTTTTATGTATTTCATATTTTTACAACTTCTTAGCATTTTTTATCAGTATATTTGTGATGTACCTTTAAATTTTCGAATTAATGCTGGTTTATTAAGCTCAAGAGCCGAATGGTTTGGATTTGGTGCCTTTTTGGCTTTAAAAAGGTTGTTACACTGTTTTTATATGTTTGTCTGATGAAGTCTACCTATTTGGGTAGACGAAAAGTGCTTCACTATATTAAAGTTCGTTTTGGTGTTTCAGAGACTATGCAGTGGCTGATTTTGTGTTTTTCAAGAGTTTGCTGTTTCCTGTGGATTTCCCAAGTTTGTTTGAGTTATGGCTACTGACAAAGTCTTGGGCACCTCGATTGACTTATCTAGCCAACCTTCTCTAAGTCCGATTTCAGGATCAAATGACTTGGGTAACTTAACACAACTTATTCAAGCTATGAACGAGAGGTTGGATGTTTTATCCACCCGCATGGATTCTATGTCTCAAATTAACCCCGTCATGAAACAGAAGGTTATTTCAGGCTCTAATACTACTAGAGGGCATAGGAACACTGTGAACTTACAGAATAATGCTGCAGGTACATTTGGTTTAGTTTCTGAAAAGAACATAACAACAACTAACTTTACGGGTCCTAATGTGAATTTTAACAGCAGTTCAATGCCTAATGGGACAAACATTGAAACCTCCTCGGCGCTTATTGGGCTCCCTAATGTGTCTGAGTGCCTTAATGCACAGCTGACTTTTGGTGATAACTGTGCTGACCGTGGTAGGGATAGTCGGGCTGGAGGAGGTGTGTCTTTAATGGCTAAATTAAAAGATTTTGATCGAAAATCTTTAAAGGCAAAAACGTTTCAGTTGGAGATACGTTATTTTGATGAATGTAAAAAGCAGGGAGTTGTTCCCAAGGGGTTACGGTCCTGGCAATATCCCTCTTGTTTAGAGGCAGGGACTGTTTTTTATGATGATTTAATAGCACTTTTTAACAGACATGGTTCGGAGTTGATGGATGTTATGTGTAAACACTACAGTATTACAACTGAGACTTTAACTAAAGACATTACCGAGTTGAATAATGAAATTAGATTGCACACATATTTTGTAAGATACCAATATGAGTATAAAATTATTTTTCATCCATAGAACAGCAGCTGTCTAAGAACACAGAAGTTAAACTAAAGTAGTTAAGGAGGGACATTAATGATTACAAAAATGGAGTTGCTTATCCAACTCCACCACTGTCACAAGGAAAAAACCTTTTTGGTTGTGTTGTTGCACAAAGTGCAGAACAGAATAGGAGTAACATGGCCATTGGTCCCAAACCATCTGTGGTGGTTGATCCTGGGGTTAGCAAACTTGATTTGTTCAAGGAAGACTGGTGTGAGGATGTTGAAAGGGATCCCATCACAAATAATAATGTGAAAAGGGGTAACAGTAATAACAATGTGAGCAATGTAAATTTTTTTTCGAACAGGAGTCAAAATCACCAGCACCAGTACAATACGAGAGGCAAAAAAGAGAGTCACAAATACAACAGGTAAAAGAGACGCCAGTGATCCTATTGAATAAATGTGGAGACTTTAAGGTGTACAACTTTTCGAGTTTTGCAATTGACCAAGACTTATGTGAAGTGTTTGGTAAGGGTTTGACTTTTGTTCCGACTAACCATTTAAATTTGCCTGATGTTTTAATTGATTTAAAACTTTTCACTCGAAAATTGAACTTGGCTTTGATGTTTGGCAGCGAAAACCACTTTGACACTTCTTTGGGGGTGGCAAGTACTTTCAACCCACCTTTACATCCAACACTGTCCTTATTTGAACATATGTGTAAATATGACTTGAGGAACTTGAACAAGGTGAGAAAGAAGCTTGGCCCTACTAATATGACTAGCAATGAGGCTGAAGCATTGAACTTAGTTAGATAATTGCCAGTTCGTTTGTTAAAAGTAGACAAGGGTGGAGGACTGGTGATTATTGACAATGACCAGTATGAAACTAGAATGTTAAAAGTCTTGGACAGTGAAATTTATATGATGTCTAGTGTCAACTAAATGAACACTGTATATAACAAAATGTATTCCTTTTTCAGGCATTTGTTGATTGAAGGCATGGTTAGTATGGACATCTACAACTATTTGATGGTCTTGAACCCAAAAATACCTAACTTGTTTGGGTTACCTAAACTTCACAAAAACCTTCAGGATCCCCCTATGAGAGCCTTAGTTAATGCAAAGTCTCCATCACATATGCTTGTTCTAAGTATGTAGACTCTGTTTTAAAGAAGTATGTAGTTATGGAAGACCAAATCTGTAAGGACTCTTGGGCCTTTTTAAAAGCAGTGGACAGGTTCGAGTTCCAAGACAATGTAACATTTTTAACTATAGACATCGTTGACCAATATTTTTCTATTCCAGGTGATGTAGGTGTAGAATATGTAACAGAAAAATTGTTATTTAATGGGGCAGACAGTAAAGAAATTAGGTTAATTCAGGAGATGCTGGATGTTATTTTCATAGTAATTTTGTCAAGTTCAACAGTGAAATTTACAAACAGGTGTTTGGTGTAGCGATGGACTCCCCATGTGGGGTGAGCTGCGCTAACTTAATGTTGTCACATTGGGAATGTGAGAACATTTTCAAAAAAGAGGTGTACACGAAGGTGAAGTTATACAACAGGTATTTGGATGATATCTTTATTATGTTTGAAGGTAATGAAAATGAAGCAAAGGTTTTTGTAGAGTATTTGAATAATAGTACTCCCTTCCTCAGATTCACTTACACCTTCCACGAAGACACTATTAATTTTCTTGATGTAGATCTGAAAAAAGACACGCTTGGAAAGAGATATTTGGCTAAGATTTACAGGAAACCTACGTACTCAAACACCCTTTTACATTTTACCATTTGTCACCCTTTCCATAAAAAAAAGGTCTGTCTTAAAAGGCCAATTAGTAAGGGCAGCTTGGATGACAACTGAGATTCATACTTTTGAAGATGAATGTAGTTTGCTAAGAAATATGTTTTTGAGTAGGGGTTATCCTGAAAGTTTGGTGTTTAAATTGATAAGTGAAGTACGGCACAAAAGACTTTGTGGGACTTACAGGCCAATTCTATCTAGAAGAGCTTTAAGTATAACTGGAGGGGATGTAAACAGTATTGAATTGCCCATTTTTCACCATTTGCCTTTAGACAATGTAGATGAGTCTGACAAACCATTTTTTTAAAAAGAGTTTTATTACACCTTTTTGTACAGAAGCAGGTGAGATTGGTAATATTTTGAGAAGGAACTGGAATTTACTGTTACATGAAAGGGACTTAGTGGAAAAGGTGGGTAACTACCGTACTATAATTTTTAGGAAGGGTAGGAACTTGAAGAACATAGTGGAGACCAACATTAGGAAGTCCCACAGGATCGAGGGTACTTACAAATGTAAATCTTGTAATTATTGTAGGTATATTGCCACAGGTACTAGTTTTGAAGTCAACGACTATGTTTATAAGGCTAGAGGTAGATATAACTGTAACTCTAAATCAGTGGTTTATTTAGCTTCCTGTCAGTCATGCCCAGCATTTTATGTTGGAAAAACTGACAGGAAGCTTAAAGATAGGATTTACAAACACATTTACCACATTAAGAAGAATAGCAACACTAATGCACTGGCAAGACACTGTAATGAGTACCCGACCCACCATTTTTTGTTCAAAATTATTGATCAGGTAGTTATAGATCTAAATGAAAGAATGAAAAAGCCTCTCCAAATGCTATGCAGTCATGAGACGCCCGGAAACAAACCTTCAGTACTTATCAAAAATACCATAAGCAGTAAGCCAAGATAATGCAAATAATCCAATGTTTAATGAAAACCGAATGGTTACAAATTAAGCACTTTCACCTGTTCCAAACACGGGCTTCATCAGAACTAAAATTTCATAAAAAGCAGTTACCATTTAAATAACCTTTTTGGCGCCAAAACATTGGCTCTATTTAAAGTCACAGAACGAACACATAGCTAAAACAAAGTAACTGTCAATGCATATTATTTAATTGATCAATGTTGACATCCTAACCTAACTAAAAATATAAAAAAAATCAAATATATAATATATGTAAAACAAACTCTCTAAACAATGAACGTTACTATTAGTACATGTTAAGCAAAGGTTTTATAGAAATAAAATCATTGAGCCCAGGGGGGATAGACGTATTTGTAAACAACTGCCACCACAATTCCTTGTATGATAGCAGAACTTTATGGTCTCCCCCCCTCGGGTCTATCTTAATGATGTCCAAGATAGCAAACTTAAAATGATGGTCATCACCCCATTTTTTATATGCCTATATAGTGTATTTTTTTCATCCTTCTTTTTAATACAATATAAATGTGCGTAAATTCGCTTGTGGAGATGCCTTTCGGTCTTACCAATATAAAAACCAGAACAGGCACAACATTTGGCCAAATAAACAATAAATTTAGACTTACAATTTCCCTGTCTAAACCTGATTTGAGACCTATGAATGTTGTCTAATATTACTCCATCCACTTCATTTATGATGTAACATAAATTGCACCTACCACATTTATTAGTTTGTTTATTAGAAGGATTTTTGACAATGGGGCCTCCTTCTAAGTATTTTTTAATATTAGATCCCATTTTATTAACAAAAATGGGGTGAGGTCCTACAACATTCGCTACTTCATTGTCAGACAAAATAATGTTCCAATTAGTAGTCAGAATTTCTTTGATTTTAAATACATACGGGCCATATTCCAAAACACAAGCTCTACTGTAATTCACTGCTGTATCCAAATGTCTGTCAGTATGCACAGGAATGATATCTCCTTGGTTACAGTTGTAACCTAATAAAGGGGTGTATTTTATTCCCCATTCTTTGATTACCTGCTTACTCACTTTAGACATCATTTTTAAGTCATAAACTCTATCTCTAAATAAGGATGTAATGAAAGTCACTTCCTTCAACATATCTGAGTGTAATGAAGTTATCCTAATGGCTCTGATTAATTGCCCCTTATAAATATTTCTTAATAGTTTTTTTTGGGATGATTGCTAGAATATTCCAAGTAGCTGTTTGAAAATGTATTTTTCCTATATATTCTAGACTGAAAATTCTTACCATCTTTGAAAACCCAAGTATCTAAGTATGCTAACCCGTCCTGACTATTGGAAGAAGTAAATTTCAAATAGTTGCTACTGGAATTAATGTAATCTAAGAATTTTTCAAGATTGTCTACACTTCTATCCCATAGGATGTATATATCATCCAAAAAATGGGAATAGTACTTGATAGATTTGAAAAATTTGAATTTGAAATGCATTAACTCACGAATTGTTCCTGTGGGACTGAGATTTTTTAAATATCCTATGGGTGTGGAGTTAAATGACAAAATTAGAGCTGATTTTAACACTTTTTTTGATCAATGTGGCATCCAGTATATGCAAATGTTGATAAAATATAATGATGAAAAATTAGTAAGAATTATGCAGGAGGTTGAAAAATTAAATTAGTTAATTTTGAATGACTTGCTATTTATGAAGTGGGAAAAATTGTATGTTAAGCAATTTCATGTGGCAGAGGCCAATTTTAAGAAAGCATTTAACAGGAAAAATAAAAAGTTACAAAGGGATATAGAACAGTATGATAAGGGTAGAGAATATGGTTGGGGCAACAGTACTAGCCCCAACCATGACACCATTTATGCAGATGGAGCAACTGAATATTACAGTCAAGTAGGAAAGGATTCTCATTTTCGGAACAGCGGGGAAAAGGGCCAACAGAGGGATTGGAAATGGGGAGCAAAGTGGAAAAAACAGCATCCACATCAACATGTAAGAAATCAGGGAAATGGGTGGTACGAAAATCACCCAAGAAATTAGAGAAAGAGAAAAGTGAGTATGTGGTTAACAAACAAAATTATGGTAATGACCACAATATCATTAAAGAAGGTGTAGTTAATAGCTTCAGGGACTTTAATATTTATAATTATACTGATCTTTCGTTAAACACTTCTCATTTCCATCTATTTTCTAAAGGTATGAAATACATTCCGACTACAAATTTTAAACTAGTAGATTGTTTAAGTGAAATTAAATTATACATAAGGAAAGTGAACTTGGCCATTATGTTTCATAATTCGGACAGTAATATACAGAATCAGAGCACAGGCATTAAATTATTAAAAAAGAAGAGTAGTTTTATGCCTTTAATGAATCCAACCATATTAGTTTATGATAAATCAGTCACTAAGCAAATATATCAATTACAGAACACTACAGGTGACAAAAAGGTCAAATCCAATTTATCGGTAGATGAAAGAAAGATATTGAAAGACATGAGGAATGATAGAACCATTCGGGTAATGAAACCCGATAAAGGGGGAGGAATAGTGATATATGATAATATGGTGTATGCCTCAAAAATGTATGATATACTACATGTATCGGGAAATTATGAGGTCATCTCTTTAAATTAATTAAATCTGGCATACAGGAGAATTGATATGTATATTGAGGAATTTTTGCTTGATAAACGTATTACTACCGACACGTACAATTATTTAAAGGTTGAACACCTGGTGACAGCTTCTTTGGTAGGAATTCCCAAAATTCACAAAAACATAGATAATCCACCCTTTTGACCGATTATATCTGGAAGCAGATCTAAAACCTTCCCTTTAGGAACAGCTGTGGATACTTTGTTGAAGCATATTTACAGCAAAATTCCCCACCTTGTTAAGGATTCATGGGAATTCCTGAAAAATTATCCTATCAACTTATATAATGATGAGTTGTTATTGGTCACCATCGATGTAATCGACCTATTCTCCTGTATACCCAAAGAGGAGGGACTGCTTGCTTTTGCCAATAGCATTAGAAAATATGCAGAGTTGGATTGGGACAAAACATGTCTTATCATCGAAATGATGAGTATAGTCTTGGAACACAATTACATTTATTATGATTGTGAGTACTTTAGGCAAACCAGGGGCGTAGCAATGAAGGCAGCTTGTGCCCCCATTTTTGCAAGCCTGATTATGCTGGATTGGGAGGAATCAATAGTGCTCCAAAGTGAATTTATCAAATCTATCAAGTACTATTCCCATTTTTTGGATGATATATACATCCTATGGGATAGTAGTGTAGACAATCTTGAAAAATTCTTAGATTACATTAATTCCAGTAGCAACTATTTGAAATTTACTTCTTCCAATAGTCAGGAGGGGTTAGCATACTTAGATACTTGGGTTTTCAAAGATGTTAAGAATTTTCAGTCTAGAATAGATAGGAAAAATAAATGTTCAAACAGCTACTTGGAATATTCTAGCAATCATCCCAAAAAACTATTAAGAAATATTTATAAGGGGCAATTAATCAGAGCCATTAGAATAACTTCATTACACTCAGATATGTTGAAGGAAGTGACTTTCATTACATCCTTATTTAGAGATAGAGGTTATGACTTAAAAATGATGTCTAAAGTGAGTAAGCAGGTAATCAAAGAATGGGGAATAAAATACACCCCTTTATTAGGTTACAACTGTAACCAAGGAGATATCATTCCTATGCATACTGACAGACATTTGGATACAGCAGTGAATTACAGTAGAGCTTGTGTTTTGGAATATGGCCCGTTATGTATTTAAAATCAAAGAAATTCTGACTACTAATTGGAACATTATTTTGTCTGACAATGAAGTAGCGAATGTTGTAGGACCTCGCCCCATTTTTGTTAATAAAATGGGATCTAATATTAAAAAATACTTAGAAGGAGGCCCCATTGTCAAAAATCCTTCTAATAAACATACTAATAAATGTGGTAGTTGCAATTTATGTTACACCATAAATGAAGTGGATGGAGTAATATTAGACAACATTCGTAGGTCTCAAATCAGGTTTAGACAGGGAAATTGTAAGTCTAAATTTATTGTTTATTTGGACAAATGTTGTGCCTGTTCTGGTTTTTATATTGGTAAGACCAAAAGGCATCTCCACAAGTGAATTTATGCACATTTATATTGTATTAAAAAGAAGGATGAAAAAAATGCACTATGTTGTTGTATCTTTCGGCTTTTCCCAGTTAGGGGTCGCCACAGCGGAACTCCAGTCCGCTAATGATTGGCAGTAGATTTTTACGTACTGAGTTGCCACCCCTAACGTACAACCTTCAACGAAGGTACGCCCATTCATGCATGTCTCCGCACAGAAGACGATTTAGCTGAGAATCGAACAGGATGTCTTGCTGTGAGGCGACAACGCTACCGCAGCACCACCACCGCAGCTAGGCATATAAAAAATCGGGGTGATGACCATCATTTTAACTTTGCTATCTTGGACACCATTAAGATAGATCTGAGGGGGGAGACCATAAAGGTCTGCTATCATACAAGGAATTGTGGTGGCAGTTCTTTACAGATGCGTCTACCCCCACAGGGCTCAATGATTTGATTTCTATAAAACCTTTGCTTAACATGCACTAATAGTAACGTTCATTGTTTAGAGAGTTTGTTTTACATATATTACATATTTAATGATTTTTTATATTTTTAGTTAGGACGTCAACATTGATCAATTAAATAATATGCATTGACAGTTACTTTGTTTTAGCTATGTGTTCGTTCTCTGACTTTAAATAGAGCCAATGTTTTGGCGCCAAAAAGGTTATTTAAATGGTAACTGTTTTTCATGAAATTTTAGTTCTGATGAAGCCCGTGTTTGGAACGGGTGAAAGCGCTTAACTTGTAACCATTCGGTTTTCATTAAACATTGGATTATTCTTGGCTTACTGCTTATGGTATTTTTGATAAGTACTGAAGGTTTGTTTCTAGGCGTCTCATGACCGCATAGTGTTTGGCGAGGCTTTTTCATTCGTTCATTAAGTTCTGTTGTATTTGCGAATGCCAAACACTTTTCAATTTTTGAGGTAGTTATAGATGGTAAAGGTGGACCTTGTCAGTTGTTGTTAAAAAAGTGTGAATTGTTATGGCACCTTAGGTTAAATTCCTATACGTTGCCTGGTATTAATGAGATAACTTCTTTGTCTTGTGTTTTGAAGTTGAAAAGTCTGCTTTGGTAGATTTTTTTCCCTTTTTTTGCTTTTTTTCCTTTTCCTTAATGATTTTTTTAAATTTTTTATTATTGTACATGTGATTAGTGATCTAAAATGTCTTATTTATTGCAACAAATGTATTTATTTTTATATAAAGTAGATAAGACTTAATATATTATTTTATATATTACATACTATTTATTTTTTCTTTTTATTTTTTCTTCATATTTTAATACAGTGAAATTTATGAGGTTTGGGACTGTTTTTCCATGTGGGTAGTAGAATATGTATGTATTTTTATGTATTTCATATTTTTACAACTTCTTAGCATTTTTATCAGTATATTTGTGATGTACCTTTAAATTTTCTAATTAATGCTGGTTTATTAAGCACAAGAGCCGATTGGTTTGGATTTGGCGCCTTTTTGGCTTTAAAAAGGTTGTTACACTGTTTTTATATGTTTGTCTGATGAAGTCTGCCTATTTGGGTAGACGAAAAGCGCTTCACTATATTAAAGTTCGTTTTGGTGTTTCAGAGACTACTCGGTGGCTGTTTTTGTGTTTTTTCAAGAGTTTGCTGTTTCCTGTTATTTTCTCAACTTCTTATAGCCAAACACAAATTGTTTTGTATGATCACAGAATTGTTTGTCATACTTTCTGTCACTGTGGCTAGATTGGGTTATGGTAAAACATATTTGAGTGGAAGACTTACTTCCCAATACAGTGAATTTCATGTCCTTATAGACTGTACACTAGTGATAGTGACCCCCCCCCCCCACACTGTGAATCCAGCCGACAAGGGATTGCAGACATACAGAAAGTCCTACATAAGTATTAGGTGTTGGAGGAGGACTAGACAGTATGGAATAGGAGTGAAATGTAAATGACGTAGTAGCAGAAAAAGCGACAAGACTGCAGTTTTAGATAACTATAGGAATCACTCAGAGGTGCTTAGAAAGGATTGGGAAGGGAGATTTGATACGCAATTCAGAAAGAATGGGGATTTATGTATGGCTCACAAATATGCAACAAAATCTTGAAGGTTTAGGATCTTTGCTTAAACGTGTTTGCATAGGTATTTTTATATCCCAAGTAAACTTCAAAGAGTTTTTTCTCAGTAGATAGCAAATGTTGGAGGTGTGATGAGGAAGAAAGAGATGATTAGGAACATATTTTGGGGAGTGTAGTGAGTTGGCAGACTAAAAATTCCTTGCAGACTACTCTAACAGAAATACTGAGTGAGCAAATTGGCGTAACTAATTTAATGTTTTTTGAGCTGTGATACCGAACCAGAATTGCTTAGACATAGTAAGGCCTTGCTGAGTTTAATTATGATGGCTGCCAAAAAAGTAGTTACTCGAAAATGGAAATAAAAGTCTAAACCAACTATACAAGAAATAGTGAATAATGTAATAGAGATAAATCAACTGGAAACTGGATCTTTAGAAAAGGGTAGGAGCTAATTACATAGAAAAGATGGGAACTGTGGGAACAGTACATGCAGAATAATGTTTTGAAGGAGGAATGAGGTTTTCAGGGAATGCAGCAATTGAATGAGCTTTGTAATGTTTGACAATGGCTGGATAAAGTATACATGATGTATAACATTTGCAACTAAAAAGGTGTCAAAATGGTTTGTTTTCATTTATATAAATGCATAATTGCCTATTTCATTAATGCTAATATAATAAAAATGTTTCTTGCTTAAAAAAATAAGACTACAATTTTGCAGTGCTGTATTTAATAAGAATGAATCCCTTATTAACTGCAGTTTTCCCTTCTCTGCAGCATGTGACACAGACTAAAGAAACAGAAGTGCATTACATGCTCCTGAGTGCCCCATGGAATGTTCAGTGTTACTATGCAGAAGAACTCAGTTTGCGTGTTCCATTACAGGTGAGGGTTTATTGTGGCTTTAAAACATTTGAATTATCAGTGCTACTTTACTATAATATTTAGATCAAAAGATTCACTTTTATCAGTCAGTTGATCTTTGTAAGCAAAGTTCACAGACTTTGTGGCAAAAGTCTTTATATGCCTAGCAGATTTGCATCTATGTAGTATACTTTGTCTTTCATATAAGTGAGCTTGGCCTTATTTCTTGACATTGTATTTTACTAACCTTTTTTTGCATGAGCTGTTAATAAGAACACTGTGCAGTTTTAACAAATGCTATGTGACTGTCCTTAATTCTTCTCAGAATTTGAGATCCCTGACACTGCTTAGAAGCTTAGTAGTTGTGTGGGGCACATTTTAAGAAGATGTAGCCTTCAACACTTCCAGAGGAACATTGGGGAGTTAAATGCAAACCAGGCAGACACATTTTACAATAGTCAATAAAACTTAAATAGAGCATGTACAAGTTCAGTTTTGTTACAGAACTGGATAAGTAATGTACATTTACTCTATCTCGTGTTTACAAACATATGACAAAGCAGATAGAAAAATACAGCAGCTAGCCTGTATGCATCTTTCCTGTGCTTTCTTCCACTAATATTTTCTTTTGTATTTTTTAGAAATCTTTGCATCCTTCAATTGCCCTACAATATACCACTGCCTCTGGCAGTATTTTTCAGGTTACTGCTCTCTGCATTAAATAATACTTTCTTATGTCAGTCCTGAATTGTGATCCCTTCAGATGCCACTTTTCTCCTCCTTTATCATCATATCTTGCAGCCCCACTTGTATACAGACAGTGTGATATATCATATTCTTTCTGTTGGTACCCCACAATAATTATATGCTAAGCATTCTGTATCCGCTACTACTATAACTCTCCCTTTATCTGTATCTTTTTCGTAACTCTTGACCAGTCTAACTTATGTTTCTATTCATGGCTACCAAAACAGGATATGTGTACTCAATTTTAATTCCTCTTGTACAAAAGAGACTAACCTTATTTTCAGATCCCTATCTCTAGTGGTGCATCCCAGTATCCTGTGGACTTCACCCCTTTTGCAGTGTACTATTTGATTCAGCCTAAAAGTAATTATAACCTCCATATTGTTGCTGTCTCCTGTCTTCCTTAGGGCTAGTTCCTTAGCTTTGAAGTTTTTCTTTGGATTTTTGTCTGACAAAGTTCATAACCCTTTATTTATGTGTGTTAAGGTCTAGCTACCTGGTGGCCACCCACTTTACATTTTACATGATTAAGTCTTGGTGTCATCAACAAATGGTTTAATCTGTATTTTCACAGTTTAATGTGATACCAAGCAAAAATATGATAAACAGAATTAATTGTATTACTAGACCCTCTGGTATTCCACTAGTTACCAGTTTTTCTTCCTTATCCTGTCACCGTTTCTGCCAAGTGCTTTCTTATTTACATTACCATTCTGGGCCTTTTTATGTACACAGTTCTTGGATGACTTTCCTGCTGTGACTGTCACTTTCCACAGATGCAGACTGAATGATGCCAACTTCCTGAAATAACAAAACTAGGACTCAGAACTTAAAAACAAAAAACATGTTGCACAGAATACCAAAATGTAATAAAATTTAATAAGATTTAAGCACTTTCACTCTATAATATAAAGAACTTCTTCAGAAACAATATAGCCACTTCCTTACTCCATTTGAAAAGCCTTAAAGATGTCAAACATAAAGCAAATTCATAAAGAGACACACCAAAATAGTATTACCAGTTCATTCATCAAAATTCATTCATAAAACCTCATTCACAAAAAGTACACCCATAAGAACTGATCATAAAAGAAAATCAAATATTAAATGTATACATAAAATTCAAATAATGGAGAATAATGAATGTTCAGATAATAGCAACCTTAGCTTTTAAAATAGGTTTAATACTAAGAAAGTCATTAATTCCTGGGGATACACCTGCATTAAGTAAAAGCTGCCAAAATACTTCATGTTGTTCCAGTCAGAGCTCCCAGTCCCCTCCCCTAATAAGAACTGGGACATTTTCTAAAATAGTAAAAACAAATTTCCTATGATCTTTAGACAGTGGAATGCTTATACAGGGATAGAGGTCCGAATGTAGGGATGATAAAAATAAGCAAAAGGAGAGAGGTATTGCTGGAATTGAATTCATCCTCAAATCTTGGTGAGTACCTTCATGAGGTGGACCCTGTTTTTCACAAAATCTCACCAAGACGGCACTGATATATAGACTGTATTTTATATAGCATATATCATGGACAGAAGTAGGTTAACAAATAAAGAGGATAGCTGGGTGCACAAGTCCCAGGATGAAAAATGTGCTCAATCCTGGTAGGCACACTGGTACCAGGACTGGAAAAAAATCATAATGTAGAATCCTCAAGACACGGAAATATTCTTACAATGGGGCTAGGTTAGGTCCAGGAGGAGGATGCTCCCCTCCCCATTGTAGAAGGAATTAGCCATCTAGAAAAATCACAAAAACTGATATGGCAAGAAAGAGCCATAAAGATGATAGAGTGGAGTTTTGAGGATAAGAAAGAAGATATGTATTGTTACTATTATACAAAAAGTCCAGGATTTCCAGACAAAAGATATATGAAAAGATTAAGAGAGAAATTATAGGAAAGAAAAATACAGCCACAACAAAAACTGTCAGAAGTCTCAAATAAAAATGTGTGTTCATTAATACAACAGAGCCATGTAAAACACTATATAGATGAAGAAACCTTGCGCCAAAAAAGAAGCAACTGAGGAAGTGCAAACATTTAAAGAACACAATTTAGAGATTTTTGAAGGGTATAAAAAAGAAATATGGACATGGGAAGGAAAGAGACATCTGATACCGTGCAGTATTTACGCAGGGGAGAAAGCCAAATTAATCAACACAAAAAAGGCAGCCCCAAAGATATTTGAAGAGAAATATACGCAAAGGCATCCAGTTTTGGAAAATTTCACAATAAAAAAAATAATAAGATCACAAAGTGGAAATGTAGAACAGAAGATTAGTTAAGTAGAAGTTACAAAAAACCTGACGTTATGGAATATTTGCAAAGTGAAGGATTCAGTGTAGGAAGTCTAACACATGTCATCACAGAATGATGAAACAACTAGTCCCCAAAGTAATGAGAAACAAGAGGAGCAGGAGACATCTGAAAAAGAAATGTGGACCTGGGGAAGAAAAAAAGATTTAATGTTGTTCTTCTTCTTTCAGCTTTTCCCGGTTAGGGGTCTCCACAGCGGAACTCCGGTCCGCTAATGATTGGCAGTAGATTTTTTTATGGGTGCCGAGGTGCCAGCTCGGCGCCCAACCTTCAATGAAGGCGCACCCATTCCACGCATGTCTTTCAAATGCCACTCGGCCACGGGGGAGGACATGCAGACTCCACACAGAAGGTGCTCCAGCCGAGAATTGAGGCAACAACACTAATATGGTGCAATATTTATGCAAAGGAGAAAGCAAAACTAATCAATGCAAAAAGAACAACACCAAAGATATTTGAAGAGAAGTACAGCCAAAGACATCCAGATATGAAAAATAGGAAGCAGTACAAAGGTTCAGTTGGAGCTATACAGCAAGGGAAAGAACCTTGGCAGCTTTGACACAGTTACTGTCATGGAATGAAAGGCCAGAGAGTTCCCATATGAAAGAGCAATGGATGACACAGGGTGAAACTGAAGGGAACGTGGCACAGGAAGAAGCTCTGGAGCTTTCAATAGAATGACCGCAGGAAATGGAGAACAAAGAATGTGCCCTCAGTTTAGAAGAAAATGATCTGAGAGAAGAGTTGCTTGATTTAATAGAGATGGGTAAACATATTTAAATCAATGAAAAAAAAATAGACTGTAGAATGTCAATAAAACCCCAAAAGTTAGAAGTTTGATAAAACAAATGAACACAGTAATTAGGATTGTCCGTAGAGATTCATGCAATACAACAGAATTAAATAGGATACATTACTGTGCAGCCAAATTAATAACAGATACAGTCCTACCACAAGAACACAGGGTAGTAAGGTAAAGGACAGGGAGAAATCGAATGCCATCATGGAAGCATCAAATAGAGAAAACTATAAAGCAATTAAAACAAGAAGTGTCACTTAGAATAGTATAGAAGAGGGAACAGATCAACAAAAATACTCAGAAAGATAGACGTGATAAAAGCAATGTACATTATTATAACGGATCAGGATTTATCATGCACTATCACAAATATTAATTTAAAAATATAAGCACAGGTTGAAAAACTTAGAAGATACACAGATATATATAAAGGAAAAGTGCAAAATAAGCAATTTATTGATGACCCCAAAAGGTTTTATAGAGAATTGGGAAACAAGGTAAAAGGAATTGAAAGATCACTAAAAAAGAAGACATAGATACATTTTGGAGAAATATTTGTGAAGATCCTGTGAAACATAACAAAGATGCTAAATGGACAGAAGAAGTAAAAGAAAGAACAAAAAAAAATTAAAAGGTACAGGATATGAAATGGGATGAAGTAATGGCCAGAGAGATTGAAACAAGTTAAGAAAAGCCTCTAACTGGAAAACCCCAGGCCCAGATGCAGTACCTAACTAAAAGTATTAACACCTTTGCATGAAGATTTAGCCATGAGTAAGAACTATGTATATGCTCACCCTGAACAGACACCAGCCTGACTAACAACAGGAAAAACAATGCTCCTACTTAAGACTGAACCTGCAAACTACCTTAAAAACCATAGACCAATAACTTGCCTTACAATGACATGTAAACTATATACTGGAGTTAAAGGTAACAGAGTTTATAGTCATTTAAAAGAAAACTCAATTATGGAAATAGAACAAAAGTTAATAAAAGAAAGTCATTTGGAACAAAGGATCCTCTGTTGTTAAAGTAATAGTGGAGAACTGTAAAAATGGGAAGATTCTAAGTATGTCATGGATAGACTACAAAAAGCATTTGATAAAAGAGTATTAAAAATGTGTGAGATACACCCTACACTGATAAACTACATCACAGCGACCATGAAACAGTGGCAAACCACTTTACTGTTAAGCCATGATAAAGGACAAATTATTATTCTAGGGATAAAAATCCAAAGGGGGATATTCCAGGGTGACTGTCTGTCACAGCTGCTCTTTTGTCTTGCCCTTAACCCATTAAGCTGTCTGCTTAACAGATTAGGTCATGGCTATAATGTGGCTCCCAGAAAGCAAAGTGTAAAGACTTCTCATCTTCTCTTTCTCAGTGATTTAAAACTGTATATATAGTTTATCAGATGAGGAACTAAAAGCACAGTTGCATAGTTTCATAGGTGTTTACTAGGCTAATGACCACAAGGACCTTTTTAAGCCTAGCCATGCATCCCAAATCTCTGACAAGTTCTGATACCCTTGATAAGGGTAAGCAGAATTTGGGAGGTGAACCATTTATAGGTTACCTGTCTCCATTAGAGACATAGGTGCCAAACCAGGGATGAATTTCCAGTTTCCCATCCAATTGTCCAAGATGTACTTGAATTGGATTAGGGAAGAGCTCTGTTTCACATGGATGAGGGGCCTGTTCCATAGAAGCAGTATTGTCTGGGATACATACCTATATCTCCAGCAGGACCTATTTATATCACAGGTCCTGCAAGTACTCAAAACTTTTTCAGATGATATAAAAATGTTATCTGGTCTTGATAAATATGCAAAAGCAACCTTTAACGCAGTAAAGCTGCAGCACCAAGAAAACATCAGTTTGGGACAAGAATGTTATATAAAAGAAATTGAGCAAGAGGGAGTGTGTAAATATTTGGAAATTGATGAAGGATCAACAATAAAACATGAACAAATGCAAATAAAACTCAGTAAGGAATATTTGTGAAGGCTTAAATTTATCCTAGGAGCAAAGTTCAAGCTATAAATCAATTTGATCTTCCTGTCCTAACTTACAGTTTTGGAGTGATTGAGTGGCCCCAAACAGTGTTGGATAGATTAGATAGGAAAACAAGAAGGATGCTTCATGCTCATCAAATGATTTATAAAAATCAGTGTATACCAAGATTATACTTCCCTGTTCTGAAGTAGGTATGGGCTATAGGCCTCCTTGAAAGTGATTACTTGTATAGATCTGCAATTGTGGGATTGCATACATATCTGCTGGTCTTACAAGACCCAGATATAGTGAAAGTTTTGAAACATGAGGAGAATAAATCTAAGATGACTTATCTGCTTAGTCTAGCAGAACCATATTGGCATCAAGCGGGAATGGAAATCAAACCAGAAGTAGATAAAAATCAGGCAGCAACTGAATGTGCCAAAAAACAAAAGAAAGGTCAGATCAGATGATAACGTAAGAAATGTGGAAAATGTATAAATATAGTTGCAAGTATAAAAAACTCCTGGAACAACCTCATGTTGATCAGGACTGAATGCAGGAATGGTTAAGGAGATAAGGGGAGGCAAATTTAAACCAAAACATGAAAGGTTAATATTGGCGGCCCAAGATAGTAGACTGCATACTTGTTGGTTTACAAAGTCCATTGAACATGTGGGAGAAACAGACAAATGTAGGTTTTGTAAAACGGAATTGGAAACAGATGTATACCTTGTTGCTGGTTGTGACATACTAATGGCAGAAGGACTGTATACTGAAAGGCATAGTAATGTGGCAAGACTGTTGCACTGGGAATTGTGCAAACATTGTAATACTGAAGTAGCTGAAAAACACTGGAAACATGAGCCACAAAGCATCATAAAAAATGATGAAGTCTACATCACATGGGAACACCCATTACCAACAGTTCAAAAGATAGATGTGAGAAAACCAGATATAGTGGTCCATGAAAAGAAGACAAAAAGTAGCATCGATCACTGAAATTGCTATACCCAGTGACTACAATATCTTGCGTACAGAGAGACACAAAGTCATAAAATAACAGGATTTGCAGGCAGAAACAAGAGCAATGTGGTAGAAAGATACCCAGACAGTTCCAATAGTGGTAGGAGAAACAGGTTTTATAGAAAAGAATATACAATTGTATTTAGATATGTTACTGATACATGTAACTCTGTACGAATTGCAGAAGAAGTCATTACTGGGCACATTGCGGGTGCTGCGAAGAGCATTTCTGGATGACTACTTTGACTTAGGAATGAGGACCATTCCCATCATGGTATCAGAAACCCAAATGATTTGAAGAAATTAACACAGGCATTAGCATTGTGGATTTTTTTAATTGCATATACATGCTGATAAATTCTGGTTCTAAGAGGTCCAATAGTTTTGCCCACATACAATGCAGGACAGGATGAACAAAAGGCTATATAGACTATCCATTTTGTTTCACAATTATAGTTCCCATACATAACAGTGGAGGGGACTGGGAGCTCTGACTGGGACAACTTGAAGTGTTTTGGCAGCTTTTACTTAATGCAGGTGTATCCCCAGATATTAATGATCTTATTAGTATTAAACCTAGTCTAAAAGCTAAGGCTTCTATTATTTGAACATTTATCATTCTGTTATTTGAATGAATTTTATGTATACATGTAATATAAAAGTGTTTTGGCAGCTTTTACTTAATGCAGGTGTATCCCCAGATATTAATGATCTTATTAATATTAAACCTAGTCTAAAAGCTAAGGCTGCTATTATTTGAACATGTATCATTCTGTTATTTGAATGAATTTTATGTATACATGTAATATTTGATTTTATTTTTTGATCAGTTTTTATGGGTGTACTTTTTATGATTGAGGTTTTATGGATGAATTTTTATAAATAAACTGGTGATACTACTTTGGTGTGTTTAAGAATTTGTTTAATTTAGTTTGGCACCTTTAAGGCTTTTTAAATGGAGTAAGAAAGTAGCTACATTGTTTCTGAAAAAGTTCTTTATGTTATAGAACAAAAGCGCTTAAATGTTATTAAATTTTATTATACTGTGGCATTCTGTGCAGCAGTTTTTCTTTTTTACTATCTTGGAGTACGCTGTTTCATGGAGGTTGTGGCTTAAGATGCAGAACTCTTTAAACAAAACCTGCTGAAAAGGTTTTTCAGTTTAACATAAATAATTTTTTACCTAGACCAGTATGTGTCTCCCATACATCCATGGTTTACATATGGAATAATTTTGTAGACACACAACCTCAGGGATTTAGAGAATATTTGATTGCAAACAAAATCAACCCAAAGAAGCCAGAAAAGGAGACTTCTTTCCACAGCAAAACATCTGATTCAGGATGATCAAGGTGAATCCCATTGTAATAGTTTAACGCAGACTCAGTTATTTGTTCTTGGACTGACATACGAGGAGTTTTGGGAGATACTGTCTGCATTTGTTGTGCAGATCTGGAGAAGACATATAATCTTGTACTGTAGAATATTTTGTGGGAAATTCTGTAACAGTACAGTGTCTGAAAATGATGCTGCATACCAGTCTGTCCTTGTATTTGTGGACTTAGACTTAAAATTGAGAATGTGGCCACAACTCTTAACACATTTGAGGTAGAAGCAGAACTCCGCCAAGACCATGTTTTGTTTCCCCTCCCTTCATATATTTTTAGGCAAGTTATGAAGACAATGATGCTGACTCTTTATCCTCAAGTAGCTGATCTCTCTCATGAGCAAGAGTGGTTCATTGTTGAGTGTGAATCAGTTAGGTGAACACTAGCACTATCAAATCAGAGGTTTTGGTAAACTGCAAGGGAGAAGTTGAGCAGCTAAGTGAGTGTGATGAGTTTATGTATTTTGACTGTTGATGATATGACAGCTGAGTCACAAGATGACTTTCTTAATGTATCAGTTAATATAGATGTACTGAAGGGCATAGTGCCCAAACCACTCTTTTTTTACTCTTCTCAGCTCAAGCTGACTAGCAGTCTGAGTGCATGGAAGGTGCCCCTGAAGCTTTAGAAGATGGCCAGCTGTGGTATCCTGTGCAGGATACAACCCATTAGCTAACATTATTGCAGCAGTGATCATTCAAACATCTACTGTTATAGTAAGTTTACTAACACAACTGTACTTTTCCCATCATCATGTGCTTTGGTCGAGGATAAAACAAAAAGGTAGTAGATAGAAGCAGTGGAAACAATGTTTTTCGTGGGGTGGCTGGATCCAGTGTCCATAACAAAGTGAGGAGCTTGATGATCTAAGAGGAATTCAGAATAGAGACACTGCTTTTCCAAATTACGTAGACTCACTTGAGATAGTTTAGACACCTAGTGAAGATGCCCTATGGATACCCCTGAGAGAGGTGTATCTGACATGGCCCACTAAGAGGAGACCCTAGAACAGACTCAGGACAAGCTGTGAAAATGTTAGAACTCAGTTGGCCTAGGAATGTCTAAAAATCCACAGGGTGAGCTGGGGATGTATTTGATTTGCTAAGAAGGTGTGTTCTTCCTTTATCAACTTGCTACCACCAGATTCCTCAATGAGACAAGTAAATTAAAGAAAGGCTTTATAGATGGATGGAATTTCTGTATGAGCAGGAACTGTGTCACTGTGTATGTCCATCATATTGATCACTGCCACAGTACCCCTAACTATATGCGTTATATCTTGTATAAGATATAACAGCCTGTCAGCTTCAAAAGCTTCAGAGCACCTTCCATATACCAAAGCCCTTCAAAACTTTCATGCTGCTGAAGAGTATAGTTTTCTGAGGCATTTGAGGATTGACAGTCAGCTTGTGCTGTTCTTTTGCTGTGCATTTAAATTCCCTATGAGAAAAATGACTTCCATTTTAAAAATTGTTTATTTCAAAATACTTTTGTGTTCAGGAAAAATATATTAAACCTAGGAGTTTGTGATTTAATGGACTGTCATGAGAGTGTACGACTGTACTTTTAAATGAGAGCTCTCTTTTTTTCTTGTCAGTTTAAAAGTTGTTTAAATCAATTAACATTTTCTGTGGAGAAAGTGTATTTATTATACATTTTGGAGCTTGCAAAATGTTTTTAAATGCTTTTTACTGTGTCTTTTTCTAAAAAAGTGACTTTTAAAGACTTTCAAGTTTTGCCATCTCCTCTTGCTTGTCTTCACTGGGAAAGAGTTTCCATTTTTGGCTTGACCATGAAAAAACTGTCATTCCCATGGTCAGTCCTTCTTCCTGTGACAAAAAGAAAAATGTAAGCAAAAATCCTTTGCCACCACAGCAAGCTAGCAATTTTGAATCAGCCGCAGGTGTGTGACTCTGCCATGGTCATTAGTTGCACCTCAGATCACTCATCCTTTACTTTGGACCGTTCTGGTGTAGCACCTACAGCCAACATGGACCAGAGGTTAGCCATGTCCTCTGCTGCTGTAGGGGCCCCATCAGTGGGCTACATAGAGCCACTCTTGTTTGTCCTGAGAGAGGGAACAGGGAAGGCTTCTCTGTTTTGTCAGAATATTGTGCTCATCCCTGAGGAAGCTGCTGCTGCCATTAATAATATTGTTGGCCCTATTTTTCCTGTCAAAGAGAAACAGAAAACTAAACACACATCTACTCCTTCTCAAATTTCCTAAGATAGGAGTAACTGACTGGATCTGGCCCAGGGTTTAATTCAGGCTATTGCTCCATATTATAAAGAAGTTTCTGGTAAAAGAAAGAGGGATACATCTTTTTCTGAAGAGTTTCAAGATTTTGAATCTGGGCAGTCATAAGGTTTTCTCCTCAGATTTCTGATTTAGATGCAGAGAGAGCTCAGTTTCTGAATCTCCTGTGGGGGGGGGGGGGGGTTATCTTTCTCTGAGGCTATTTCCAGAATGTACTAGTGTTATCAGTGGAAGAACACTGAGGTTTCTCAGTCCCTCAGAAAATGCTATGAGCTGTTAAAGAAGGAATTTCCTGAAATGTCAGCCATTCCTCCAGTTCTGTCAACTTTGGAGGATGTGTGTGTTATTGACTGCAGTTTTCCTGATAGTCAGCCAGCTGCCCCTAAAAAGGGAGATAGAATGTATAAAGTTCCTTAGTCTTTTAAGTTTTTATACATTCTTCCCAAACTTGACCTAGCAGCTATAGCTTTAGTTAATTGGCTGCTAATAAACATTTAGTTAATTCCGATTCTCCTTCTGATAAGGATGGTAAAATTATTGATGAGCGTGGGGACAAATGCATGCTTCTGCAACTTTGATTTTCAGGATTTTGAATTGTCAGGCTCACATGTTAAAGTTTGTTCTAATTGTGAAAATATGAGGAATGTTTTTCCTGCATTTTCTTATTGTGGGAACAAATCTGCTTTAAATAATTTAGTTAACTTCTATTGCAGAAGTCACTACTCATTGCTTAAAGAGTGTGTGTATGACTCAGTTGATACTTCTTCCAGAGCTATGGCCACTGGTACTGTTTTGAGGTGGTTTGCTTGGCTGCATTCTCAGAACCTCCCAGATGATGTTAAAATGAGATTTTAAATTCTCTTTTGGACAGAGATTTAGTTGTTCACCTCTCTGCTGCAGAGGTGATCAAAACATGTGATGAAAGGGGCAAGTTGATACAGGGAATCTCCAAGATATTTCTTCCATCCTTTTCCAAATTTTCTAAGGGATTGTCTTCATTCCTTCATCCAGTTTTGACAAAAAAAAAAAAAAAACAGTCTCAACAAAATGCAGATAAACAAATGTTTAAGAAGAAATGGCATGGGTGTTCTAAAAAGAATTCTGAAATCTTCCAAAACCAAGGACATTCCATCAAATCAGACTGACTATTTAAGGGATCTTGTCATTCCTTCACTCCCCTGTCAGATGGGTTTCCCTTCCAGAAAGTCTGAATCTCCATTTTTCTCTTTGTCAGTATATAGTTTCAGACAAATGGGCTCTGAAGATTATTCAAGGGTGCAGATGGCAGTGGGAAGATGTTCCTCCTTTTCAGGGAGTATCCCTCATCCACCAGAACAAACTCTTATCTCCATCTGTCCTTTATTTCATGCTGTCCAGGGGTATGACAGAACCAGTTTCTCCTTCCCAGTTTGGGAAACGTTTTTTTCAAGGATGTTTTTAGTGCTAAAGAAAGAAAATGCTTGGAGACAAGTTCTGGGTTCATTCTAGATGGCGGTCGTCTAGTGCGCACCCTATACGTGTCGCTCCTCAAACAACGACTATCACCAACAGTAAAAAGGAGCTATTAGGATAAGTGTTTCCACAGTTCTTGGTGCTAAAAAGAAATCGGAAACCTCATTACAAAGACTTGGCCTCTTTGTACAATAATTAACGAGTGAAACTCTCTATTTTTTACAAATTAACTTTTCTTGGCCTTCGAGGCATATATCACACGCCTACAAGTGACCGTTACTTTTATCTTGACTCCACTGATACTTTTGTGCTTAGGCATGGCTGGTAACCCTGGTAATATGGAGACACAAACCACAAAGGCCAAATTCTCCTCATTGTCATCTCCTGAAAAAGAAGCAGGTTCAAAAAGACTTAGAACCACCAAACAAGTCGTTGAAAATACAAAAAGTGGCGCCAAAGAGAAAAGTGACTCGAACTTCCATCTCGAAGATCTGAAATTGGCGCTACAACCTATTCATACAGCCATTCAAGGTTTTGCAGACCAACTTACAGACTTTGGCAAATCTTTAAAAAATATAACCGAAAGGTTAGATATTATTGAAAATAAAAATCACTCCTTTGAAATACAAATAGAAACTATTAACAAAGATTTGCGGGCCAAAGATACCTTGATCAGTGAAATGCAGAATAAACTGATAGACTTAGAAGCAAGAAGTCGTTGAAGTAACATAATAGAGGTTTGCCTGAAATTTATGATGCACAAAACTTACTTAAGATCACCAAACAGATTTATCAGGTACTATTGGGTCTAGGTAGCAATAATGAAAGTCTAGTAGTGGAAAGGGCCCACAGAGCCCTACGAGCTCGTCAGGTTACTTCTTCACCTAGGCTTATATATACCAAGTTATTGAATTACCAAGACACTCAGAAAATATTAGAAGCAGCCAGAAAGCAAAGAAACTTCGAATGGAACAAGCACAGACTATCTTTTTCACAGGATTTACCACCTCAAATCAAAACGAACAGACAAAAGCTAGCCCCATATTGTGCAGACTTAATTAAAAGAGGTGTCAAATTTCAGATGCGCTACCCCAATACGCTATCCTTTACACATAATGACATAAGATATGCAGCTAGCACCTCGCAAGAAGCGAAAGACATATTTTAAAAAATATTCAAAGTTGTACCTGATGCAGGTTTGAAGGTCAAATGACAGTCAGTGTATTTGTGTTGCTTAGCTGCCTACTCGGGAAGCAAAGCTGCTTCTTGAGATGCGACTTTGACATGTCTTCAAATATAAACGGATTTCTACAGAATATACATTGCATAAGGCAAACTTTATAGGCATCTTATGGTCCCTTTCTCCTTTAGCCAATCACTTGTATTCTATGACGGCTTTTAGCTGTCAAACCTTGGGGAATTTTTGATCTAGAAATACAGTTGCGCATGAGACTACTAAAGCTATGTGAACATCAGTCAGTCATACATATTAAAAGAGTGTATAGAGACTTAAATAAATAGTTATCGACTCAACAATAGTTTAATATTCACTGACTTGGTATGTCATATGAAATATGAATATTTACCTCTAACCAAATCTTTTTGTGCTATTGTTATAGCAATGTCAAGTTCTTTATACCTGTCAATAAAGGGAGACTTTCAGATGCTATTAGCATAACAAATGAAGCTCAACTTTATTTGCAATTCATGAGATTTCTGGTCTGGCGGAACTGGATTGTATTTCAATGTTTAGCTTCTTCTACTAATTTTGTTTGCCTTAACTAAAAGGACAAATGAAATGCAAGGATGTTACAATTATACAGGATTAAGACTATGTGGTCTCGGAAGACTAGTGATTAGCACTCGTCTTAGATATAATGATTTTAAATATGCCATAGTAAACATATTTATACTATTATAAAATGCCATATTTAGTAGAATCAGTCATATATTATTTTTCACTTATTCAGGAACATATATAGCTCAATTATCCTTAATATAGCTTTAATTTTTATATATAATAATATGGTCAATGTTACTGTTTTGTTACCCTGCATATTTTTACATGGAATATGGGGCAGTGAATATGCAGTATTATAGGGTCATAGAATGTCAGCTATCTTGTTTATTATAGTTTTGTATATATGTATAGTGTTACCAAAAATAGTAATAGTCCTTTTTAGGACTTTTTTTACATTTGTTATAGTTATTTTGTTAATTGTGTTAACCAAAACTACTTATTTGATTCATCTCTATATTCCTTCTCTAGAAAGGGGTAGGTGGGCAGGCACCGGGGTATGTAGGAAGGAATATTGTGAGATCTTTATAACAGTTTTTCTGGGAGGCATCAATATACAACACTATAACTGTAAGGGGGCTAAGTCTTACATTTACTATTGCATCATGTCAAAATTAGACAAGCTCTGTATTTCTTTAGTTATCTTAGTGAATGACTTTAAGAATTGACTCATGGAATGTGAGAGGGTTACATAACAAAAACAATCCTTTTATTTAAATCCCAGACTAATATATGCTTTTTACAAGAAACTCATTTAACTAGAGAAGATTGGGATAAGGAAAAAAATAAGAAATGGATCAAAACGATAATAGCAGCTGGCAACAGCTCGAACTCAAGAGGGGTGGCCATTATAGTTAAAAACAATTTTCAGGGGACTATTACTGATGTGAAATATGATGTAAATGGAAGATGGTGTTACATTATCTCCTGTCTTCATAATATAGATAAACCAATCATATTTTTAACCTTTACGGTCCTTGTGAACAACAACATATTTTCTTCTTACAGATTTATAATATTCTCTCCTCTTTTAAAGATCATTATTATATTATAGGGGGAGACTGGAATGCTATCATTAATCCTGATACTGACCGCACTAGTAAATCCCCCTCGTATAATTACCAAGCATCCATCGCTCTGGAAGAAATAATGCTGGACCTTAATCTTATAGATCCTATTTCTCTCATAAGATATTCTGACAGAAAGGATATTTATACATATTACTCAAAATGTTATAAGGCATGGTCAAGATTAGATTTTTTTCTTGTTTCTAATTCTTTACTACATATGAAAATTGATTATTCCCTAGAGCCCAGATTTCTTTCTGATCACTCTAGGATATCTCTCGGGATTAGTTTGGTTCCAAATACAGTGCGTGCATCTTCATATAATAGTTGGTCACTGAATAACAATTTACTTTCAAACAAAAATATACACAAATTAATAAGTGAAATAATAAAGGAAACATACCTTAATCTGGACACATCAGATATTCCATTAGATATACAATGGGCTGCATGTAAAGCTATCCTCAGAGGTATGTTAATTAATAAGGCATCATATCTTAAAAAACAACATAGGAACAAAGAATTACAACTAAAATTAAAAATTCAAACATTGGAAAATCAATACAGAATAAATCCTAACTCCTCTTCATATGAATTAATATTAAATTCCCAGAAATAATTATTTTTATTACATCAACATAATCTTACTATATCAGAACAAAGGCTCTTAGCTACATGTTCTGAATGGGCACAAGTTCCTTCTAAAGTGTTAGCCAGAATAATTAAAGGCAACCAAACCCTTCCTAGAATTTCGCCAATACATTATAATAACAAGATTTACAATATTGATTTGGAAATTATGCAGCTTTTTACATCTTTGTTTTCAAAGGTATACTTTAAGGAAAACAACCTTAGGATCCTTCCTAGAATTTCGCCAATACATTATAATAACAAGATTTACAATATTGATTTGGAAATTATGCAGCTTTTTACATCTTTGTTTTCAAAGGTATACTTTAAGGAAAACAACCTTAGGATTAAACAACACATAGATAGCTTTACATCCTCTATTAGCTTTCCCAGATTGAATGAACAACAAAAGAATGCACTCTCTGCTCCATTGACTCTTCAAGAAATATCGGAGGCCATTGGTAGGCTCAAGACTAGCAAATCTCCGGGTCCAGATGGCTTTACACCTGAATTTTTTAAAACCTACACATCTGTGCTAACACCCCTTCTTCTAAAAATTTTCAACTATATAAGGATACATGGTATATCAGACTTGCACTGGAACACCTCAAAAACTGTTCTAATCTTGAAAAATAACAAGGATAAAACTGATCCTAACAACTATAGACCTATTTCCTTGATTAACATTGATATTAAAATCTTAGCTTCTTTACTTGCATATAGACTGAAAAAAATCTTACCATTCTTGATCTCTTCCGACCAAGCGGGCTTTATGTCACATAGACATGCATGGGACAATACCTTGACAATAGACTCGCTTATGCATTTTACTAAAAGGGACATAAATCCGCTATATGCTCTAATCCTTGATGCCTCCAAGGCTTTTGATAGAGTCAATTGGGATTTTCTTTTTCATATTGTGTCCTGCTTCAATATACCTACTTCTTATATAGATCTGATTAAAATCCTATACAAAGATTCCTCTACCTTTTTATACATTAATAGAAACACATCCAAACGCATAAAAATCACCAATGGTACAAGGCAAGGATGCCCATTATCTCCTTTTCTATTTAACTTATATATAGAACCATTGCTACTGTATATAACACAAAACACTCTTCACAGAATTTCTAAAATTCTTAACACCAAAGTGCTTTTATCTGCTTTTGCAGATGATCTAGTGTTATACTTTCAAACACCTAGCTCAGACCTTTCAAAATTAATCAACTCTATTGACAGATTTTCAGAGGCTTCAGGCTATCAGATTAATACCCAAAAAACACATATTTTTCCCATAAATCCACGTGCCCACAAACCATACTTATTCCCCGACTCCGCCTTTCAGATAGTCCAAGACATCAAATATCTGGGGATCCTAATAAACCACAATGGTCTTTCCACATTTCAGAACAATTTAGCTAGAGTATGGTCAGCTATATTACTTGATTTGAATAGATGGAAATTGTTAAACTTATCACTTCTATCAAAAGCAGCAATAATTAAAATGAATATACTCCCCATATTGCTATTTCAATTTAATGCTGTAGATCAGATAATTCCTAAGTCTTTTTTTCCCAAAATTAATAAAGTATTAGGCAGCTTCTTATGGTTTCCTAAATCAGTAAGAATTTCTTACACTAATTTAATCTCTCCTAAAAGCAAGGGTGGTATAGGTCTTCCGAACATTTATCTTTATTATTTGATTATTTCAGCTAATAAACTATTATCTATCTTGAATATTAACGCTGAGAGATATAACCATTATCCTATTTGGACAAAATTATGGTCCCAATACATTCTAACCAAAAATATCAACCCATCAGCTCTTCCTTTTCTTTCTATAGAAGTCATAAATAGTTTAAAAATTCCTAACTCTTTAAAACAAAAATCAGCGCTTTTCAAGAGCTGTTAAAACTCATTAATCTAGACAATACATCTCAATTATTACAACCCCTACACTTAAATCCTAACATTAATATGGACAACATACCTTTTAACCTTTCAAGTTTTCCTCTGGTTAAAAATCTTACTGTCTGGGATCTGATGCAACATAAAGATGAAACCCTCAGAAATATACGTAAAACTCTTAATGTTAATGCTAATTATATAACCATTTTACGTCAATTGAGAGATATAGTCAAGTTCAAATTTGTCCATATCAAGATAGACAAACAGGATCTTACAAATTATGAGGTGGTTATACAAACCCTTACACTTCCAGAGAAAATGTTATCTAAGTCTTATAATCTCATAAATCAGATAACTCATAATACAGATTGTCTCTTTTCTAAATACTGGGACAAACACAACCCTCAAATATCTGTAAATCAGAAACTCTCAGCTATCAAGAATACACTGGAGTACTCGCCTTTCAAAAAACTTTTTTACACTCAACTAATGATTAATAACAATGCTTATTGCACTCCTTCTAAACTTAATAGATTTGATGCAAATAAATCGGCCTCATGTTTTTGCTGTTCTCACCCTAATGCAGATCTTCTACATATTTTATGGTCTTGTCATCATTCACACAAACTTTGGACTTCCCTAAAAGTCCGTTTACAGAAAATGGGATATCATAAATCCACCCTATCCTGGGAGGTTGCAATACTACATATACCCAATACTTACCTTTCCAAATTAGATACACAAGTGCTAATTTACATATGCTCACTTATAAAACTCTACATTACCCAAAACTGGTTAGATCATACTAAACTGAATTGGAATAATTTTAAAACTTTGGCTTGCTCATATATCATTGCACAGAAAACATTGGTGAAAAGTCCCAAGAAGTTGACTCATATTAATAAAGCTGTGGAAAAAGTTTTACATATTATTAATAGTGAATAATAGGCTATTCTCCTTTTGGGATTCTTAGACCCCAGTCACCTTTATACTTGCATACCTGCTCTCAATTAGATTTGTACCTATAACTGCTATGCCTCTTGGTTAACACTTGTACATGATGTATATAGTTATTGTATGTTATATGGTATTATTGAGATAGAATATCTACTTTACATAAGCTCTGTTACCATAACTATCTCCTAACTCTTCATTCTTAATATGTATTTTAGTTTTGTTGTTGTAGTGTTTGTATCTCAATATTCAAAATTCAATAAAAAGTTTTTTGAAAAAAAAAAAAAAAGTTCTGGGTTCATTCTTTCCTTCCTAAACTTGTTTGTGATAGTGCCCAATTTCAAAATGATTTCACTTCACAACAAATGACCTCTTCTTCCTCATTCAAGTTTCCTAGTAACACTAGATTCAAGATGCTTATCATTGCATCCCTATTCATCCAGACTTCAGGTGTTTATTAAGGTTTTGTGTGCCTGGATTACATTATCACCTCTCTGTCTTACCCTTTAGAATATCCACTGCACCAAGAGTGCTCACTGATTGAGTTATAGTTCATTGTAAGCTACAGGGTAAACATTTTTCCATATTTAGATAACTTGCTTATCTTTGTAAAGTCTTTTTCAGAGTGTCAGAAATCTTTCACTTGGGTGAGATATCTCTTATACAAGCTGGGATTCCAAGAGAACATTCAAAAGTCTTTTTTAACTTCATCACAAGGAAATTATGTTTTTGGGTTGTCAGTCTGACAACACAGTTCAAAGAGCTTTTCTTCCACAGGAAAAAAACAGATCTTTATCAAGATCTGTTTCTAAGGCTTTCTACTCAGACTTCTGACATGGTGAGGCAATACCTCAGGATTTTGGGTCTTATGACATCTATGATTCTTATGATACCCCTGGCAAGACTCCACATAAGAAAGATATAATGGTATCTGAAGTCTCTTTGGTTCCAGCACCAACATCCCATGTCTTTTCAAATCCCAGTGCTGTGGTTTGTCACCAAAAAAAATCACTTGATGGAGACAGCAAATATCCTTAAATCTATGTCTTCCCTTCTTTCTTCCTGTTCCAAAGTAGTCAGTCACTAAAGATGCCTTGGACTTTGCTTGGGCAGCCATTTCAGGAGGGATAAAAGTGCAAGGTGTATGGCAAAACAGGGACAGATGCAAGAAATTAAATATAACAGAGATGCTTGGCCTGATCAAAGCACTCCACTCTCTGAATCATCTTTGGTCTCCGGAACCTCTTCAAGTTGTTGCAGAAAATACCACAGTTGTGAGGTACATTAACAAGCAAATGAGAATCTGAGAATCAGGTCATACCCCATACCCCTTTATGGACTAGCAGTGTCAGCTTAGGATATAGCCTCATAGCACAATCTAACTCTACTGGCATCCTGAATTCCATTGCAGTAAAACTGTGTGGCAGACAAACTGAGCAGGACAAGGGCAGACCCTCATGAATGGAAACTAGATTGGGGGTAGTCCAGGATTTGCTCCATCTGTGGGGAGTTCCTGAAGTACACCTGTTTGCTTTCTCTCTGAATAATAAGCCGGCAAGATACTGCTGCAGGACTGTATACAAGAAATCCTAGAAGACAGATTTTTCTTTCCCTTGGACAGAAATGTTCCTGTATACCTTCCTGTATATTCAGAAGGAATCCCCAAAGGTCATTGTGGTGACCCCTTCTGGCTCATGCAGCTGTGGTTTTCCCTTTTTTTTTGTAAATGGCCAAGTGGCAATTACCACAAGCTTCTTCACAGACTAGATCTACTCATACAAGAACAGGGTTGTTTGATATACCGTGATCCCAAGCAATTTCAGTTGGCTGACTGGATGATAGGGACTTAATAACTTTAGGATCCTGTTTACATTGACTTGCAGCAGGTACTAATAGAGGCAAGAAAGCCTGCTACTAGAAAATCATATATTAGCAAATGGAAAAAATGTTCTAGTTGGTGCCAAAAACATAACCATTACCCATTCAGGGTTAATTGTTGTCTGGTTTTACAATATTTGTGTGAGTTACTCTCCAACGGGCCTTTCTTACACCTCCATCAAGGTTCATTTCAGCTTGTCTGTCCATGGATCTTCCTCTTTCAATGCATTCTCATGTAAAAATGTTTTTAAAAGACATGAGACCTCCAAAAGTCATTGACTCCCACCTTGGGATCTTAATTTTGTGTTAGAGAAGCTAGCACCCTTCCCTTTGAACCAGCTAGTCTGGCTGACTTGAGGTTCTTAACACTGAAAACACTTCACTTATTGCTCTGACCTTTGCAAGTGTAGTATCTGAGTTGGAAGCTCTTATAATGAGTCAACCATATGTTACTTTTGACTGAGACAGAGTTTCTTTGAGAACTAATCCATCTTTTATTACTAAAGTGGTATCCAAGTTTACTTCAAGCCAAACTATCCAACTACTCATTTTCTTTCCTGAACCTAAAAATGAGGGAGAAAGTATACTCCATAACTTCGATTTCCACAGACAACTTTGGTACTATCTTGACAGAACTAAATATTTCAGATCTTCGGATCAGTTTGTTCATTTCTTGTGATGGTAAGAAGAAGTGACAGCCTGTGTCAATACAGATTATTTCCAAAGTCAGAACTATCTTCCCAAAAGGTCTCTCAGATCTGAGAATCAACACCTTCTGCATGTTCACAAGTTTAACTACTTGCAGGCCAGCTGCTTTACTCTTCCATGGTAGCCAGAGCATGGAATGCCCTTCCACTATTAATTAGAACCATAGACTGTCATTCTTT
This sequence comes from Protopterus annectens, assembly GCF_019279795.1. NCBI lineage: Eukaryota > Metazoa > Chordata > Ceratodontiformes > Protopteridae > Protopterus > Protopterus annectens. The sequence goes on along the minus strand of NC_056734.1, from coordinate 516,526,957 downwards.
CAAAACTTCTTTGTGAGAAGATCTCTCTGCTAACTGGATCTGTACTTGTACCATGCCTTCCTCTTCTGTAACTTGCCATCCATTTTCCTCTTGCCTTTATTCATATTTCTTTTTACATAATCTATATACTGTCCATAGACTACTTAACTACACTTGCAACATAGTCTTTTACAATTTGTATTACCTATTTTGTAATTGTAAGTTTGCATTTAATTGTACCGTCTATGCATATAAAACCATATGTATTAGGAACTATATATACACAAAAAACTTGTTGGATATCTTTGTCATGAATTATAACGTCTTTTTATTGATAGTATCATAAAAATATGGCAAATGACTATTCATTTATCCCTACGGATGAAGTATAAACTATTGTGTATAGAACTATGTATCTATCCATCAACACTACATACTTCGTCTATATACAACTATACCTGATATGGTTTTATATTCATCAATACACATGATCATTAGATATATATATATATATATATATATATATATATATATATATATATATATATATATAAAATTATTTATACACTTTTATAAATGTGAGACTATTATATTATGTTTGTTAAAATGGTTTAAAAATGTTTTTAATGAATTATTCATAAGGTTTATGATGAACTGTATTATTTTCATTCAATATTCATGAGCTGAATAGTGATTGGCTTGACAATGAAATATTAAAGCTTTTAAATGGTACCAATTAAGTCAACAGTTAATAGTCTGATGAAGCATTCCCTCTGAATGTGAAAGCGCTTACTGAATTTTAAGTCTTTGGCCTTGTTTGGTTGTTTTTTATTTTATTTCTAATAAATACTGGGCTTCTTATTGTCGTGTTTTGGCTGCCTCTTTCAGTTCTGTTTCTTACTGATCAATATGATGAACACAGTACAATTGTGTAAGTAAACTTACCATAACAGTAGATGTTTGAATGATCACTGCTACATTAGCTGCTCCCTCCCTCCATCCTCCTTGTTTTTGGTGTGTTGTTTATGCCGAGGTGTGAATGTGAATATTTTTTTTATTGTTCCTAGCATGGTTCTTTCAAGGCTCAGCATCTCTGTACTTGTTGGCATGATAGCTCTGAAGGGCTTGGTGCCTAAACTTGTCTTTTTTGTCAGCTCAGTTTGAGTTGCCTGACATTTTGGGCCTGTGGAAGATGCCCTGCGGAAGCTGGTTGGCTTTTATATTCTTGGCAGGATATAATCCATATAGCTAAGGCTACTGCAGCAGTGATCATTCGAACAGTTACTGTAAATTTACTTACACAACTGTACTGTACTTTCCTCAACTTTGTGCACACATTTTTATAGCAACTATTACTATCAGCAAGACTAAGGCTTGCCACTGTAAGACTGTGAGCAGTACCTGAAAGGAAAAATGACAGATTTCTGTGTCTCTATTATATCATGTGGGTGAAAATTAAATTCCTCTATTGAAGTTATTGAGAGGTTAAGCTTACAAAAGGTTAAAGGTGGGTGGGTGTTCCCTTACTTCTTTTTTTTAGCCAAAGAAATTAAAGTTTTATAAAGTGCAAAATGATTTGTAATAACTAAACCATGGTGGAACCATACTGCAAGGATAAATGAAAATTTAGGGGTTGAGTTAAAATGCAGCTGAGTGTGAACTTTTTCTGTAGGAATCTGACTATTAATACAGAGTATGGAAGAGAAGCCCATTACCCATGTAATTAGTTACAGCCTTTTACAGTGTGGCCACATATTTGTCTGATGTATGAATTTATTCCTCAACCCTAAGGAACTTTTGCTCCTAAGTCTAATTTATTTATACCTAGTACAATTTGATGTCTGTAGTCCTGATACCTAATGATCTGATGTTGTTTCTTCCATCCATTCCTCAAGGTATAGATCTTGGATCAGAAATCAGATCTGGCTTTGGCCACTTCTAAGCTTTGGATCCAGTGCTTAGGCTTCTCCCCTACCCATAATCCCTGTGTAGAGAGCGAGCTACTTCAGATCTCATTTGCCACCATAAGCATTTGACAGGTCTTGGTGCTCAAGAAACTGTTTCAAGAAAAATATCTTAAATAGGGTTAAATTTTGTTAATTTTTGAAGTCCTCCTCTCTGTTAGCATTTGCACCTATTGTTCCCTACACTTTTTTATCCCCTTTTCTCTCTTTCTCTCTCTCCTTTTTGGGGTTTAATTAAAAAAGTAGTATACATGCCATAGTTCATTTTTTTCTTATAGGATTACTTCTTTTATTGGAATCTTTTATTTTTCTCCCTCTCTCTACTGTCTCTCTACTGTCTGTGAGGATGAGAGATAACCCATATGGATTCAAGAAATGCATAGCTTGTTCTCACATGTTACCAAATTTGGATGCACACGACAAGTGTGTGTATTGGCTAGGGCCTTCTTACTTAGACATCACCTGCTCTATCGGCGAGGTTTTTGGACTATTGTACTATTGCGGAAAGAAAGCATAAGCTCTGTCTAAATGGTCTTCTTCAGCTTACCACAGGAAAAACTCTCTTCAGGATCAGGGAAGTCTGCTTCTTTTTCCCCTTCTTCTTCAAAAAAGGGGTCTGATAGACCCAAAGAGAAGCAAAATGAGGTGGAAAGAGAAAAAGACAAAAAGAGAGATCAAAATCTGCAAAAAAAGAGATATCCAAATCTGACACCTTCATTGAGACTAAGATTTCTAGACCTTTAGAGCCAATGCTGTTTTCTAATCCTGATAGTTATTGGATCCATTACACTGTCTTGATGTTCTCTGGATCCTATTCCCCTAGGCTCCAGTCTCCAGTTTTGCAAGACAGACCACATTTCCTCTCCAGGCCACCTTTCTCAACTTCTTCTCTGAGGTTAGCTAGGTCTTCTTGGAGACTAACCAAAACTGACATGGACAGGATGATGTGGAGATTCCTTTGAACCCAAATCCAACTGGGGGCATTCCCAGCTCCAACCACAGTTGGATCCAGAAGAAACATTTCTTCCCTTAACTCCTTAATGAATCATTCTCCAAACCAACCTCTCAGACCCTCTGGATCCAACTCTTGGCCAAGGCTGAGCTGCACTGCAGCTGAGGCTCCATATTTTCTCCACTCTAAAAAGAAAAAAACAGTGCACTGTAAGGCCAAGGTGTTCACAGTACTAAGTACCAAAAAACCCACCAAACTGCACCAAGGAGACAAAAAAAAGTTTTTTCTCCACTCTGATGAGTTCTCTGAAGAAGTCGGCTACAACTCTGTTTGTAGCACATGAAGTCCTGGAGTCGAACCATCGGCATTGACTCTGACAGGGTGGGATCAGATCTAAGGTATTCAGATACCTTCCTCTCTCTAGGGGCATTTATGCTTGATAGTTTGGGTCCAGCAACAGCCTCAGATCTAAACCAAATGGCTTCTAGGGTTGAGCAGCCTTCTGGAGTTTCACCTCTTGACAGTGAGGCTTCCCAGATCTGTGTTAACCTCTGTTTTCAAAGCATTTAACTGAGTACTCTCTCAACCTAGAGAGAGATCTACCCATTTAGAACTGTCTCCAACCCTCCCACATAGAATTTCCCAAGACCTGCAGCCTATTCTCCTTGTCACATCAGGACAGCCAATTTCTGGGAACCTCAAGTTTGTTCTGCCAAGAGAGAGAGAGAGAGAGAGAAAGACAATGTCAGTTTCTGAGTCCTCTCCTGAGCAACCCACAGAAAAGTTTCACAGGAAACACAAATGTAAGAGGAGACACTTGGATTTCCCTGAGGAATACCCTACTGCCAACACTAATTTTGATGAGGTAGAAGATTCTGCCAAATTCCCCTTGAGGATATCTCATTAGAAAAGATTCTCAATCTTCTCAGAAAGGAGGTTCTCCTCCCAGGTGCCTTCTGCAGAAGAATCATTTTTTCTTGAGGCTTTCAGTTCTGGCCCACCTACTTCTTGGGTAGTCCCCCTAGCCAATGAGATGGTAGATCTGACTCCTCCCCAGCATGGAAGGAACCAGATACAGCTGAGCCTATTCCCAAAACGTCTGACAAGTTTTTGGTTGTGGGGACAGTGAATTCTATGGTAGTGGTGGCAGCCACTAAGAAGCAGCTTGCAGAAGAAATTTCCTCTGTCCATCCACCAAATAGGGAATTGTGTGCATTGAACAGATATGGGAAGGATGTCTATGTCTCATTTACCTTTCGGTGAGAGCGCTTAATTACTTGGCATACATCATTTGTTTCCAGAAGGATTTGATAAAGGAAAAGACTAAGTCTCTCCCAGGGACCTTGTCTGTTGATCAATGAAAATCCATTGATTCTTAGCTGGCTACCCTGCGATCACTATCCAATGCCTGTGTGTGCTTTATCTCTCACAGAGGGTTTGTCTGGAGCAGCTGGCACAAGTATTTCCATAAGAAGGCATGCTTTGATGCAGCTGTTTGATTTTGCAGAACATTTCAAGATGTCCTTCCTCAATGCCCCATTTAGTAGATCAGCATAGTAGATCAACTCTGTTTCATCCCTAAGTTAAAGAAACTATCTTAAGAGGTAAGAAGGATGGTAAATCCCTATCTGACATAGAGATCAAATTCTCCACCCTTCAAAGAATCTTCTCCAGAAGTCAGAAGGGAGGAAAGAGAATTTAGTTTTGTAAAGCCCAGGGCTTTGCATCTGACAATTCTGGAGAAAGAGTTCCCCGAGGCAGAGGGGGGAAACTCTTATAATGGATGTCACCAAGGGGCAGAGGTTTCCCACAAAACCAAAGCTTCAGAAATCCTTTCGCAGAAAAGCCTTTCTAGTGCTCCTGAATAGTTGCCTGACTGTCGCACTCTGGAGTCAGTTGAGGGGGTGCTTATCCCTGCACCCAACAACCTGGACATCCATCACTCAGGACAAATGGGTGCAAAGTATAATAACCAGAGGTTATTTCATTCCCTTCTGCACTCTTCCTTCATGCCCAGGTTTCACCCTCACAAATGGAAGAAGTTGCTTCAGAAATAAGGTAGCTTCTAACAAATCATGTCATGCAAAAGGTCCCCCTAGACTAGAGAAGATCTGGAATTTACTCAAGATTCTGTTTAGTGCCAAAGAAAAATGGGGGCCTAAGCCCAATTTTGCACCTAAGTCACTTGAATAAGTTTGTGAACTAAACACAATTCTGAATGGCAGCAGTTCAGTCTATTCTTCCCTTACTGAGGAAAATGACTGGATGTGCTTAATGGATCTTCAAGATGTGTACTGCCACATAAAGATGGATAAATGCTCCAGGAAGTACCTTCACTTCTGGCTGGGAGCCAGTAATTTCTAATTCATAACTCTGTCATTTGGTCTCACCACAACTACTCCCTTCCCCCTGTGGATGTTTACCAAGTGTATGGCAGTAGTGTCAGCTTGTCTACACCTGCAGGGTTCTGGGAATCTCCATATCTGGACAACTGACTCACCACTACCCCTTCCTGCAAGCCAGGGATTCCTTGCTCCAACTATGCATAGAGTTGAGGATTTCAGTGAATCTAAAAAAGTCCAAGCTATAACCAGTCTAATGTCCAGAGTTCATTAGAGTACTTTTGGACAGAAGACTTCAGATAGCAAAGCTCCTTCAAACAAGAATTACTTCCCTTTACCAACAAGCCTAAGAAGTCTAACATCATCAGAAGCCACTGGCAAGACTAATTCATCACCTTTTAGGCTCCATGGCAGCCTCAATCACATGCAAGTTCTTCAATGGACTCTGGTGGTTCAGTGGTCAATCAGGAAACAACTCATGTCTTTTCTAGTGATTCTAATGAATGCTTGCAGAGCTCACATAGAGTGGTGTCTAGAATCTCTACATGTTCTACAGAGCTGTCCTTTCATTCTTCCTTCCACTCTAGCCACAGTGACCATGGACACTTCCCAACTGTGGTGGGAGGGCATTATCTGAGAAAGACATTTTAATGTACATGGTTCCAAACAAAGGCCAGTCTTTACATCAATATATTGGAGATGAAAGCAGTTCTGCTAGCATTGCAGGCCTTTCAGGACTCTCTCCCTTTAGGTGTGATATCTCTTCAGAAAGAAAACATGACATTTATTTAGTACATCAACAAACAGGGATGAACCAGATCTTTTTTTAGCAGCTTCATTGAATTGTCACTTATCACTTGTGACACAGGCAGATATACATTTATATAAAAGTAATCCTTTTTACCAAGAGGCCATGACAGTATGGCAATAGGTGATATCTTCTCATCGCTTTCTAATAGCAATGGATATCCCAGGCAAATCCAATATCCTTTCAGACAGGTTATGCAGGTCTGTTCTGCAACTTCATGAATGGCCCCTCAATCCATTTGTAACCGAGTGGATTTTTCAGCCATGGGGGCTGATCCTGTCATGACCTCTTTGCCTCTCCCCACAACATCAAATACAGTAAGTTTTTCACCCTAATGCCCAGAGAGAGGGAGTCGCCCAGGGATGCTATAACTCACCCTTAGCCCCCAAGACTTCTTTATGCCTTTCCCCTGATGCCCCTGATTCCTAAGTTTCTTTAGAAAGCATCTGCGATGAAGGTCACAGTCATTCACATAGCCCCTTATTGGTCTCTGTTTTCCCTTCCTCTGGCCTCATATAGAGCCTTCCTGGGTGCTGGGCTTAGATCCAGATGATGTTCTTCATGTTTCACTGTTGCAGTCATTACATTTGAGTTATCTGCTGGCAGTAGTCCTCAGTCGGCCTGATTAACAAAGTCTTGGGTCCTGCGTCAGTTGCTGTCTCTTCTTCCGTGACGTCAGGTCGTCAGGGGTATAAAACATGCAGCCGATGCCATTACATCCATCTTTCTTGCCATGCGGTGCCTGAAGCAGAAGCAGTTTGCAAGTGCCAGTCAGCCGACTCCTGAAATTTTCATTTTCGAGTTTCAGACCCGAATTCTTCAACTAAAGCTAAGTACCCTGTTGGGGAAACTTTTCTTGCTCCTTACCAATGTCAGTAAAAGTTAATAATTGTATTTCTTGTGGAAAGCAAATACCTCACAAAGATTTTCAGTTGTACTGTATTCCTTGCTTAGGCCCTGACCACGACATACCTTGCTGTCAGTTTTGTGCTTTATTTAATCAATGCACTATCCATCGTCAGTACATTTTTGCCTCTACATATTTCATTTCAATTATCCAGAAATGTTGTCGGTTAGCCATCCGACTACTGGTATTCCGAAAAAATGCAAGGATAAAGACAGAGACAGGCCGACTAGGTCCAAAGCTACCAACGACGCTTCTCCTAAGCCAGTCGCCAGTTCACCGGTACTCAGTGAGGCACTTTCGCAGCCCCTGATACCCGCTATTTCTGATTTGCAGGCCTCTACTGAGACCCATTCGAAGTCCGGTATGCATCGAGATGCTTCAGCTGTGGATCCTGCGGATGTCTCTACCTTGGATGGGTCCGGAGTCACTGTGCAGGCACCAGCATCTGAGGGTGTATTCAGGCATACGGACATGCATATTAAATCGACGTCTCCTTCTTCTTTAAGGCCTAAACCTCAAACCATGCCTAAGAAACTGATGCCCAGGCCGCATGCTCAGGCCTCTATGCCTAAAAAACAAATAAGAATGGCTGAAGATCTTATAACTCTAATCAGGGGAAGCCAACCACCCCCTTCTAAGAGACCTTGGACTGAATTTGTTTATGAATTTTCTGACCAGGATTCTAATTTTTCTGATTCTTCTGATGATCTGGATTCACCCTTATCTACTTATGAGAATTCTGATGCAGAGGACTCTATTCCCTCTGCTTCCCCTCCAGAGGATTTTTTTTTTTTTTGGTGAAACCTTGCACACTCTAAGGGAGCATTTCCACTGGGAAAGCCAGGATTTTTCTGATTCAAAAAAGAGGCTTAGGGATTTCTTACTCCTGCCTCAGCATAGGTTTTTAGCTATACCTCCTGTACTAGACATTGTTGATTATGCCTTTTTGGAATCTAGTTTGACCCCTGATTCTTTGCCTCCTGCTCCCAGAAAACCTGATAGATATTACAGGGTTCCTGATTCTCACAAGTTCCTTTTTAAAAATCCTATTGCGGATCCAGAGACTATTTCACAGGGACCCAAAAATCCTACCCCTTCTGATAGATACTCCAGGGCACTGGATAGATGAGGTAAGAAGGTTTATACTTCTGCAACCTTGGCCATTAGGGCCTTAAACTGTCAGTTTCATATGTTAAAGTATCAACAACATGTTATTGGATTGCTTAAACAGAAAATGATGTTGATTCCTGACTGCTGAAAATAAAGAATTACAGGATTTAATGAATTCTGCTGAACATGTTGGAAAACATACTTTGCAATGTGGATTTGATTCATTAGAGGCCTCTTACAGGGCTGATGTCACTGGGTCTGTACTTAGAAGGCATGCTTGGCTTAAGGAGCAATCCTTGTCTGATCATGTTAAAGCTAAACTGTTGGATCTTCCCTTAAATAAGGACCGCCTGTTTGGCAACAAAGCTGAGGAGGTTCTTAAAAAGATGGAAGATAAAGCTAAATCTATGCAAACTGTTAAAGATTTCTTACAAGTTCAGCCTTCAAGATTTAGTAGGCATTGGCCCTCTAAGAATTGGTCCTTTCCGGCCCCTTCCAGATCTTCTCAATCCAAACCCAGACACAACAGAAACCCCAGGTTTCAGTCCCAGGGGACGCACAAGATTAAGCAGTGGCGGGCATCTGCATCCAAATCTGGGAGTAGTAAGACTCCCCCCTCTGGAAAACTGTCTCAATGACTTGCTTTTAAAACTTCCAAGCACTTCTCAAATGAATGCTCCTTTAGGTGGAAAGATTGGTCTGCAGTCCAAAAACTGGGAACTCATTACCCAGGACAAATGGGTTTTAACTATAGCGTCCCAAGGATACAGATTTCACTTCCACACATTACCAACACCAAGTGGGTGGCCAGATCTACCCCCAAATCAGTGGGCAGAGGCCCAAAAGCAAGTACTCTCTCTTTTAAGTATGGGGGCTATTCAGTTGGTACCAGAAGAGGAAAAGGGACAAGGTTTCTATTCGAGACTTTTCCTGGTACCCAGAAAAGACAATTCATGGCGTCCTGTCTTGGACCTAAACACCTTTTTGGTGATTTCAAAATTCAAGATGCTGACTCTTCACCAGTTGCTTCTTATGCTAGGCAAAGATGCCTGGTTGGCAACACTAGACTTAAAAGAAGCATACCTGCACATCCCTATCAGGGAATCTTGCAGAAGATACCTACGCTTCAAAGCAGGCTAAATGCACTATCAGTTCTCTGCACTGCCCTTTGGCTTATCTACTGTGCCCAGGGTATTCACAAAGTGCCTAGCTCCAGTCATTGCATTTTGCAGGCAAAGAAATATTCAAATATACCCATACCTGGACGATTGTCTAATTCAGGCAGAAAGCCAGGACATACTTTTGACTCATCTGGCCTTCGTACAAAGGGTGCTGACTTGTTTGGGGTACACCATAAATGAAAAGAAATCACACCTGGCACCCTGTCAACAAATTATATTCCTGGGAGCAAGCTTGAATACAACTTCCCAGATGGCTTTCCTCATGTCAAAGAAACAGATTAATTTGACAACCTACTTCAAACAAGTGGCCACAAAAACCCTGTTATCTGCGAGGCAAATGCTGCAAGCCTTGGGGGTCATGGCCTCCTGCATTCTTCTAATTCCATATGCAAGACTGCATATGAGGAAACTACAATGGTATCTAAGAAGCCTATGATGTCAACATTCTCATGATCTAGAAGCAATGATTCCTATCATACCATGCCTACTCCTAGAGTTCCTTTGGTGGGCAGTGGCCTGCCACCAAAACAAGGGACTACCATTCACACTACCCCTTGCCGCCCAGACCCTAACAACAGCCACATCAGACTATGCACGGGGGGCTCACCTGGCAGGGAAGTGCATTCAGGGCAAATGAAACCCAAGTCAAATGCACCTGCATATCAATCAAAAAGAAATGTTAGCTGTACAGAATGCTCTGACAGCCTTCAAGGACCACATTCTTCCAGGACAACTAATGGTAAAGACGGACAACACCAGTGTTATGTGGTACATAAACAAGCAGGGGGGTACACATTCTTACCCCCTCTGCAGACTAGCCATGGCATTGTGGAACACAGCCTTGAGCTACCAAGTGAATCTACAAGCTCAATTCCTGCCAGGAAAACAAAATAGAATGGCAGACGGAATAAGGAGAAACCTCATGGACCCACATGAGTGGAAACTGGAACCAAGAATTTTCAACATATTGACAAACAAATGGGGGAGCCCAGATATAGACATGTTTTCCTCCCCCCAGAACTATCAATTGGACAAATTGTGCACAAGGATTCCCCACAAACAAGCTTGGAAAGTGGATGCTCTGTACTTCAGCTGGAAAAACCCATCAGTTTATGCCTTTCCTCTTCTGCCTCTGCTCTCCAAGGTACTACTAAAGATCAAACAGGACAAGCCAAGGAAGATTTTAATTGTACCAGACTGATCACACCAACACTGGTACCCCCTCTTGTGCAGTGTGTCATGGTTGGCCCCATGGCACCTGCCTCAGACTCCTTCCCTGTTGTCCCAGCAGGAGAACCAGATTATGCACCCTCAGCCTCAAACACTGAACCTAGCAGCCTGGCTAATTACCTAATCTCTCCTTTACCATCTCTCAGTAAACCAGTGATAGATATCATTTTAGAGGCAAGGAAGCCTAGTACTCGAAAATCTTATGCTGCAAAATGGAAAATATTCTGTGCCTGGAATCAATCTCAAGGGATGAGCACAGCAGCGCCCGATTTACCTCAGATTTTACAATACTTAACTGAGATGCTTCACAAGGGCTTGACCTTTTCCTCCATCAAAATTCACGCCTCAGCCATTTCAGCTCATTATAACACAGAACCTCCCCTCTTCTCTCACCCACTGCTCAAGCAGTTCCTCAGAGGGGTCAAACATTTATGGCCACCCAGAAGAGCTCCTACTCCAGCCTAGGACCTTAATTTTGTCTTGGAGAAACTCACTCTTCCTCCTTTCAAGCCAGCTGCTACTGCAGATTTAAAATTCCTTTCTTGGAAAACAGCATTCCTTTTAGCAATCACGTCAGCAAGAAGGGTATCTGAATTACAGGCCCTTATGGCTGTGGAGCTTTTCATCATCTTTTATGTGGACATGGTGTCCCTCAGAACCAATCCCTCCTTCATGCTCAAGGTGGTATTCAGTGTGGCTCTTAATCAGTCCATTCATTTGCCTACTTTCCTAATCCACAGAACAAAGGGGAACAGATACTGCACCCCTTAGATGTGCACAGACAACTTAGATTCTACTTGGACAGGACTAAACCTAAAAAGAAATCTGAACAACTGCTGGTGGCATTTGCTGCAGGGACAGAGGGGAAGGCTATTTCAAAGCAAACCATTTCTAAATGGATAGGCCATTGCATTCATTTCTGCTATAAGCACCATGGAAAACCTATCCCAAAGGGCATCAGACCCCATTCAACCAGGGCTGCATCTAACTCTACGGTCTTTCTCAGAGGCGTCCCTACCAGGGACATCCTAGAAGCTGCTACCTGGAGTTCTGTACATACTTTCACCAAGCATTATCATTTGCCAATTTTCTCTAAATCCAGAGCTGGCTTTGGCGCTGCAGTCTTGCAGGGCCTTATAGCTGGTCCTAATGCTATTTAAATTTCTCCTCCCAACCTTAGCTTTGGGAATCTACCCAAATGTAATGACTGCAACAGTGAAACACGAAGAACATAGTACAGTTGTGTACACTTACCATAAATGTAGATGTTCAAGTGTATTCACTGTTGCAGTCCTGGTTACCCTCCCTACAGCCCCCTGACTTCTTTTGGCTATACCTCTACTCTCCTTTATTATGCTTAAAAGCTTTGTGGTGTATTTTCTTTTTTGTTGGAGGTATAACTTTGTATATATATTTAATTGCTTCCCATCAGGGGGGCACCTGATATCTGAGGCAAGAAAAACTGATGTAATGGCATCGGCTGCATGTTTTATACCCCTGACAACCTGATGTCACGGAAGAAGAGACAGCAACTGACACAGGACCCAAGACTTTGTTAATCAGGCCAACCGAGGGCTACTGCAAGCAGACAACCAAATGTAATGACTGCAACAGTGAATACACTCGAACATCTACATTTATGGTAAGTGTACACAACTGCACTTTTTGTCTCACCTGTCAAGATCACCTCACCTAATCATTCAGTCTTTTCAAACTGACCACATGGTTATTCCAATTCCAATGATGGGTCGACAGTCCAGGTTTTCATATTCAGTTGTCCACATTTTGTCTTCTTCCCAAAAACCTTCAACTCAGAAAATTTATAAGAGAAAATAGAAATGGTTTTCTGTTTGGGCCATTGAAAAAAAACAATAATCTTTTTCCAGCCCCTCTTCCAGCAATTTTGGACTTCTTCACACACGTTTTTCAATGTGGAGACAGTTATTAAAAAATCAAGGTGCAGTTAGCTGCAATATTCTCTTTCCATATGGGTGAAAGCATACTCCCATTGCATCTTTAAGATTATCCAAGGCTTTTCACCAAGGTACCTCTCTACTACTTAGAGATCCAGTCCCTCCATGGTATACTATTGTGCTGTAGGCTTTCACTGGGGCCCAGTTTGAACCTGCTGTTATCATGGAAGACCTTATTTTAAGTGGCTATCAATTCTGCTAGGAGAATTTCTAAGCTACTCACCCTGTCCTCAAAAACTCCCTAGCTAATTTTTCACGACGGAGTATCCCTAAAAAACAGCTCCTCTTTTCTTCCTAAGGTGGCTTCTGAATCATCTGCTAATCAGTCTAGAAATCTTCCAGTGTTCTTCTCAAAATTTTTGAACATGAGTGAATATACTTCACATTTACTAGATGTTCTTCATCAATTTTTATTTTATTTTTTTATCTTATTTATTTAACGTTTGTTAACCGGGAAAGTCCGACTTGGAACAAAGCCAGTTTTCACCGGAGGCCCGGGGAGAAATGCTCCAGATGCATGTCTTTTTGTAATGTGGGAGGAAACCGGAGCACCTGGAGGAAACCCACACGAACGCAGGGAGGACATGCAGACTCCACACAGAAGGCACCCCAGCCAAGAATCGAACCAGAGAACCTCTTGCTGTGAGGAGACAAGCTACAGTTATGTATATTAAGTATGTGATGACTCTAGCTGACCTTGCCTTGGTTCCTGAAGATCTTTTCTTTATCTTTCACTGTCCTTTCACAGGCTGGCAGTGTTTAGCCCAGCTATGTTGTTTGGCTGCCAAAACCTTTGTATTTTTAAATTACTTTTTATTAGTGGGCAAACATGATCTGAGATAGCTTGCTGTCTACACAACAGATTATGGGTAGGGGAGGAACCTGAGCACCATATCTAAATCTTAGAAGTTGCCAAAGCCAGATATGAGGTTAGATCCGAGATCCATACATTGAGGAAGGGTAGAAGCAGGCATCAGATCTGTCATTATGGTGACTACATAACTTTCATATTTCATATATGGACAGCTTTCACCTGAGCTGCTCTTTTTCTAAAAATGCATTCAGAAAGCACATCTTTAAAGAAATCTAAATTTCATGAGAACCACAATTGCTATGGAAAACAATAAATTAAAAATAGACTTGTCCAACGCACAGTCCTCTTCACAGAAATTATACTAGTTTTTATCCAGTCATAATCCTAATTTTAAACTGAGCAATATATCCCACAATTATTATTATTGCTATTATTATTAGTGAAATTAAACACAGACCTGTTAATACCTATCTAACCATTGTAGTTAGACACCTACTATTAGCAGTCCTCATTTTATGCAGATATGACCTTTATTTTAGTAAGAACCAGTTTTACTAACCTCTTTTCATTTGAGAGATATGTGTAGTCTAGCTGTATTACTTTGCAGCCTGCTGGAGTATTGGCCATGATTAATCTCATCTGGCTTAGCTGAAATGCAAATAATAAAAATTAAAATTGACTCCCTTAACTGAAATGCAAATGCCAGTATGTGTGACACAACAAAATCCATTGTGCTAGTACACTGACATAAGTGTGTGGTCTTTCTTCTGCCATGGTTAGTGATTCAACATCATTCAGCATGATGAACTGTATTGTCCTTTTTGGTCATGTCACTTTCCTTTGTACTCATTGAGCTTGTAATGTATATTTTAATAATGCTTCCAGATAGAAATTAATATGTCGATTTTTAATGTAATTATAAGCAATAGTTAATAATTTTATGTATGACTCAAATACAAGTACTTCATGCAGCCTGTGCTTTAATTTGGTAATTACAGTCTCATTTTTACCATTCCCCCTGTCAAGACATTACAGTTTTGGCCCCTAAGTTTTGCGCATACAGTAGAGAGTCGATTATCTGAACTAATCTGGACCTAGGGTAGTTCAGATAATCAAACTGTTGAGATAATCAAACATGCATTGAATCGGATAAAAAAATTCTAAAATCTTGTTTTTTTTTTTGAACGCAGGGAATACACTTTTCAACTATTCATCAATTCTAGTGGACAATAAAGAATATTTTTCACATACAAGTGGGCGATAAGCTGAAAAAACACACACAAGTGAATACGTATAATGTTTACATATTCAAACTTTATGATTTTTCCTATCCCAAAACTTTGGAAGGCTGCATTTAGATAATTGATGTTTTGGATAATCAGTGTTCGGATAATGGACTATCTACTGTAGTTATGAAAATATGTTAATATATAAAATGCATATTTTCAAAATTAATCTTTCATCCATGTGTAAATATCAGTGCAGGTGAACTGTTGTACTAGGTATCAGTGCTAAATCCATCTGCTATTATTAGAGTATGTCAGTGTTACCCTGTTTCTACATTACATCCAGCACTTTAGAGATATTAATGCTGCTATTACCACAAAGCACATAATCATAACTTGTCAGAAACTAATTGCAGTCTTTTTTCATGTGTGTCAGATCTGGGTCGCTTAGCATGCTGCAGTTTGATATGCATTTTGACTATGATTCATAATAGTGTCATTGCCATCATAATCCAGTTATAGTTCATAGGTTCATAGGTAGGTACTAGGCTATTGGCCCTAGGACCTATACAAGCCCAGCCAAAAAGGTACCCTGGCTTTCGCCACCCAAGAAAATTATTTTCCTATGCCCCTGTCAAGCAGAATTACAGAAGTGATCCCGGGGGTGAATTTCCTATTACCCATCCAATCATCAAGATTTTTCTTGAAGAGTGCTAATGAGGAGCTCTGTTTGACATAGATAGGTAGTCTGTTTCATAGTATGGGAAGTCTCTGGGACAGGAATCTATCCCTCTAGCATGTTTTGTTTATTGTGGTGACAAGGTTTAGGTCCCTAGAGCGTGTAGCTCAGAAGGATTGGGATTTCTTTAAGTGGAGTATGTCCAACAGCTCTGGGTTTGACATAGCTTTGTATGTTAGGCAGACCGCTTCTGAGTAGGCGATATGCGACGGAGTAAAGCTGGAGATTTTTTAAACGGTCTGCATAAGGCATCTGTTTGAGGCCAGTAATCCTCTTTGTGAGATACTTTTGCGGCCTTTCCAGTTGTTGTAGATGTCTTGTGAGGTACATACCAAAAGGGGCGTTGTACTCTATAATGGGTCTAATGAGTGATGGGTAGAGGGGAACAATGACCTCTTTTTTTCCTGGATGAGAAACCTTTTGTGATGAGGTGTGTCACGTAGAAGGATTTCCTGACCACTGTGGCGATGTAATTATCAAAGGAGTGACTACTGTCCACCTGTGTCCCAAGGTCTCTTATCACACTTTCGGTGTTAAGTAGACTACCGCCTATGTGGTAGTTCATGGGTACAGAGTTTTTACCAAAGGGGATGACAATGCACTTTTTGGCATTGAGCTTCAGACCATGGCTTTGACACCAGGCATCTGTCTCAGTGAGGCCCTTTTTTAGGATGTCTACATCGTTAGGAGTTTCGATTATGGCTCCTAGTTTGCAGTCATCTGCAAATTTAGTTAGCCAAAGACCTTCTGTGTTAGCCTGTACTTCAGAGAAGTAGATACCAAACAGGAGAGGACCCCGGACTGAACCCTGTGGTACTCCACTTGTCACTGGTCTGAAGTCTGCTACTTTCACAGTGTGGGTTCTGTCAGTAAGCCAGTTGGCAACCGATCTTGTGACATAGGGATTTATACCTAGATTAGTGAGTTTATCTATAATTCCAGAGTGGGGGATGGTGTTGAATGCATTGGTGAGATCTAGATAGGCTGTGTGAACCACCTTACCCTCATCTATGGCTTTGGTGACTACTTCAAAGAAGTCTATCAGGTTTAGGAGATATAATCTGCCTTTTACAAACCCAAACTGTGTTGGGTCCAGAGTTTGGAGATCTCCAATGTCTTTGTTTATGAGTTCCATGATGATACATTCCATGGCCTTGCAGACCAGGCTCGTCAGGCTAATGGGGTGATAGTTCCCAGGGTCTGTTGTGGAATCCCCTTTGTGGAGTGGGATAACTGTCGTGGTGCGCCATTCAATGGGCACAAAGTCTGAGGTGAGGCTATGATTGAACATGGTACTTAGGTGGGATGCCAGTTCATTCTGTAGTTCATGTAGAAAGCAGCCTGGGATGTTGTCAGGTCCCATGGATGCTGTGTTCTTGGCTTTGGAGAGTGAGGTTTTACCTGTGCAGCCATGATTGCAGGAACTTTGCATTCTTCCGGTATAAAGATGGGCCCTTTAGGGGTGAGAGGGGGGTAAAGTTAGCACTGAACCTATCTGCCAGGATGTTGGTAATATCAGTTGGTTCTGTATATTTAGTGTCATTGTGCTGTAACTCAGAGGAGATCTGAGTGTTGCCATTGAGATTCTTGACATAGCTATAGAATGTTTTGTGGTTGTCTTTAGAATCAGTGTTAATTTTGTTTTCATAACTAGCTTTGGAGGATTTTATGAGGGATCTCAGCTTCTTACTGAGGCTGACCAGGGAGTTCCTCCAATCTTGGGATTTTACTTTTTTTGCAACAGTTTCTTTCTTCTGTTGTAGAGTTTGTTAATGGCAGAAGACAACCAGATTGGCTTCCTTCTTTTGGAGGATAGCATCTTGGTTCTGTTAGGGATAGCACGATCCATGCACTCGTGTAAGTGCTTATAAAGTGCATTTGAGTAGGATTCAGCAGTCGTACCTCTAATGTCCATCTGCATGGGTGTTGTGAAGTTTGCCACTTCTGTCTTAAGATGTGTGAAGTTGACTTTGGAGAAATTCTTTACTGTTGTTTTCCTAATGGGGGGGTGGGAGTGGGATGTGGATGTCTAGAGTGATTAGCTTGTGGTCGGATCTGACCAATGAGGAGCTGACCCCTGGTGTGGAACACCGGTCACGCATGTTGGTGATGACCTGGTCTAGGATATTGCTGCCCCTGGTGGGGGTGTGGATAAGTTGATCCAAGGTGTTGGAATTGATGATTTCCAGAAAACGTTGAGCAAAAAAGTTGGTACATGAGTAGTTTTCCCAGTTAATGGTAGGGTAATTGAAATCACCCATTATTAGAGTGTTGAGTTGTACCTTAATATTTTACAATGTATCAAGAAAAGAGGAGTGGGAATCCTGGGGCATGGTGGGGGGTCTGTAGCAAGCTACAATCTGGATTGCGGTTTTAGTAATAATTTTATGATTTACATAACAAATGCAAATGTCATCCCTTTTTGTGCTACTCACAAATAAATGTGATGTCAGTTTTTTCTCCTAGCCAACACACTAAGACAGCAGTAAGTTGGTTGTTCAATTTTGCACACAATGAACATATGCTAATATATAATATGCATATTCACATAATCATTTATTAATTAAGAATCAAATATTTCTGGTGCTGTTTCAGTTCATCAACTGGCTGTAGCACTGCCTTCATCTGTGGTTGCATAAGCACAAATTTTATATCCTATGATATACCATGGCATGACTCATTTACAAGTCTTAAATGCAAATATTAACACAGAACTCATATTCATGGCTGAGCAGGCACCATAGAGTCTTTCATTGGTAAGCCCATTTGTTTCCTGTCATATTACTTAAATGTGATATGAAGTGAAACATTGCTTCATAATGGTCACAGTCTCTAGAAGAGCCCATTCACATTAACGCTGATAAGAAAATAAGCCTACGTTTGGAACAGGACAATGGGCCACTTGCAAATACATGGGAAAACAGCACCCTGCTTGTAAAGTGCATACATTTTGATCATGCTTGAACATGATGTCAAATAAGACAGACCCTTACAAAAGGTGACTAATATTCCCATAGCCTGAAATATACAATGCAGAGTCACTTATCACAGTGAAAACTACATAACAATCAGTGTCCAAAGACATTGTCCCATAAACCTCCCCGCAAAATATAAGGTTCCATAGAGTTCTACATGTGAACTGTCCTGTTTACTCTAAGTTTTCAAAATAATGTTTATTACAGCATAATAATTCAGGTTTACATCTGTTCTGCAGTATTAATGCATTGTGGACTTGTGTACATCCACTAGGCTGTACCTACATTGTTTTGTTATTAAGGTTGCATACAGAGAAGGAAGAAATAAACATGTTTTCCTTAACAGCCTGTTGTTACAATATTAACAATGCATTCAGTATTGTTGATTCATTGCCACAAAGGTCCAATTGTACAACCCATTTTCAGCATAGGTCTAGGGAAAAAGCCTCTCCTTTAAACTCCCCTAATACTATATATGTGATGTTTATGCACCAGAGCAGAATGATGAACCTTTACACATTATCTAGTCTCTTGAGGCAAACAACAAATAACTGTTTTCTTAAGCTATACATCTTTTTATCTTAGTTTGCCAATTTGGATGCACTTATATTTCACTATTCACCACAATCATATTTGTCTCTCAAAAACATCTGATTTATGTCATCTTTGTGAACAGTTTCCGTTTATTAAATCTATGTATCCTATGCTCCATTTCTTTAGTTTCCTTCTTCAGCTGAATTACCTCGGAGATTGTCAGTCTATCCCTTACTTTCCATTTTCTGATTATTGCTTTCTTTGCTACTACGACTAGTAAATATATCAGGGCCTAGATATACTTAGGCTGTTTGACTTTGCTCCATCCCAGTAGTGTTAATTAATTACTTATACAAACTCCCCCATTAGTTACTGAATCAATTATCATGTTCTTCATATTGATCACTGTTGCAGTAGCCTATGCTTCCAAAACTTAAAGGCACCTTCCACACACCCAAAACATTAGTCAGATCAAATTTAGCTGTCTAAAATGACTGGTCTGGGCGCCAAGGCCTTCAGGGCTTTCCTACTGCTGATGACAGTGCTCCTTAGAAGGTTTTCGAGGATCGACGGTCAACTTGTGCAGTTCCTTTGCTGGGCAGATAAGCTGCCTTTGAACAACCTTCCACGTTATTTTTAATGTTTAATTTTACTTTCCTGTATGAGAAAGTACTTTTAAGCAAAGAATACATGTTTTTATTGACTGTCAAGTGACTTTGCTGTACTTTTAAACAGGAGTGCACTTTTGTGTTTGGCAGTTTATAAGTTGATTTAAACATTCTTTTTTTTTCCTGTGGAAAACTTATATTTAAAATAATTCGGGAGCTGGTAAAATGTATTAGTGTTTTTTTACTGTGTTTTGATTGGGAAAAGTGACTTTATATTACTTTTAAAATTTTACTGGCTTGTGCTGCTTAGTTTCCATGGGAAAGAGGAAGCATTTTCAACTTGACCATGGAAGAAACTACCTTCTTTCAGTCACAAAAAAGTTAACTAAACAGCCTTTATCACCACAGCAGGCTACCAGTTTGCCTCAACCAGAGGTGGGTTATTCTGCTGCAGCCAAAGTTGGTTCTTAGGCACTCATCTTTTTCAGTTGATCCCTCCGGTGTTGTCCCTAGAACCAGTACCAGGGGTTAGCCACATCCTCTGCGATTGTTGTGGTTCCCTTAGTGGGCAAAGGAGAACCACTGTTGTTTTTGTGGGTGAATGGGCACTGAAGGTGTCCCTGCTTAACCAGAACGTTGTGCCCATCTCTGGGGAAGATGTTGCTTTCATTAAACATACTATTTATGTTGTCAAATGTTTTCCTACCTTCTAGAAACCTGCATTGGTCCCAGTGTATTGTTTTCATTAGAAATGTTAACTTTTTACCCGAATTGTTGCAGATACGAATGGAGATGGGCCTATAATTGCCTGGATCTGAGGGATCTCTACTTTCCTTCAGCACAACCACTAAAACAAACTTTAGCTAAGAGGGGGAGGACCTTCCTCCATTTAAAATTCTGTTAAAGTGGTCTGTCCACAGCCTTACTAGATTCTCCTCTACTGTCTTTCATATCTCAGTCAGAATACCATCAAACCCTGATGTCTTGCCTGTTTTGTGATGTGGCACAGCCTCCTTGATTTCCTGGTCATGAATCTTTCTCAAGAGAAAATTCCCATCCTTCTCACTTATCTGTGGTAAATTTAATATCTCTAGGTAACTTTATATGTGTTGTCCTGTAAAGCTGCTCAAAGTATCCTGTGTGTGTAACGTATTATAATACCCAGCCAGTATTTCAGTAATTCTCTTTGGCTGTTTTTCAAGTTTACCATTATCTGGGTTCCTTATCCTAGTAATTAGCCTTTCTGATTTTTGCTGTCTTAATCTTTGATCTATTCATTTGGTTGTTTTAAAAACTGCTGTCAAAACACAACTGTTTTATAACCCTTTCCTTACTCTCATTGACATAGTTTATGTATTCTTCCATTGTCAGTTTTGCCTGTTTTAGTTGTTTGTCCCAGTCTGTCATATTTCTTACCTTCCTAGCTTACTGGTCCCTTCAGTGCCTCCAAATATTTTTTGTGACTCCCCACTGATATTTCATTAGACTTTCACAGAACCATTTTTTTAATTTTTTAGCTTCCAATTGTTGCAGCATAAAGGTAGTTAATTATTTTTTAAATCTATAGTCTGTATATAATCTTTTAATAATTGGTCCACACAATGATTCTACAAAGCCTTCTTAAGTAAGATGTGTAGGAAAATGCCTGCGTTTCTCCATAGTAAAACATTATTTTTTCTGTAATGAAATGTTGAATGGAATTTGGTCAGATAACACAACTGGGCCGGTTTTCTTCTCTCTTACTTACTGTATATTATCTTTGGAAAGGTAGCATTGGTTTAATCTTGCCCAGTTACAGTATTTTCCCCAAAAAATATATGTAATTTGTGTTACTCTATCGCCATTATGACTTTTAGTCCAGATGTGTTTAGATATTCTTTAAATATATTCCTTCTGTTTGTTACTTTGGTTCCCACTTGTACATCTTGCTTGTTGTATACTATGTTCCAGTCTCTCTCTGCTACCAAAAATTATTGGACAAAAGCTATAACCTTCCCAATAACCCAATAACTTGCTTTATGTCCTTTATTTCAGATTTGAGTGGGATTCATACAGTGGATATTTTGTTGATCCATGTCATGAGTTTTTTACCATGACATATCTGCTCAGACTGTCTTACTTCTTCATCTATTTGTATTCTAATATTTGTTTTAATCAGTATTAGAATGCTTCTCTTTCATACTTCCTCTGTCCTGCATAAAAACCTCTACCATTTTTTTAGTCATCCTCTTGTTGGTGCAAATGCATTTCCTGCAACATTACGATTTGTCTTACCTCTCAACTGTTCAGATTTTTGCAGAATGTCCAGATTTGTGCCTAATATTTTTGGTCTGTTCCTCACAAAAGTTGTGGTTTTCTGGCAAATCACTCAGGATTTAAGTCACTAAGTAATGACAAACATTTGACACACACACACACACACACACACACACACACACACACACACACACACACACAAATCTCTTTTTTTATGGTTTTACAGGAGGGCAAGCTCTCCTGCACCCTCATGTGGGGGGTTGTGTTTGTGTCCCCCACACCCCCTGATAATTGTATATACCAACTCCAAGATCGCACTATATTGAGGAAAACTGTAAATTTCCCGATTCTCACTGTACCACGATCTCTTCAAAAGCTTCAGATTTTCAGAGATTTGATCATATCATCTCACTGATATGAATTTTTAAGTTTCTGAAAACTTGATCAACTGATAGAGGGATCCATATATAGAAAATGAGTGAAGGATGGAAGAAAAAACCTTTCTGAACACAGTCTCACTTATGCAGATTACATATAATCTGAACCCCAAATCTGTACAACATTTTCAGAAAGCTATTTATGTATTTAACCATGTTTTAAATCTTCTTCCCATTTCACCAGAATTTATTGTGAGAAATGTTAACTATTTGTATATTCAGTGATAAGGCTTTCTGTCTTACTGTATTTGTGTACATACAACAGTTTACCCTTTTTTCTTAAAACAAAAATAGCTTGTTCTTTACAGTTCAGAGAAAAAAAACAGAAAATCAATGATGTTCATCATATTAATCAATGCTGCAGTAGCCATAACTATATGGGTTATATCCTGCCAAGCATATTATGTCTGACCAGCTTCCAAAGCTTAAGGGCACCTTACACATGCCCAAGGAGGATCACCTTGAGCTGAGCTGACTAAAACACAAGTGTAGGAGCAAAGCCTTTCAGAACTTTATGCTGCCAAAGAATACGCTCCTCTGAGGATTTTAAGGATCAACAGTCAGCTTGTATTTTCTGTTGCTGGGCAGATAAATTCCTTTGGGAGAAAGAAACTTGCATTTTCTTACTTTTCTTACAGTTTTATTAATTTCCTCTTTAGTAAAGTTATTTTTACAGCTGAGTGTAGTGTTTTAATGGACTTCCTCAAGTCTGTGATTTACTTTTAAATGGAGCACTCTTTTTTTCCTGTCAGTTTAAAAGTAGTGTTAACTAACTGAAAACATATTTTCTGTGGAGAAATTGTGTTTATTTTTCTTCGGTGGGCCTGGCCTAGTGTTTGAAAGTGCTTTTTACTGTGCGTTTTCTGTCAGGAAAAAAGTAACTTCTGTGGACTGGTAGTTTTACCAGCATTTGCTGCTTGTCTTTCCCAGGAAGAGACACCATTTATGGCTTGATTGTGGTCTGTCCTTCTTCCGGCCACATAAAGAAAAAGTTAAGCAAATGGTCTTTGCAGCCATAGCATGCTAGCAATTTGCCTCAACCGCAGGTGGGTGACACTGCTGTGGCCATTTATTTTGCCTCAGACCACTAATCTTTTAACCTGGATCCCTCTGGTGTAGCACCTACAGCCACTATGGACCAGGGTTTAGCCACATTCATTGTAGCTGTAGCCCCCTCACTGGACAAGGGACAGCCACTCTTGTCAGTTTTGCGAGAGGAAACAGAAAAGGTTTCCCTGTTGTGTCAGATTGCTGTGGCCATCCCAGGGGGAAAGCAGTTACTGCCAGTAGTAACACTGTTGGCCCCATTTTTTCCTGTCAAAACGAAACAGTAAACCAAGCATATATGTACACCTTCTCAAATTTATTTAGATAGGAGAAGTTTACTGGGTCTGTCTTAAGGTTTGATTTAGGCTATTGACCTTCTTGTAACGTAGTTCTGTAGCAATCTCACAAAGTCATTACCAAACAATGATCATGTGAGAGCTCAGTGCTTCTCTTGATCTAGGTATACAGAACATATGGTCTTGTATCTGCTGGCAAAGCTTCAAAGTCATTTATGAATATTTGGCCCAAAGTGCTCTGGTGCCATGTTCTCTTATGAATATCCCTGTATATAAACGTTTGTTATGGACAACTTAAGTCTCATAGTAGAATTCCAGAATACCTAACTAGTACCCTATTGAGTACTACATTCATGGTCTCTTAGACGACTAAATACTTTGAATAGCTGTTAGGTGCATATATAGAAACAAAAGACAGAACTTTTCTTTTGTGCAGCTTGCATTTACATTGAAAGGACCCTCTTGTTTACTGGCACAAACTCTAACCAAACAGAATGTAGTGAGAGGCTTGTGAGTGTCTCTCTGTATGGTCATGCTCAGGGCCATTCCTGTGGTCCACTTTGGAGTGGGAGTTAGACAGAGAAAAAAAAGCCTCACTCTGGAACCATTGCTTTACCCAGAGTGAAGGCTAGGTAAGTAAATCTAACTGATATCTTTCAATCTCCTGCACAAGCTCAAACTCCTTCCTTGGCATTGATATGGAATTCTTTGTCCCGCACCTGACCTCTGTCGCTAGAGTCTAGCCCAGCCTAATCCATCCTTTTCCTTACCTCTTGATTGATGTTGCACTTTAGTCTCTACCCTTTGTCTTATGGGTACTGATGTGCAATTTCTTTTTGAGCTGAATCTGACCAGACTAGTTAGGTAATTTGGTTACCAGGTGCTTGCTGATGAACACATGGATCCTTTTAGTGTACCTTTATGGGGATATTCTCAGTTGCCATTTGTCCGACTTGAATTTTTTTATTTGCAAGACTGTAATTTTAAGGGCTTTCTGTAAAACTGTGGTAGGTGGTTATCTGTGTAAGGTGATTATCAGAAAGTCATACTTTTGTTGTAGAAGCAGGACATTTTTTGCAGTGGTACAAGGAATGCCAAAAGTTAAATAAATAAAAATAAAATATCTGTTAATGACATAAATTATGTGCCAAAATCACAAAAATACAATAATAAATTTCCCGCTATGAATCTGAAAAAATGTGTGTTATTGATATAGTGATAAACTTTCGGGGGTGTGGCTGGCCCAGATCAAGACAGATGCCTAGGACTTGATCTCCCTTCCCACAAAAGGGTGAAAATTGCCTTTTGTAAAAGTGTTGGCACATTATTCTGTGAAATGATGACAGTCAATTTAGCATGGTTGAAGTGCTTCAAAAATGCCTTGCCTGATGAGACAATGCTAATTCTGTTTGAATGCATTGGCTTGGCTAATTCTGAGGTGGGGGCTTACAATGCATTGGTGATTCAACAGCAGGGTAAAGTTATGGCCGTGGAAAAGGAGATGGCAGCATTTAAATTAGGGCTGACTCGTGCCTTCTCTTTGTTTGAAAGGGCTTCTCTCTCAGTTTATGGACTGCATAAATCAGTAGCAGAGCATGATAAGAAGCACTATGATTTGAAAGATCACTCTGGGTGAGTGAATGTGAAGAATGCCAGAAGGGGCTATAGATAAAGATCTTTGTCCTTTTTTTGAGAAACTGTTAGCCATAGTTATCCATGTCCCTAAATACCTGAACCCTGCCACTGAAAGGGCCTGCAGGGGTGTGGCTGCAAAAAAGACAGCAGAACCAACAAGCATGTGTTCATCACATTCCAGTCTGCATGGACCAAGGACTGGGTTATTGGTAACAGTAAAAAATTTTGAGGAGTGCAGTGGAAGAAGCATACTCTAATTTTTATGGCGGACTACTTACAAAAACTGTATTCACTTACATGCAAATGGCATCATGAAAAAGCTATCAAGGAACTCCAGTACCAAGTAACATTGGTATACCTCATGATGCTAATTTGGGAAGCACGTGGGACACAAACCATGTTACATTCTTTGGAGGAGACCAAGCAGTTTTGTGATAAAACTAAAACACCACTTGAGTTACTGGCATCAGAATAGGGTATGGTAAAAAATGTAATGAGAGTTGACAAGGAAAAAGAGCCACCATCCTAAGATCCCATAAATAACACCAGCCAAATAGAACAAAGTACTTTTCAGACGCACTCTCTCTCCCTGGTCAAAAGTTTGAATGATAGTGGTGGGAGAAGGAAGTTAACAGGGGACCTGGTAATGCATCAACAGAGTCACCAAATCCAAAACTTAAGGAGGGTTCATCATCCACCATCTCGAGTTTCAAGACCCCAACCGAATAAGAAAAATAGGTGAAGTTAGACCAATTCATGGAGTGGGCAAAAGGGAGACCCAGTCTATAAAGGAAATCTCTAGAGTTCAGAACCTCACCTGATAAAACTAGTTTGTCAGGGGTTAAGTCTTGGTATGAAATTTTCCCTGGATCATCTGACCCTGCTGACGTACATTGCTGGTCTTACTTGGGCCTTATGACATTGTGCAAAAGTAGTGAAGAAGGATGAAAGTGCTAGTGTTTGATTGTAGGCATCTATTTAATATAAAAGTAATTATTTCTATCACATTGGCTGGTTTCTCGATGCATGCGGTACTGAATTTTCAATGTTTGATTTAATCACACAATTCTGTCAGCTGATAAGTAAGTTCCATTACTGTGTAGACAGTGTTTGGGGAATTAAGTGCCTCCATTTTTACTGATCTGCCATAACTCTAATGTCCCATATTGTTCTAAGAAGACAATATAATATACCATTTTGTATGTGTGTGGGGATTTCTTGTACAGTCATTTGGGGTAATCTTTGAGACTGTATTGTTGCCAGTCTCATGCAACTGGGCATTGGTGTTTTTTTTTCCAACTCGAGGGGCGAGGTTTAATTTTTCCCTAGTTCAGGGTTTGACTGTGGGAAATAACACTTAAATGATTGTTCAAATTTTGCTATGGAATGTTGTAGAAAGTACACATCCAATAAGAAGGAATAGAATTCTGCTGAAAATTATGATGGAAAAGGTACACGATGTGTACTCGAAAAAAACTAAACCGAAAATAAAGGATGTTGTCAAGTCTAAATCAAGGGATAGTCATGTCAGTATTACACACCATAAATGTGTTTGTAGAGGGTGGGAACTCCCAGTAATGTTTCACAGATCATGTTATCACTGAAAACACGAGTCAGTGGAAGTAGTAGGTAAATCACATGGGAAGGTTATGTGAATAAAGGTAAATGGGTTATAGGCAATATGTATACAGCCAGTGAGGACAGTGCTGACTTTTGTAATAATTTATTTGTGAAATGGGAGAGCTGAATTAAAAATGAAAAGAAGCGCTTAAAAGATTGGTGACTTCAGTCTAGATTTGGAGGCAGAGGTGGAGAGATTTTTTTAACAGCACAAAGAATCATAAAAACGTCAGGCATTTTTAAAATGGTGATTAAAGACAAATGATTGGATAGATGTATGGAGATATTTAACACCCTGAGGAGACAAAAGTTAATTTCTCCTTGGTCCTAAGTAGGAGAGTAGGACTGATATAGTGCTAGCTCCATAATCACAGGAGGTGCCTTTAAGCAAATTATGGTCCAGCAGATTTGTATCTCAGATGATGAACCCATACAAATTTTGATCAAAAACTGGGGCAGTGACAAATCAAGGTGTTTCTTAAGGTGGACCCATTACAAATAGAGAGCAAAAAAAGGACAGATTGATTATTAATTCCACAATACAGATGTTATTGATAGGATCTTTATGGGCTGAAATTAGGACAGCTATTGTCGAACTACATGGGGACCTAAATGGTGACCTAAATGAGCTGGAAGATAACAGCAGGAAGACAAGTGCGGTAAGCAGTAAAGAAGGACAACTAAAGGAGGTTTAAAAGGAATTGTTGAAAAGTGGTACTGATGAAGACCTTGATCATCTCTGTACTGTATTTTAAGGGGAAAATGATTGCTTAGATCTTAATAGAACTGAAGCATAATTAATGAGGAAGAGGCAGTATTGGTGGCTGACCCTAAATGTATTGTGAGGTTGTTTAACAAGTTGATAGAGAAGAGTTGTACGTATAAAGTAGTGAATCTCCAAGGAATGACTCAAGAAGGGCAGAAAGATGTTTTTGAGGCATTTAAAAACTACTTTTAAAAGATTTCATATTTCACAAATAGCTTGTCCCCAAAGAGAATGGGTATATAAATCCACACGACTTAACTTTTTAGCGGCTTGTATGAGAGAAGACGTAACTTGCCATATATATATATATATATATGGGTTTACTGTAAAAAAAGGAAAATCCACTTGTTCGAAAATGAACAGTGGATCCTCGGTTACGCAAATGTGCACTTCCACGTAGAATGGTTCAATGAACCATTAAGGAACACAGGTGCCGAAGCACACTACAGTAGGGAAAGGGAATTTACGTGTTTCCCCACTGTAGTGTGATCTTGAAGTTGGTATATTTAAGTAGGGGGGGTTTGGGGGACACAGTCCCCAATATGGGGAGTGCAGGGGGGCTTGCCCCCTGCAAAAACAATGTTTCTGTGTTCTTTATCGGTTCGTTGAACCGATGTTCACAGAAGTGCACTTTCGTGTAACCGTGGGTCTGCTGTTTATTTTCGAAAAAGTAAATTTTCAATTATATACAGTAGACCCATATATATATATGTGTATATATATATATATATATATATATATATATATATATATATATATATATATATATATATATATATATATATATATATATGGGGCTACTTCAGTAGATCGAAGATATTACAAGTTCTAACCACATATGGCCAAGACCATATGTTCGAGCATGTAAATGTTCGATCGGACTGAATAGAGATCTCCATACAGTGCGTAACTTGAAGATTTCCCTTTTCCAAAATGTAGTGAGATCTCTGAGTTGGTATATTTAAGTAAGTGGGGTGTAGGGGGGGTCAAAGTCCCCCATGTAGGGGGTGTAGGGGGGCATAGCCCCCCTGATACAGATATTTAATTTTTTTTTTTGTTGTTTTTTTTTTCTTCAGTGTTCGAAGTATTGCAAGTTCGAACATATGGTCTCGGCCATATGTGGTTCAAACTCATGTGTGTGAGTGTGTGTGCGTATATATATAAATATATATATATATATATATATATATATATATATATATATTCAAAAGGTAGGAAGTGCAATTAGGAAGTTAAGATAAAATTGGGGGGGAAATAGTTTCTCTCCAGAGCTTTATAAGTAGGAGGAGGTCCAACTTTGTGGCATGTGCTGATAGATGTTCTTCATTAGATTACTTTTACAGTATTGTTGACAGTTAGGAAGTATCCAGCCAAGAATAGGTTCATAGGTTCATAAGTTTATAGGTCGGTACTAGGCTGTCAGCCCTAGGGCCTGTACAAGCCTAGACATAACAATTCCCTGGCTATTTCTTTCTCACACTATTTACTTTCCTGGACCCCTGTCTAGCAGGGTGACTGATGTGATCCCCGGGGTGAATTTCCTTTCTCCCATCCAATCGTCAAGGTTCCTTTTGAAGAGGGCCAAAGAGGCACTCTGCTTGACATGTATGGGCAGTCTATTCCAGAGTCTGGGGAGTCTCTGGGTCAGGAACGTATCCCTCCAGCATGTTTTGTTTACTGTGATGACAAGGTTTATATCCCTGGAGCATGTGGCTCTGAAGGATTGGGATTTCTTTAAGTGTAGCATGTCCAACAGCTCTGGGTTTGACATGGTCTTGTATGTTAAGCAGAGATCGCCTCTGAGTAGATGATATGCAACAGAGTATAGCTGGTGTTTTTTTAAGGCAGTCAGCGTAGGACATCTGCTTTAGGCCTGTGATTCTTTTAGTGAGGTATTTCTGCGGCCTTTCCAGTTGTTGCAGATGTCTTGAGAGGTGCATACCAAATGGGGCGTTGTATTCTATAATGGGTCTAATGAGAGATGAGTACAGTGGGACAATGACCTCCTTTTTTCTGGATGAAAAGCCCTTAGTGATGAGGTGTGCCACATAGAAGGATTTTCTGACTGTTGTGGTGATGTGGTTATCGAAGGTGAGACCACTGTTCACCTGTGACCCTAAATCTCTTATCACACTTTCGGTGTTTAGTGTACTGCCACCTATGTGGTAATTCACGGGCACATGTTTTTTCCCAAAGGGGATAACTATACATTTCTTGGCATTGAGCTTGAGCCCATGGCTCTGGCACCAAGCATCTGTTTCTGTAAGGCCCTTTTGTAGAGTATCCACATCATTTGGGGATTCTGTCAGTAAGCCAGTTGGCAACCCATTGGGTGACGTAAGGAATAATGCCCAGCTTAGTAAGTTTATCTATGATTGCAGAGTGGAGGATGGTGTCAAAGGCCTTGGTGAGGTCTAGATAGGCTGTGTGGACCACCTTACCCTTGTCCATGGCTCTGGAGACTGATTCAAAGAAGTCAATCAGGTTCAGGAGACAAGATCGGCCCTTCATGAACCCAAACTGGGTAGGGGTCCAGTGTTTGAAGGTTGCCAATGTCTTTGTTTATAAGTGCCATGATAATACACTCCATGGCCTTGCAGATAAGGCTCATCAGACTGATGGGACAGTAGTTTCCGGGATCCAAGGTAGATTCCCCCCCTTGTGGAGTGGGATAACTGTAGCTCTGCACCACTCAGTGGGCATGAAACCTGAGGTGAGGCTATGATTAAACATGACACTTAGGTGAGGTGCCAGTTCATATTGTAGTTTATGTAGTACACAGCCCGGGATGTCATCTGGTTCCATGGATGCTGTATTCTTAGCTTTGGAGAGTGTGTTTTTTAACTGTGTGGCCGTTATTACCGGAATTTGGCAATCTTCCGGTATTAAGATGGGGCGTTTAGGGGGTGAGACGGGGGTGAAGTTGGCACTGAATCAATCTGCCAAGATATTGGCAATATCCTTGGGATAAGTATATTTAATGCCATTCTGTTGTAGCTCAGAGCAGATCTGAGCATTGCCATTTAGATTCTTGACATAGTTATGGAATGCCTTGTGGTTGTCTTTGGAATCTTTGGCAATTTTATTTTTGTAACTAGCTTTGGAGGATTTTATGAGGGATCTCAGTTTCTTACTGAGGCTGGTAAGGGAGTTTTTTGCGTCCTGGGATTTTACTCTTTTCTTAATGGCAGGGTAGTTAAAAATCATCCAGTATTAGGGTGTTTGGTTCTATCTTAATTTTTTCCAGTATGTTTAGAAAGGTGTAATGAGAATCTTGGGGCATGGTGGGGGATCTGTAGCAAGCTACAATTTGGATTGCAGTCTTACCTAGTGTTAGTTGCATCTGGCAAATTTCAGATGCATTGTATTGGGCAACTAGCCTGTTGGTGTAAATATCCTTGGAATATTGACACTCCTCCACCTTTAGTGTTTCAGTCCTGGTTTGGTGGCCGAAAAGTGTGGTAAGAGTTGTAGCCTGGTATTGCAGGAGTGCTCTCTGGAGCCTTGAACCAGGTCTCAGTTACTGCACAGATATCAATGTTCTCCATTTTTAGGAATGCCTCGAGAGAGTGCATTTTGAGGTTTAGACTTCTAGCATTGAGTAGCATTACCTTCAGATTTTGCATGCTTGTACCTGTTATGGTGGTGGTTTTGTCCTTTGAACTTTACCTAAAAAAAGGCACTATAGGTGTGGCAAGAGCCTTAGCCAGTAACCTGAATCCCAGGGGTGACAGGTGCAGACCATCTCTGGCAAAGCGTCGTGGTCTGTCGATCATGTCATCCCAGGCAGACAGATACTGGATCCCCGTTTAATAACACCAGAAGTTTAGCCAATTGTTGAAATCAATCATTTTGTCCTTGTATTTTGGTATCATTCTGGGTGAAGGCAGGATGCTACTCAGAGCTAGGGTTATACCTGCCTGGCCACATGATCTGAGAGCTCTTCCATGTCTCTTTTCATGTATTCCAGGGAGGTACGTCTCAAGCCATTCACTCCAACATGGACAATGACAGAGTCATATCTGTACTTGTTGTGGAGTGACTTGAGTGCATGCATTATGTGGCGGATCCTGGCACCCGACAGGCAGCTGACTGTAATTTTCTCCTTGTTCAACCTGGTGAGTGGGACATCAGTGTGCCGGACTATAGAGTCACCTATGACTAAAGTATTAGGTATGTTGTCTTGCATTAGGGGCGGTTGCTGGGTGGCACACTGTTGTTGTGAGCTGTGACACTTTGGTTGTGATTGGTGTTTGTTTGCGTTTCAGCTTCAGAGGTCCTTGTTGCTTGGGCAAGTTACAGTTAAGGGCCTCAGCATATGTGGATTTAGTGTTGTCATATGTGGGTGTTGGTGGTGTGGGTCTAGAAGGGCTATATGTTGCTTGAGGTGTAGTGTGGGTGTTAACCTTCTCCTCTTGACTGTCTAGCACAATCTTGGGTGGAGAGAGCTTTGCTTCCAGTTTGGCTATGTAAGTGCATCTCTCACAGGTTGTAGTGTTGGGTGGTAGGAGGAGAGGGTTGTCTGTGTACATGAGGCAATTGCTGCATTGCCCCAGTATGTCTAGATTTACCAGGTGGACAGGAGAAATCACTGGAAGCTGACCCTTGGACATGCCTGGTTTGGTACTTTTTTTTTTGTAAAGTACAGAAGGTGTTTTCCCTTAACTTAGCAAGGTATTTTGAAATTATAGGCTGTTTAGTGCCTACAATTAATTTCTTCTTATTAACAAGGAGAGTTGAGTGCTTGTATCAGTTTAAGGCTTCCTAGTGCTTGCCAGCCAGTATTAGAGCAAGTGCTAGTCACAGGGATTCTTAAAGGTAAGATGAAAAAAAAATGCACACTGTAGTGTCCACTAGAGAAGTTAGATGTTAAAGTAGGTAACTTAAGTTTCACTTGTTTAAAAAGTTATGGTTTAGTGGAGAGTTACTATTTTTAAAACAACAAGATGGATTGAAAGGGGTGGTCACTTTTGTATTCTGGTACTATGGAATGCAGTAGGATGGCCAATACATTTAAATAGTTGAAGGGGGGAGATTTCAAAAATACTAATTTTGTGATTATTCACACAAGCCATTGAAAGCAGAGAGGAAATGATATATATAGTCAAATTAACATAAGAGGCAGGCAACTAGAAAGACAGTGGCATTTTCTAACTCAGAAGAGACAGAGCTGTGGTCTCTTTTGAAGTTTTAATATGCAGTTAAACACAAGGTAAAGAAAACAAACCACAGTATTCAAAATATAAAAAGGCAATAAAGTAATACAAAATACAACAAATAAAATCAAACTAACCTTTCCTTCACAGCAAAGTTTAGCAAAGTCTAGATGAGCCTCTCTGGTAAAGCTCTGAAATGTTTTATTTTACCCCTTAAATAGAAGGTTTAGTTCCTAGCTCCACCCCCTTAGTTCACAAATGATTAACCTTAAGTGACCTCTTCTATCTTATGAATGAGTCCTTAATAGACCAGTTCTAATTTCTGCCTGACTCAGAAGAGACAGAGCTGTGGTCTCTTTTGAAGTTTTAATATGCAGTTAAACACAAGGTAAAGAAAACAAACCACAGTATTCAAAATATAAAAAGGCAATAAAGTAATACAAAATACAACAAATAAAAGCAAACTAACCTTTCCTTCACAGCAAAGTGTAGCAGAGTCTGGATGAGCCTTTCTGGTAAAAATATTATATGCCTGGCCAGTTTGCAAAAGCTTGATCAACTTCCTGTTTCACAATAGGATCATCCTATGACCTAAGCACAAGACTATGTGCTTGTGCATAAAGGACATATGAGCATGAAAATCTCAAAACTTTCTTGTTGCTAGTCAGTGAAGGAAGACTGCATCTGTTATCTTGGTCTTTCAGCAACACCACATGCGCTGGTTTCATTCACTATTTGCAGGTGAATAGCCTTGTTCAGAGCCCATCGTATTTTTACAGATATTTTGTGTAAAAAAATGCTGTATTTCATGTCATCTAACAGAAGGAAAATGATGGCTGTCAACAGATCCCCTGTAAAGATAACCATTCTAAATGTTTGTTCAGTATGGGACCTAGACATTTGAATTATGACATTAGAACATTATAATTATAGGGAGTGTAGTCTTTTTCAGTCTTTTGTCCCAAAGACATTCAGAAGTTGCTTAGCTTCCTTTAACCTAATGTGAGGAAAGGTGACCTCCAAAGGAACTAGCATGAAGGAAGATGGCATCCGAGTTATAACTGTCAGATGCCCCTCAGCAGCCACTTAAAAACCCTAAGAAGCCAAAGGATTTAACAGTTTCTGTTGTTTGGTCAGAGTCAGACATCTATGTAAGGGCACACGATGAGCCCACATACCATTCAACTTCATTTGCTTCTGATATGGAGACCCTTCAAATGCCAGCAATGAGCAAGGTTCAGGCACATCAATGCCAACTGATCAGATGTCCAGGCCATGAAGGGAGAACCTTCATAGATTATTTCTGAGTGCTCAGGAGGTATATCACAGATTCTCATCTGACAGGATGTACCAGGTATACTTATGGAGGTATGTCAGGAGTATGCTTTTTATACCAAATCTTAGGATACTCTAAGTATAAAATAAAGCAGCTGAATAAATACTTTTCCCCTCTTGTCACTCCTTCCTCTACAGATTAGCAGCTGGAGCGGTACAGTTTTTTTCCAAAGGTTTATTAAAGCTATAATGTCTCTCTAGCTACCTCAATTCTCCCACCCCTCAAAAACGAGAGATACCTCTTCTGAAGATGATGATTCTTCAGATTCTGGTGTCGAGTCTGTGGCTTATTCTTCTCTGACTCAGTCTCCCACATGATTTCAGTTATAAGATGAAGATATTCTGTCTCCTGACTACTCAATAAGAGTTGCCTTTTGGTGATAGTATTCTTAAAATAATGCAGCATTTCAAATGAGAAGGAAAACAGCATCAGACAACCAAAAAAGAAGCAATGATTTATTTACATGGACATCCCTAAGCCACCTGCAATTCCACCTATGTTGGAAGCCTTGCAAGGTGCTTTCCTGTCTGCATCTCTTGCACCCAAATTACAACTTTCTGCACCTATGGAGTCTGATAATGCCTTTAAAGTACTGCCATCTACTGATGTATTACTAAATGATAAAGACAGCAGGGCTAAGGATAGGTACAAAAAGAAAGTGTACATATCTGTCACCCTTTCTTTTTGTGCCATAAATTACTAAATCTATGTGGCAAGATATTTGTTGGCTATTTTTGACAGTATGAATACATTAATTTCTGACATTCCTGATTCTGACAACAAAATGAATTGCAGAATATCCTGAATTCGGCCATAAAGGTAGCAAGATATTCCATAAAATGTGGCTACAATGGTGCATACCCCTAATCCACAGCAGTATCTACTATCTCTGTCCTTATAAGGTCTTCCTGGCTTCATCGTCAGTCCTTGCCTGATGATGTTAACAATAAAGAACCCCCACCGTAGACAAGGATAATTTGTTTGGACCAGCCTCTGCTGAGATTTAAAAAAATTGCAAGAAAGGGAGAAGATAATGCAGGATTTCTAACAACTTTTTCTCTCCTCCATTCCAAAGCTCCAGAGGAACTTTCCTTACAAACCTTTACCCTTTTACCATTAAGGTTAAAAATCCCAGCAAAAAGGAAAGAAATAATCTACAGAAAAAGTAGCATTATAAACCTAAATCAGACTTAAAGGAATTTATGCTATGCTGACAAAATCTCCATCTTATGACTACCTTTTCTCCTCCTTCTCCCAACCTCTGCCAACCCCTACTAACCTTACAGGAAGACTTTTACATTGCCTTCCCCTTTGTAGAATGGTAACATCGTACAATTGGGTACTGTACATCATTGAAAATGGGTGCAGACATCTCTGCAATTATCCTCCAGCTCCACCCGGTATCCCTCAATTACCCTCAAGCCAAACAACATCTGCTTTTTCAATCTTACAGAGTTGTTCCATCAGAAGATCATAGAATTAATCCCTGCCCATCAAAAATGAAAGGGTTTTTATTCCAGGCCTTTCCTACTACCAAGAAAACAAGGGGCAAGGAAACCCATCCGAGATTTGTCTACCCTAAACACATTTCTGAAAATACCAAAATTCAAGATGTTATCTCTCCAGGGCTTACACTCTATGATTTTCTCCCAGGCTTATTTTGTTTTCTTGGATCTGAAGGATTTCTGTCTTCACATTTCTATCCATCCAAATCAAAGAAAACTTTTAAGATGTTGTACTTTGGAGTAGTATTTTCAATGCTCTGCTATGCAAGTGGTCTTTGTATGACACTAAGAGTTTTCATAAACTACATAGCCCCTGTTGTACCATTCTGCATACTCGCAAGGTTTCCACATCTATCCTTACTTAGAAGACTTTTTGTTTCAGGCTACTTCAGTTCAAAAAATATTAAAGAACATACAGTCTACAGTCAGTCCTTTTCTACATCTAGGCCTCGCTCTACATTTTTAAAACAATGCATCTTTCATAAACTGCTTGGCTCGTGGTAGCATTCTGCGTACTCCCAAGGTTTTCATTTCTACTCTTTCTTAGAAAACTTTTCTCCAGACTACTTTTAGTTCAAAGCAATATTAGGGAAAGTACAATCTACAATCATTTTTCTTCTACATCTTGGCTTCACTCTAAATTTGAAAAAATACACCCTTTATCCTTCTCAAAGCATAGCGTTTCTTGGTTGTCTGATGGATACTTCTTGCATGATGGCCTTCTTCCTTCGGGGGGGGGGGGGATCCAGTTTCTTACTTTGTACTTTCAATCCATCTTAAATCTGGAAATGAACTCTGCAAAAGAGAGATTCTTAGAACCCTGGGGTACATAGCACCAGCAATACAGATGATTCATTTTGTCAAACTGCATATGAAGAAGGTTTAGTGGTATCTCAAATATATTTGGCCATAACAGTGTCACCCTCTGTCCTTCCCATTTCCTCTCTTACCTTTTGTGAACCAACCAGATAATACTTAATCCAGGTGTCCACTTCTGGTTCCTTCTTCCCTCCAGAAACTCTCAACAGATGCTTTGGACCTGGCCTGGGGAGCTTGAAAATCAAGGCGTCTGATCAAACCAGGATAGATGCAAAGATACATACACAAAGGAGATGAAAGCTGAGCTCTGTGCTTTCTTTTCAAGTTCAATTCCTGGGGAAAGGTCCGTACTTTGGGTTACCTTTTATTTAGTTGGAACCATGAAGAAAAGGAAACATAATTTGGCATTTTTCTATCCTTTGTCCCCTCCAGCCTAACACAGACAAAAAGGATTGGCTGGGGTTTGCTAAAGGCTTATTAAAAGCCTTTCAGTCATTGCAGTATGGGTCTTCATCAGGAAAGGAAATGATACCCTTCTGTCTCATATTCTGATTCACAGTATAGGGTACAAGAGTTTCATTTAGACTACACTTCTCAAATTCCTTTTTACAAACCCTTGGGCAGACCCTGGAATGATTTCTGTTTCTAAACCATCTTCATGCGAACACCATATGGCAGCTCACTCTATTCCCTCTGATGAAGATGGTAGAGCTTTTGAAAACTTTGGGAAGAAAGTGTGTACTTCTTCCACTTTGGCCTTCAGAATAGTGAATTATCAAGCTCATATGTCCAAATTTACTTTGCCAATATGAAAAAGTTAATTGCTGTCCTTCCTTCTTCAGACATTAAGACAAATGTAAACTCTACTTTCTTCTGTGTCTCAGGAAACTAAGCATTCTCTAAAATGTTCTTTTCACACTGTTGATGCTGTTTCTCAAGCAGCTAGCTATGGGTCAGTGATGAGAAGATTAGCCTGGCTGCATTCTCTGAATTAAGCAGAGAATGTGATGGCTGTGCTCCTGACTGCTTCCCTGGATAAAGCAGTATTATTTGGCCCCTCCTCTGATGATGTCCTCAAAAGGGTTGGTGAAAGGGGAAAGTTAATTCAGGGTGTTACACAGCTTTTTCAACCTTCCATGTCAAAATATAATAGAAATGTTCCTTCCAGTTAAGATTCCTTTTGCAAGAAAGCGAATAAACAATTCTAGCAAAGCACAAGCAAACAAAATTAAAAAAAAAAAAAAATGGCAGGAAGGTTCAAAAAGCAAAGAAAGGTCCTCCCAAAGCCAAGGTCAATCTGAAAAGCAGATTGACTATATGCCTCATCTTGTTCCCCCCACCCCCCACGACAACCTGGCATTCCAGTAAAGCTTTCCCAAAGTGTAGGTCTTCACTCTCATCTGAGACACCAGATAACTTGAGCTCTGAGATTAATTCAAAACTCTACAACTGGCAGTGGGATTCATTTCCTCCTTCCCAAGGGATTTTTCTACATCCATCCAATCAAATGTCCCTGTTTCTTCCTATCCTAGATCAGATGCTGTCTTAAGTCAAGGGTCTAGCTAGGCATACTGGGCATACTCAGTGTACTCAAAGGAGTACATTTGTTTTCTGAGCATCTCTTGGAAACTTTAATACTCAAACAGCGCAATATTTATAACTGTGTAAACAAATATTTACAATATAGGGATACAGTAAGAATGCTTGTGTGAAAGGGATACACCTCTAAAATAGCTTTTTATTGGTATAAATACTAACATTTGAAAATAACATATCCCCTTCCTGTATATCTGGGGGAAGTACTATTTTGAGGGTTGAGTTAAAATGATAGGTGGGTGATGGGGGCAATAACATTAGGTTTGAGTACAAAATGTAAATTTCTTTTTACACCCCTGTCTCAGCGTGTAATAGTGCCTGTTCCTGTGGATCAAACAGGGAAAGGTTTTTATTCAAGAATTTTTGTGGTGCCAAAAAATGAAGCAACCTGGAGACGTATCCTAGACTTTTATTTTTTAAACCTTCATATCAAGATCCCAAGATACAAAATGCCTTGTACTTTGCTTGGAGAGCTGTATCCAAATGGGTAAAAGTCCAGTGTCTATGGCACTAGCAGGACAAATTGAAGCATATGTCTAAGAAATTATAACACTACTAAATGCTCTCAAAATTCTAAACCATCTTTGGACTGTAGGCCCTCTACTAATAATCACAGACAACACCACAGTGATGTGGTACATATACAAACAGTGGGGAACCATATCCTGTCCTCCTTTGCAGACTAGCTGTGATAGCCTGGGAACTAAAACTCAACCCAATCTATGCCTACAGCCTACTTACATTCTGTCAGAGTAGAATATTGTAGCAGACAAACTGGGTAGGTCCAGGAAAATTGTACCTAGGAGTCTTACAAGAATTCCTGCAAGAACCAAAACAATTCATCAGACTCTGAATGTCCACTGTCAACTGTGATACTTCACTGACAGAACAAAAGCCTTCAGGAATTCTAATCAACTGTTTAGGCAAGAAAAAAGGACAGAGTCAAAACAGACAAATTTTATATGGTTGTCTGAAGTTTCTTTTTTTATTTATACCATAACTAGATTTTTTGCACACAAAGCTAGAGCTCATTCTACCAGGCCTCTGACTAGTTCTGTGGCTTTTTGGAAAGGGGTAATCTCAAGAAATATTCTAGGGGCATCATCTTGGTCTTCTCTGCATACATTTACCAGTCTACAAACTAGATTATTTTTCTAGGGCCAAAACAGGTTTTGCTAGAACTATTCTCAAAGGATTCTTAGACGTATGTCCTTCCTCCTCCCTATCTTTGCAAGTTCTGGTATTCTTTATATACAGCTTAGGCTGCAGCAACAGTACAGCTGTGTAAGTAAACTTCTGATGTAACGATAAACATAACACAGTTGTGTAAGTAAAAAAAATAACAGTAGATGTTCAAATAGGTCACTGTTACAGTGCAAGCATCCTCCCTCCATCCCCTCC
The DNA here is from genome assembly GCF_019279795.1 of Protopterus annectens. Classification (NCBI taxonomy): domain Eukaryota; kingdom Metazoa; phylum Chordata; order Ceratodontiformes; family Protopteridae; genus Protopterus; species Protopterus annectens. The sequence continues at coordinate 516,487,745 of NC_056734.1, read as the reverse complement.
CCCTTCTTTTTGTTGCTTTGTGCTTTCAAGGTATGCATTTTTTGTTATTGTCTTTTTTCCTCCTAGTACATACATAGCTGGCAGGGCTCTTGCCTCCCTTGTTCTGAAGCAGGAAATCTCTGAGATTTTGGTGCCCTAAAGACTGTCTTTATAGCACTCTTTTCAAGCTCTACAGCTTTTAGGGTGTGTGGTTGGTGTCGTAAGGCTTCGGAAGCCGGCCTGTTATCTGGTCCTTGGCAGGATACGTCTGGTATAGCTTAGACTACTGCCACAGTGATCTATTCAAGCATCTACTGTTATGGAAAGTTTACACAACTGTACTTTCTCTTAAAATAATTTTATTAACTGTGACACCCTGTAGCTATGTATATTCTATGTCAGCTTTAACAGCATTACTACTTTATGTGTTTGTTCAGGTTTGTTTTAGTTTATCATTGCTATTCATAATCTAGAGTAAATATCCAAACTTGTACATGTCAGCTATATACAGATTTTCTTTTTCTTAATGTTACTATGGGGCAGATAAATGGTCATTACAGATAAGTGGTCATTATATGTCACTACACCTCTTTGCATTTTTTTAACCTCCTCAGTGCTATATCTGCTTATCTAATTGCCCTTATTTCATTAGAGTGGGTCTGCTTTTTTGTTCATAGCACTTATATCATACACAGATGAAATAACAGCTTGGCACAGTGCTAATTATATTAATTTGAACTTCAAATGTAGCTCATTCATAAGTTACTCAGTAATGCTTTGGTTATGTGCAGATCATGTAAGTAATTTAGTACTGCATTAAAAGTGCTGACATTTAGGTACTGGCCAGCACTGTAGGAGGTGCGGGTGCTCTAGAAAATAGGTTTGAAAATTTCAGCTGGAGTAGGTGGGAATTGCATCCTACATGTGACTGCTGTTTAAAATTGCAAATGAGGAAAAGTGGGAATGCTTTACACATGACCTAAACACTATGTCTACATGGACTGACTCAAAGTCCTGACACTATCTTATGTATACTACAGACTGCCAAGAGATGATCAGTGTCTGGCATACAAAGGCATCTACTGCACATCAGTAAGTGAGACAGCATCAGAAATACTCAGTCTAGAGATCTAAATCTTTTCTGCAACATCAACAGAATGGTTTGTAGGGATGGATATATCTCACAGGGGATATCACTGTTCAGGAACAGACTCCTCATCCACATAAAGCAAAGCTCATCTCTTCCCACTTTTAAGCACAACTTGTATCTATGAATGGGTAATAGAAAATTTACTCCGACTGGCCCCTGTGCTACAAATGGAAAGAGGCAGCTCTTAAATATGTTATACCACTCATGGGGCTTTTCAAATTATTTATGGTATGCTCACTGTTATTCTCATTAAGGGTAATATATAACTCTGATGTTTCTTCCATCCATTCCTCAATAGATGGGTCTTTGGATCTGACCTTGGCTCCATCTTCAGCCACTCTAGACTTTACGATCCAAAGCTCAGGCTCTTACCCTTGCCCACAAGCCCCTCCTATCCCCAGCACTACCTCAGATCTTGTTTGCTGCTCATTAGAGTAAGATGTGGTCCATTGCTCAAGCAACTTAGATAAGTGCAATTGTTTATTTTCTAGGATGTTCTTCATCTCACATTGCTGCAGTCCTTACATATGGGTAGTCCGCTGTCCTCGGTCGGCCCGAATACCAAAGTATAAGGCTGACGTCGGTCAAGGCGCTTAAGACTGATATCAGGACGTCAGGGTACAAATGCGCATGACCGACGTCATATCCTCAGTCTTTTTTGCCGCATGGTCCGATGCAGAAGCAGCGTTGCAAGTGCCGTTCGGCGTTCTGAAATTTTTCGAGTTCGGAGTTTCAGACCGAATCAAAGTTGGCTAAGTACCCGTTGGGAATATTTTGGTTTTTCTTGCCTCAGTGTTTTACCGGATGTCAGAAAAAGTGAATAACTGTATTTCTTGTGGGAAACAGATACCGCATAGGGATTATCATTCTTTGTGTATTCCTTGTCTGGGGCCTGAGCACGACGTTGTTGGGTGTCGCTTTTGTGCTAGGTTCAATAAGCGCACTATTAGGCGAAGGTTAGATTGTGCTAGGCTGGTCTTCGGGAAGCGGTGCAATTATAATATGCCGTCGGATTCTCCGGCGCCCGCTTCTTCGAAGAAGCGCAAAGACAAGGCAGTTAAACCCAGGCAAGATGAGTCATCCGTTCCGGACGCCGGTTCTTTAGAGGCGTCAGTGGAACCGGTGGTTCCGACGGAGGCTTCTCTGGAGTCCCAAGGGGAGACTTTGATATTGCAGGATGTGGCCTCTCAGGAGGCAGGTCAGGCTGAAGGGGCTTCTCAGGTTACTGTACTCCCCTCCCTTCCTAGGGTGGTTAGGCCCTCTCCTTCTGTTTCCAAGGCTTCTCCCAGAGGCAGGCCAGGTTTAACTTCTGTTGGTGTCACTCCTAGTTCAGCAGGGTCTGTACCCAAGAAGCACATGCTTAAAATGGCAGAAGATTTGATTACTCTGATTAGAGGTTCTTTGCCCCTCCTGATAAGAGGCCTAGGGTGGAGCCAGAGTTGGGGAGTTTTGAGCAGGCTTCGGATGTTTCAGAGTCTTCGGCTGAAGACTTGCAGGAGTACTCTCCTTATTCTGATTCTGATGCAGATGATTCGACTCCTTCTGCTTCCCCTCCAGAGGATTTTTCTTTTTCAGAGACTCTTCATTCCATGAGGGAACATTTTAAGTGGGAAGGTCAGGACTTCTCTGATTCCAGGAAAAGGCTTAGGGAATTTTTGCTTTTACCCCAGCATAGGCCCTTGGCTATTCCCCCTGTTCTGGATGTTGTGGAGGATGTGTTTGCAGAGGCTTCACTTAATCCTGATTCTTTGCCTCCTGCTCCTGTTAAACCGGATAGGTATTACAGGGTGCCTGAGGCTCATAAATATCTTTATAAGAGTCCTAGGGTGGACCCAGAAACTGTTAGTCAGGGACCTAAGGGTGTCAAGGCCTCTGTTGTAAAAAATCTGGTTCCTCCAGATAAAGAGGCCAGAGCTTTGGATAGATGGGGGAAGAAAGTCTATACATCTTCTACCTTAGCTATGAGGGCTTTGAATTGCCAGTTTCATATGTTGAAATATCAAAACTATCTTCTTTCTCAATTGAAGTCTAAGGTGGATGCTCTGGCGGAAGGCATTGAGTGTAAAGAATTACAAGATTTGGTGCATGTTTCTGAACAGGTGGGTAAGCATTCTTTACAATGTGGTTTTGATGCTGTACAGGCCTCGTCTAGGGTGGCTGCCACTGGTTCAGTTCTTCGCAGGCACGCCTGGCTGAGGGATCAGAATTTATCTGACCATGTTAAGACAAGGATTTTGGATGCTCCTTTACAGTCTGATGTGTTGTTTGGTACACCTGTGGAGTCAGTCTTGAAGAAAATGGAAGACAAGGCTAAGTCTATGCAGGCTGTTAAAGATTTTTTGCAAGTTCAGCCTCCGAAGTTTAGTAGGAATTGGCCTGCTAAGGGGTGGACGTATCCTTCTTATGATTCTCAGTCTAGGGGTAGATCTAGACGTGGTAGGGGCAGAGCTCAGAGCTCTTTCAGACCTAGAACAGGGAGTTCACCTGCACAATCTTCGGGGGAGGGCAGGGGCCAGTCCTTTCATAAACAGGCCCAATGACCTACCTTTTCAGCTGCCAGATCCTTCTTGCCTGGCAGCACCTTTGGGAGGAAGGTTGGCACTCTTCAAGGAAAATTGGAATTTGATTACCCAAGACAAATGGGTATTGGATATCATACACCAAGGTTACAAGTTTTATTTCCATACCTTGCCTCCTTTCAAAGGCATGCCGGACGTTCCTCCTCAGCAAAGAATAGAGGCTCACAAACAAATTTCTCTGCTACTTCAAATAAGGGCCATACAACCGGTCCCTCTGCCAGAAGTGGGCCTAGGATTTTATTCCCGCCTGTTCCTAGTACCAAAGAAAGGGAACACGTGGAGACCAATTTTGGATTTATCTGTCCTCAACACATATCTGGACATTCCCAAGTTCAAAATGTTGACGTTACAACAGCTTTTACCTCTGCTGGGCAAAGATCACTGGATGGTGACTCTGGATCTCAAGGAGGCTTACCTTCATGTTCCTATCAGGCTCAGTTGCAGGAAGTATCTGCGTTTTCGGGCTGGGACTTCTCATTCTCAGTTCTCTGCATTGCCCTTTGGCTTATCTACTGCGCCCAGAGTGTTCACGAAGGTTCTGGCTCCAGTGATAGCTTTCTTCAGGCTAAGAGGAATACAAATCTATCCTTATTTGGACGATTGCCTGATTCTGGCCCAAGGAAAGGACGAACTTCTTCATCATTTACAGTATGTGATAGCAGTGTTAAGATGCCTGGGGTATTCTGTGAACGAAATAAAGTCCAGTCTAGTACCCTCTCAGGACATGTGCTTTCTGGGTGTGAGACTGAATACAGCATCCCAGATGGCCTTTTGACCCCGGACAAACAAAAGAATCTTTCTCTTTACTTCCATCAATTGTCTCGTCAGTCCAGGCTGACTGCAAGGACAGTCCTTCAAGCCTTGGGGTTCATGGCATCTTGTATTCTGGTACTTCCCAATGCCAAACTACATATGAGGAAGCTACAATGGTATCTCAAAATGTATGGACACAGCACTGCCAAGATATGGACACTGTCATTCAGATAATACCTTGCATTCAAAAGGAATTTTGTGGTGGGCTCAGGAATGTCACCTAAACAAGGGACTCTCTGTGACCCGGCCAGAGGCGAGTCAGATTCTAACGACAGATGCCTCAGACAAAGCTTGGGGAGCTCATCTAAATGGAAAATGGGTACAAGACACGTGGCCTGCCAGACTTCAACATCTACATATCAACTTGAAGGAGATGTTAGCAGTCCAATTTGCATTAATAGCTTTCAAGGATTTACTTCTTCCAGGGCAGGTGTTGGTTCTAACAGACAACACAACTGTCATGTGGTACATCAACAAGCAAGGGGGAATGCATTCTTATCCTCTATGCAGGCAAGCAATGATTTTGTGGGAGACTGCTCTCAGTTTACAGCTAAATCTTCAGGCAAGGTTTCTGCCAGGAGCACAGAACTCCTTAGCGGATGTGTTGAGCAGACAAATTATGGATCCCCACGAGTGGAAATTGGATCCTCATGTATTTCAGGAATTGACAGTGTTATGGGGAACTCCAGACATAGATCTGTTCGCTTCTCCACTAAACTACCAGCTGCCAAAGTTTTGCACAAAAAGGTTTCATCCCACAGCCTGGAAAGTGGATGCTCTCTCATTCAATTGGAGCAATCTTCATGTGTATGCCTTTCCACCTCTGCCTCTCCTCCCAAAGGTATTCCTGAAGGTCAGACAGGACAAGCCAAATATGATTTTAATAGCTCCAGATTGGCCTCGACAGCACTGGTACCCATTACTGAGATGTCTGGTATGGGAGCCTCCTTGGCCTTTACCTTCGATTCCTCACCTGCTGTCTCAGGAGAACAGTCATTTACTCAATGTCAAACTTCACTCTCTACATCTAACAGCCTGGCATATTCTGTTTTAAACCCTGGAGGGTCTCAGCTTCCACAACAAGTTTTGAATGTTATTTTGGAGGCCAGAAGGCCTAGTACAAGGAAAGTGTACGCAGATAAATGGAGGAGATTTTTATTTTGGAGTACAGCAAAGGACTTTGATGTTTCTAAGCCTAATTTAAGTGTGGCTCTTCAATACCTTACTGAGTTACTGGACAAAGGTTTGTCCTTCTCCTCTATTAAGGTTCATGCTGCAGCAATTTCTGCTCACTATGACTGTGACCCACCATTGTTTTCTCATCCTTTGTTTAAGCAATTCCTTAGAGGGGCAAAGAATATAAGACCCCCACGTAGAGCCCCTACTCCTGCTTGGGATCTCAATTTTGTGTTGGAGAAACTCACTCTACAACCTTTTGAGCCTGCAGCTGCTGCCGAGTTGAAATATTTATCATGGAAGACTGCTTTTTTGTTGGCCATTACCTCTGCGAGAAGGGTTTCTGAATTACAGGCCCTTATGGCGGTTGAGCCTTTCTTAATTTTCCATAAGGATAGGGTATCTTTGCGTACTAATCCTTCCTTTATGCCTAAAGTGGTTTCTAGTGTGGCTTTAAACCAAACTATTCATTTGCCTACTTTTTATGCAAACCCCAAAATAAAGGGGAAAAGATTTTACACACTTTGGATATACACAGGCAATTGCGATATTATTTGAGCAGAACTAAAGGGTTCAGGCAGTCTCAGCAGTTATTTGTTTCTTTTGCTTTGGGTTCTCAGGGCAAACCTGTTTCAAAACAAACTATTTCTAAGTGGATTGGTTTTTGTATTACTTTCTGTTATTCCCATCATGGTAAAGAGATTCCAGCTGGGATTAGGCCTCATTCCACTAGGGCTACTGCCACTTCTACAGCTTTTTTATGGGGGGTGGCTACTAAAGATATTTTGGAGGCAGCTACTTGGAGTTCAGTGCATACTTTCTCTAAGCATTACCACCTTCCACTTTACTCTAAATCTAGGGCTGGTTTTGCCACTGCAATTTTACAGGGCATTTTGGCAGCTCCTAATGCTTTATAGTTTTGCCATCCTCCCTTCCTCTGCTTTGGGATTCTACCCATATGTAAGGACTGCAGCAATGTGAGATGAAGAACACAGTACAGTTTTGTACCTACCATAAATGTAGATGTTCGAAGATCCACATTGCTGCAGTCCAATTTACCCTCCCTCCTTCCCCTCTGTAGTTAGAGGCGGTGGTGTAGTTTGGGTTGTGAATATTGTAAATATTGTAAATATTGTAAATATGATTAGTGCAGGGGTGGTTGGTTGTTTTTTGCTGTCTTTTGGTTTTGGCCTTTCTTTTTAGGGCCTTCTGACATCTGGGGCAAGAAAAGACTGAGGATATGACGTCGGTCATGCGCATTTGTACCCTGACGTCCTGATGTCAGTCTTAAGCGCCTTGACCGACGTCAGCCTTATACTTTGGTATTCGGGCCGACCGAGGACAGCGGACTACCCATATGTAAGGACTGCAGCAATGTGGATCTTCGAACATCTACATTTATGGTAGGTACAAAACTGTACTTTATTTCCTTAGGTTTCCCATTTGTTGTTGTACTTCTTCTTTGACCTCATCTTTCTCTTGGCTTTGTACCTTTCTTTACCCCCCACCAAAAAAAAGAAAAGAAAACCTTTATCTGTTGTTTCTTGTGCCATTGGCACTCTTCTCTCTGCTTAAGACCGATAGACATTTACTAATAATTCCTTGACTGAGTTTTAATACTTTTCAGTGATACTTTGTATGGACTATCATTTTGGTTCATATTTCTCTTTGGCTGTTGTGATTTCTACTTTCTTCACAGCATGTCTGAGAAACCCTCTGGCTTCAAAACATGTGGGGCTTGCGGCTACAAAATCTTAAATTCGGTCACACATGTTAAGTGCGTCTATTGTCTAAGCATGGGGCATCTTGAAGAGGACTACTCCATCTGTACTACAATTAGCCAGAGGGCTGTTAGGAAACATCATAATAAGTAAGTCCTGAAGGGACTTTTCTCAACCCCTGCAGGATACTTGACCCACCACCACTCTCCTATTCTGCTTTGACTTCTAGAGCTTCACTGTCTAACTTTAAGTCTTTGAACAGACATAAGGAGAAAAGGGCAGTGAAAAGTCCATGGAAATAGTCGAGGAGACTAAAAAGTGCTCCCCTGACTGTTCTGTCTTTTCTGTTGCATCATTGGAACTGTATCTGGCTTTCAAGATGCCTAGGTCATTGGATTCAACATCCCTTTCTAATCCAATTGTCATTGGATTATTTACTCCTGGTCCTGCAGAGCCAAGATTCTTTCAGGAGTCAGTATCCCCAAGACTTTGTTTTCCTTCCTACAAGAAAGGGTGATGCATCACTCCTCCAGGCCTCCAACCACTTCTTCATGTCCTGTCTACTAGAATCCTCACAGAAGTGGACATGGATAGGATGACGAGGAAGTTGCTCAAAACCAAAATTCAGTTTGTGGTTCTCCTGGCTCCAACCCCTGTTGAACCTGTGAGTTTTGGACCCTCCCCACTTCCAGTAGTTTCTTCTCCCCTGGTCGATCCTCTGACTTTGGGGGTCTCTGGATCAAAGTGTCATTTAAGAATTGCCCTGTTTGGATCTGAAGACTTGGTCATCTTCTGTTCTGGTCACTTCCCTGATATGACCAGTTATGAGTGCCTCAGATCTGGAAGGATCTCAGAGCTGAAACATTGGTGCCACATGGGGGGGGGGGGGTTGAAAGATCAACTTCAGAGATGTCAAAGCCATCTCTTCCCTTCATAGCTTTGGTGCTGGATAGCTCTGCTCCTGCTTTAGAGCCTAGCCAACTGGGTTTCTAAGACTAGCCAGGGCTGGATGCCTTGGCTCCTCCCAGACTAGTTTTGGGTTCCCCCTTGGCTTTGGAATTCAAGGCTATAGACAGAGCACTCTCCCTTCCTGATGACGAGCTTCCCTTATGTGCTCACCTCCACCTATTCCCTTCCAAAAGCCCTTTGATCCTGATCCAGCTCTTCCTATCCTATGAGGGGAGTCAGTTCCATTGAGCCTTGAGGCAGCCCATTCTCAGGGCTTTCATCTGTCTTCTGAGTCCTCACCGGAGTACTCCACCATAGAGGCTTCACAGACGCATATGTGCTAGAGGGGGCTTGTGGACTTCCCACAGAAGTTTCTCACTGAAGGCATCAATTGTGATGAAGGGGAAGGGTCCACCAGATCACTCCTTGAGTACATCTCATGGGGGAGAGCCTCAAGCTTTTGAGGCAGAAAGGCAGATGATTCTTTAAAGCCCCTTCCCAAGAGGAGTTGGTGTTCCTTGAGGTCTTCAAGTCCAACCCATGTCTTGGGTGGTCCATCCTGCGGATGAGACGGTTGATCTAATCTTGAATCAAGCATGGCAGGAACCAGACATGCCTGAAATACCATGTAAACCAGGCAGATTTCTTGTTTCCCCCAATGATTGTCCTTATTGGAGCAAGGGTCCAGCAGTTGATTCTATAGTAGTGATGGCTGCCATGAAAAAGTAGCTGGCCAAAAAAAACCTCCTCTGTCCATCTCCCTAACAAGGAGACTAGAGCTTTGGACAGGTTTGTGAAAATGGGTTTATACTTCAGCAACTTCCACCATGAGGGCACTGAATCATCTGACATACACAGCAAGATTTCAGAGCTTTCCAAGTCTCAGTCAGGGTCCATTTCTGCAGAAGCCAAGGCAATGGTAGGTTTGGAGCTGGCCACCTATCAGTCCCTTTGCAGAATTTCGATCCACTTGATTTCCAATGCTACGGAAGGCACATAGAGAGCTGCAATACAGGCATTACCACAAGGAGAAATGCTTGGATGTGCTTGTGGAGCACCTCAACACATCTTTTGTAAATGCCCCTTTTGATGGTTTAACTCTTCGGGTTAACAGTCATTGGAATATGCTTTTTTTTGCCTCAGAGGTCCTTCTCCAGCAACCAGAAAGGTGGCAAGAAGTTCTGGCTCCAGAAGTCCCAAGGGTTTTCCTTGGACTCCCTGGAGATATACTCCCCTGTGGCAGAGGGGGAAACTGTGATGGTAGTTGTCACCACTGTGGCAGAGAAGGTCCACAATGCCAAGGCATTTGGGGTCCATTCTCCAAGGAGCTTTATCAGTTCTCTTGACTACTTGCCCAACTAACGCTGCCTAGAGTAGTCAGGAGGCACTTACTTCTGCACCCTAAAGCCTGGAACATCCACCCCAAAGCCTGAACATCCATCAGCAAAGACACTTGGGTGCAGAAGATTATCTCCATAGGCTATTCAGTTCCCTTTCTTTACTCCCACCCCATTATCAAGGAAACTCCCTGACATTCCACCCTTTTAAAGAAAAGCAGCTGCTATAGAAATAAAAAAGCTGCTGGACAAATAAATTCAGAACATCCCACCAACAAGGATCCAGAACTTACTTAAGATTCTTTTTGGTGAAAAATAATGGGAACCTGAGACTCATTTTGGATATCAGTCATCTCAATCAATATGCCAAACAGATGAGGTTTCAGATGGTCATTGTTCAGTCCATCCTCCTCTTGTTGACTGGATGTGCTCAATGCACCTTCAGGATGCATACTACCATGTTATGGACAGGTAATCCAGAAGGTTTCTCTGCTTCCAGCTGGAAGACAGTAATATTCAATTCAGGGCCCTGCCTTTTGGTCTCATTACAGCCCCCTGGGTGTTCATCAGTGCATGGCAGTGATTTCAGCTCATCTCAGACTGCAAGAGTTCCGAGTGTTCCCCTTCTTGGATGACTGGCTCATTTCTTCCCCTACAAGGGATCTTTTTCTCCATGCCAGAGACTCCTTGCTCCAGCTGTGCTCTTATGTGGGCATTATGGTGAATCTAGACAAAGCCAAGCTTCTTGTGGTCCATACAATGGAGTTCTTTGGGAAGCATTTGGACACAACTGATCAAATTGCAAAACTTCCAGAGAACAAGTGCCTTACAGAATCCAGCATCGCCCATCCTTTCCTGCAAGATGCATGCCACATGCCATATTAATTCTTCAGCTTCTAGGATCTATGGCTGCCTCCATTACTCTGGTTCTCCTAGATATGCACCACATTAGGAATTTCCAGTGGATACTTTCAGTACAGTGGTCCATCAGATATCAGTCTATGAATTCCCCGATTTGTTTAACAGACATTTGCAGCACACACATAACATGTTGGCTTTGGTCACCAAAGGTATCACAGGGTCTTTGTTCCGCCTTCTCCCAAGGTCACAGTAACTACAGACAATTCCAAGTTGGGGTGGGGGGGCACTACATGAGAAAGATGGCTCAAACCACATGGACTCCCTCCAAGGGCGATCTTCTCATCAACATTATGGAGATGAGAGCTGTTTGCCTAGTGTTTCAGGGTTTTCAGGGCATTCTACCTCTGGGAGTGATTTCTAACCAGATGGACAACATGTCAGTAGTCTGGTACATTAACATGCAGGGGGATCATGTTTCTTTCCATAATGTTGAGAGGCAATGAGAGTCTGGCAATAGGAGATATCTTCCATTCGCTTTCTGATAGCAACTCACTTCCCGGAGAAATCCAGTGTTCTGACTGACAGGTTGAGCAGGTCTTTCCTCATACCTCAAGAGTGGTACAGCAATCCAGTGGTGGCAGAGCAGACTTTCCATTGCTGAGGCTGGCTATTCTGCAAGATTTTTGCTTCCCCTCGAAAAAATGAAATGCAGCAAGTTCTTTGCCCTGATCGCCCAAGAGGAGGAGTCACCAAGAGATGCTGTGACCCATATTTGCCCCCCCTCCCCGACTCCTGTATGCCTTTCCCCTTACTCTGCTCATTCACAAATTCCTGAGGAAAAATTCAAAAAGGAAGATCATAGTCATCATCGTAGACACTTTCTGGCTTTGATAGGTGTGGGTTCCCTTCCTATTGCCTCACTTGGTACACCCTCCTTGGATGTTGGACCCTGATCCAGATTGTGTCTTTTATTCATCCAGAAAGCTTCACCCAGACATTCAGGCCCTCAAACTAACCACTTGGTTTCTGCAATCCAGTGATGGCTGGTCATTCCGGGCTTTCTTCTCCAGTTATCCACATTCCTACTTCTTTTCAGAGACCATCTACCAGGAAAGTCTACAAAAATGCAGCTGGAAGAGATTTTCTGTCATGGCCTCTCAGTGGAATCTGGACTTCTTTTTGGCTCCTCTTCCTGTTGTTTTGGATTTCCTGGCTTCCATTTTTCATGATGGAGCTAGCTATTCTATTATTAACATCCAGCTAGCTGCAATTTCTAATTTTCGTATAGAGGAAAATCATTCATCTACAGCCTCCCTTAGATTGTCCAATGCATTCTTAAGGAGCACTTTCCTTCTAAGACCTCCTCTCAGGGATCCCACTCCTCCTTAGGACATGAACATTTTAATTTTACTTCAAGCCTTAATCTGTCATCCATTTGAACCTACAGCCAAGGTGGATATCAAGTTTCTTACTTGGAAAACATTATTTCAGGTGGTAGTCATATCAGCTTGAGGAAAATATGAACTACAAGCACTGTTTTGCAGACCTGCATATCTTATTTTTAACAAGGACGTATTATGTTTACAGACTAACCCATCCTTTATTCCAAAAGTGGCAACTGAAACTTCACTAATTCAATCCTTCCATGTTGCAGTTTTCTTCCCTAATTTTTCCAACAAAGGAGAGTATATGCTACACATGCTGGACATGCATTTCAGCTCTATTTCTGTCTTCACTGTACTGAACATGTTAGGAAGTTTGATCAACTGTTTGTTTCTCCAAAGCCAAATTGGGAAAAGGAGCCTCCAAATTAACTTTATCAAGATGGCTGTTTGGCTTCATCTGTCATATGTTCAAGGAGAAGGGCCTTACTTTGCCTAGAACATCAAAGCCCATTTGACCAGATTTATGTCTGTTTACATTGATTTCTTTTCGAAGACATCTGTTGCTGATATTTGTGTGACTGCTAAATGGTCAAATATTCATAATTTCATTTCTCATTACAAATTAGGCTTGCTGTCCAGAAATATGGCTGCTTTTGGTTCAGAGATTCCCTGGAATATCCTTCCATGAAACCATCCTGAAGGTCTCTAGCTGAGGACTCTGTCTCATTCATTGAGGAACGGATGAAAGAGACAACATCACATATGAAAGTTATATACTTACCATAACAATAAATCTGTGTTGTCTGCTTTGAGGAATTCTGCCAGAGTAGACTTTGCTAATTAACCATGTACTCTCCCACAGAAATGGTTGCAATAAGACATAGATGCAGCTGAGCTATTGAAAGAATAACTAGTCTGATTAAGTTATCATGGACAGCTATGTTAATGGAAAAGGCCAAAAGCTTGTGTTCACCAGATAATGTTAGACATAGCTGCTGGGGAATTTAGCAGATAGGTAGTGTTGGGGGGAGGTGTGTGTGTGTGTGTGTGTGTGTGTGTGTGTGTGTGTGTGTGTGTGTGTGTGTGTCATGCGTGCGTGTGTGTGTGTGTGTGTATGTGTGTGTGTGTGTGTGTGTGTATGTGTGTGTGTGGCTGCATGCATGAGTGTGTGCCTTCCTGGAAGTTTGCATAAGGAAATTTGTTAGGGGGTAGGGTAAGTTTATGTGTGTGTGTGTGTGGAGGGGAACTTGGGGATTGTGTCCATGAGTGTAATGGGGAGTCTGTGTGTGTGTGTGTGTGTGTGTGTGTGTGTGTGTGTGTGTGTGTGCACGCGCGTGTGTGTGTGTGCGTGTGTGTGTGTGTGTGTGTGTGTGCGTGTGTGTGTGTGTGTGTGTGTGTGTGTGTGTGTGTGTGTGTATGTGTGTGTGGCTGCATGCATGAGTGTGTGCCTTCCTGGAAGTTTGCATAAGGAAGTTTGTTAGGGGGTAGGGTAAGTTTATGTGTGTGTGTGTGTGTTGGGGGACTTGGGGATTGTGTCCATGAGTGTGATGGGAGTCTGTGTGTGTGTGTGTGTGTGTGTGTGTGTGTGTGTGTGTGTGTGTGTGTGTGTGTGTGTGTGTGTGTGTGTGTGTGTGTGTGTGTGTGTGTGTGTGTGTGTGTGTGTGTGTGTGTGTGTGTGAATGGGTTAGTGTGTCCGTGAGTGTGATGGGTCTGTGTATGTGTACACATGAATCTATGAATGTGTGTGTGGGGGGGGGGGCTAGCATACCTCCTGGGGAGGGGACAGTAGACACTGGGAATAACTTTTTATGTTGTGCTTTAAAGGCACTTAAAAATGAAAGACATTTTTGCAGCACAAAAGTCATGGGACAGGGGGGGAGACTAAACACCAAGGATAACTCTTTATAGCATACCTTAAAGGCACTTAAAAAACAAACAAAGTATTGCAGCATGAACTTTTTATGGCAGGGGAATACTAGACACCAGGGATAACTCTATATAGTATGCTATAAAGGCAGTAAGTAATATTCAAACCCTGTCCCTCACAGGTTACACAGAGGGTATTAATTCCCTGTGTCACCATTAGTCATCGTAATGTAAAAAATGTAAAGTAAAATGTTTCACACACTAAACACTAAACCTTTGTCGTAGAAAGCAGCAGCATTAAACCACTACACTAAGTCATCAGTTAGTGTAACAAGTGCTTTTTTTTATACATAATTAGAAGTATGATACTCTGATTTCTGTAATTATTCAATGACTGCAGCAGTTCATGAGTTACAAGGGACAGGGTGTCAACAGGAGGAGCATCCTGTAAAATCAGGGACAGACACTTGAGAGGGATGGGTGTCTATGTGGGGGAAAGTCAGATGGAACATTAGATGACACCAGGGAGAAGTTTTTGCTTGGCTTGGGAGTGCCTTCTGTGTGGAGTCTGCATGTCCTCCCCGCAGTTGGGTAGTGTTCGAAAGACATGCGTGTGTAAATGGGCGTGCCTTCGTTGAAGGTTGCGCGTCAAGCTGGCACCTTGGCGTTTCGTAAAAAATCTACTGCCAATCATTAGCAGACTGGAGTTCCGCTGTGGCGACCCCTTACCGGGAAAAAGCCGAAAGACAAACAACAACAACTCTGAGTCACTTAAAAAGTTAATAAAACAACAAGTATAGCATCAGGATGCATTTTAAGAACATTAAGGAGAATGAAACTCTAATGTCCAACTTTACAGACTGACTGTAAGGATCCATAATTTATATGGGCAGGGACAAACAATAAGAAAAGACATGGGGTCATTCTGTCAACTTGAGAGACAGGTAAAAGGATTTTTGTGTGTGTTTGAATGTGTGCATGTGTGTAAGGAAGACTAAGTGATGAGTGCATGTGGAAATGTGATGCATGGACTGCCAGTGTTTACTGTTACAAGGAAGCTTTAATTTGCACTCATGGTAGATGAGGGTGATTCAGAGACCTGCAGGTTAGCTTGTAATGAGTTCCTTCTTCATTGCAAGTAGTGTATCTCTGAATCACATCTTTCTGCATAGTGGAAACCCCTCCTTTTGTCTGCAGCTCTTACCCCTGGAGGTGGGGTTCTTTTTGAATACCCAAGTATATTTAACTGGGTCTACTTTATGCGCTCGAAAGATGAAAAACCCGAATCCAAATAGCATGACACATAAAGAGTGAACCACGAATATGTCGACCGTACTGAAGTGCGAAATTGAAAACCTAGAACCGTTGTAGTCGGCCAACCCACTACCCGCAACACACTACCTACCCAAACACAATAAAAAAAACACATACATACACTAACCAAAACCCTACTTCTAACCCTAAATTAAATCCCCAAAACCTTACTGCTAACCCTACACTAAACCCCACATACACAACTATCTATGCACTATCCTTAACCCCTCCCTAACCCTAACGTCCGTAACTACCGCACACTTCTCCTATGGAGCTATACTGAAACAAACTAACTATTCCACACACATACACTTAACAAAACCCTACACTAAAACTTACATACATTGCCTACACAAAACCTTACATACACTACCTACCTATGCACTTACCTTAACCCCTCCCTAAGCCTAAGGTCCGTTCCTATCACACACTTACCTTACGGAGCTATACCGCAGACAGGCCAACTATGCGAATTCAATATTTCCACTTTTGCAGTTTCGTTCGTTCTACGTATTAGCGGTTCACTGTTTACAAGTTGTGCTATTTGGATTCGGGTTTTTCAGCTTTCGAGCGCGTAAAGTAGACCCTATTTAACCAACTATTTAGCAATATCTATCAACACCGACAGAAGTTTTGCTTTTAGATGAAGCTAAGATTATTTATTTTTATTATTTTCATAGCTGTGAGATATTTGCAAAGACTCCACTGATTACCAAAACATTTTTGTTTAAACGTTTGCATTTTTCTTTTAGATTAATTTGCTTATTATACAGTATTTTTCTAAGTATCATTGCATTTATGTAACTTTTTGAGTGATTATTTAACATACACTGTCCCGTCTTCATTTCTCACTTGCAGTTTAGGTTTCTTAAAACATTCCCTCTCATTCCTGTTTTTTTTTAAGTGCTGATCACTGTAGATTTTCCAGCTTCAAATTATTTTCTCCTACATATAATATATATTGTCGTGAACCAATTGGATGGACTTTGACACTTCTGTCCCCTTCTACAATTTACGTCAGCATAAAATATTATTCAGTAAATCAGCCTTTGTTTAACTGATGGACCCACTACAACAGAAGGCTGCATTTACTTACTTATACAGAAATTAACCTCATACATTATCTGTTGAGTCGACTGCATAAGTTGCATAAAAAGTGCCTTGTGTCAAAGTGGAACCTTCCTTCTTTAAAGATACTTAGAGCAGGTGATGGTAAAGTCCTGGTGCTTTAATTCTTGACTCTATGAAATCAGTCAGACATAACATGAGATATCACTACGAGTATCATATGTAACAGAGTGTCTCAGGAAGAGATACAGGATGTGGTCATTATCCCTAATATCATCTCCATGCTTAAGGATGATATACACTTAGCCTGTTACATTTTCAACAGTGTAGACGTCACTGCCCAGCCTTACACTCTAGTGGCGGAGATCTGTTCCCTTTAAAGCACAGCCTGCATGCTTTCCTTATTCTTAAAATAGTACTAATCCCTTTTATCTACTCCACAACAAAGTATTTATTAATTTAACTGTTAGAAATTCCACAAAGCTTTACATTTCATCTCTTCTCCTTCAAACACATTAGCCACCAGTGATATTGTCTTACAGTTACAAATTTTTTTTTAAAGAAGAAACATCTTTATTAAATTAACACTTATGACATAGGCCATCATACATTTATATATATGAAAACAACTCATATTGACATAATCCTTGTTGCAAGCATTAATACGTCACAAACCATATTGACATAATTTTAGTTGCAAACGTTATACATCTTATGATCTACCCAATCATTTTCATTCAAACATTACATAGCTCATTCAAATCCTGATCTTCATTTAAACCTCATTCCTCCCCCCTGTGTATTGTTCCCACAATTCCCATTTTTTCTATGTAATTTGCTGCTACCCTTTTCAAAAGATCTCAATTCCAGTTGTTTTATCTATGTTAGATAATCACTACTACTGGTGCAGTTGGTTTAGACTTTGATTTCCATTTTCTAGTAATTGCTCGTTTGGCAGCCACCATAATTAGACTCACAAGGCATTACTATGTCTAGGCAATTCCGATTCTGTATACTAGCTTATAAAATCCTTTCCTTAGTTACACAAATTTGCACACCCAGTACTTCTTGCAAAGCAGTCTGAAGGGAATCTTTAAAGTCTGCCAATGCATTATACTCCAGAAATTATGTTCCCAGTTACCTCTTTCTTCCCCATCACACCTCCAGCATTTGCTGTCTACCTGAGGAAAACTTCTCTGGAGTATGCTTGAGGTATAAAAATACTTTTGTAAGCATTTCTGAGCAAAAATCCTAAATCTTCTAGATTTTGTTACATATTGAAAAATGTACATATATCCCCCATTGTTTCTTTGTGAATTGCTCATCCAGTCTCTCTTCCCAACCCTTTCTAACCTCCTCTGACTGATTTTTATAGTTACCATGCAGTATTGTATATGCTGTACTAATTATTCCTTTTTAACAGCAGCTTCTGCTCTAGATTCTTCTAACGACTCTACCAGTGCTGGTCTTTCATTTAGGATCCTCCTATTTCTTTCTCTTTGCCTGTACTTTGATATCAGTCCTCGATAGGGAAGGCAATCTCTAACCTGCAGTCCAAATACATTCTTGACGCCTTCCCATTCTATTACCTTTCCCTCTCTAGTTATTTGCTCACAATACCTTGGGTCCTTTGCCAGTTTTCTCCAAAAAAATTCAGCCCCCTCTTGCCTATTGCCTGTATCCCTAATTGCAGTCATCCCTATCGGCAGAATCTCCTTTCTCCACTTCTGTGTTGGCTTAGTTCTTGGAATACTTTCTGCTACTTTATGAATATAATATTCTGTATGGTTATTCTTATTCTCCTTAAAGATCTGCATCCAAAATCCTAGTCGCTCATTGTTTCTTGAGGTTCCCCCCATTTCATCATCATCCCTTTCCACTTTGAATTACAGATTTCTGATAGTGCTATGTATAGGAGCCTTAACTGTGTAGCTCGGAAATACCTTTTCAAATCAGGTAATCCCAACCCACTTTGTTCTATTGGAAGAATCAGTTTATCCCACTTCACTCTTGCCATCTTCCACTCACAGATAAAATCCTTCAGCTGTTTATTAATTGTTATCCACAACTCCTCCTCTGGTTGATAAAAATATGCCTGACGTGTATAAGACTTACGGGACTAGAAACATTTTAACTGCTTGTACCTTACCATCAATATTCATGTAACAGCCCTTCCAGTATCTCAGTTTTTGTATTATCTTTTGTTTTGTCTCTTCCCACATATCCTTAGCTGCGACACTGGAATAATTTTTAATCCATACTCCTAAGTACTTCATTTTATCATGTCCTCATAAATATGGATATTGCTGAACCAATTCATGTGTGGGTACATAATTTACAGCTGTTGCCTTTGTTTGTCTTAGAGTTAAAACTTTTGAGTGTCATAAAGGTTACTTTGTCATGCTTGTTGACACCAAACTCAACTGGATAGGTGATTGTCTCCATGAGCTCAAAACTCTGCTGTATGTATTTATTCTGAATCAATTGTTTTCGAGCTTTAGTATGCACAGCCGACATGCTGGGAGAAAAACAATTATGTGGGTTGTAACCCTTTCCCAGTAATTGTCTAAAATATTTTGTCGGCCTAATTCCTTGAATGACCACTGTCCTACTGTGTCATTCTAGTATTTTAAATACAGTAAATCACCTCTGCTTAGAGGCATAGCGAGGTTGGGGTGACGTGGGCAGCTGCCTGTTAGGGGGCACATTCAGCAGAAGTATATTTGAGTACTGATATTGCATTTGTGGTCAGCACTGAAGCTGTTTAGCACAGAGTGTGTGGAAGGCATAAACTGCAACAGCTGCTTGTCTAAGTTACAAATGCAGCAAGCTGCTGGCTATGGTTTAAAAAAGAGAGAAGAGATTTTTCTTTCTTTTTTTATTTGGCTCATCAACATAAAGGGGATGCTAGATTGGGGGACTAGGCATCAGACCAGCTAGCTACACGTCTGCCTCTGCTTATTACAAGTGGAAAGAGTCTGTCTCAAGTGTAATTCTCTTTAATATGCAACACTTATATATTGCATTTGACATATTTGGTGATGTTCTTCCCCAGACACAGAACACACTCTTTCCTTTTAATTATCTGAAAAGTTTCAGGCCTGAAAGTACCACTTGTTATAAAAATCCTTTTTGCTAAAATAAAAGTGTAAAACAGCCCAGCAAGCAAGAAGAGCAGAAGAATCAAGAACCTAGGCTAAATTATCTCTGCTTAGAAATTATGTTACTGAGATCAAAGCACAACACTTTAGAGCCAAATAATCATTGCAGTACCCCCATCATATGTAACTACTAGGTATACAGTGCAGGGGACTATTGAAGAGTCTAGCCCAATTTCCCAACTACACCAAAGCACCATCTGGGTAAGTAACTTGCTCAAGGTTACACAGAGCAGGCAAATGAAGGCTGGAGAATCTAAGCCTTGTACCACAGGAAACAGCTCATCAACAGCTCATAGTCTTAATCCTTTGTGCTGTCAGACAAAATTAGTTTGCTGTAGGAGTATAAGTACAGTAGAGATCTCAACCAATGGAACACATTTCAGCCACAGCCCAGGATAAGATTCACATTTAATAAACTAACAATTGTGGAAGGAGTTAAATAGCTTTCTGGTGATATCACATGTTACAATCTCTCCAATCCATATGCTTTGATTTCCTCTTCATCCTCCCTTAACACCTCTGACTTTCTTGCAGATCATTTTTCACACAGCCTGATACCCTTGGACATTTAAAGCCCATATTACCATTTTCTAGCTTTCACTAATCATACAAATAAACAGAATGTGTTCACTGAATGAATCAAATCCTCATCACCTTTTGAAATTCAGCCTAAACATCTAAAATGGAGCATAGACTTTATTCTATGAATCATTTTTAATCACTCAAGGAATAGTACCATTTTTTGAAAGGAAGCAGTTGCCACATCTAAAGCACACAGTTCCAGGTAATTACTGGCTTATTCCACTTTTAGCAAAAGTCTTTGAGAATATTGTTTTTATCTAGTTTCTGAACTGTGTCAACAATTACTGCCTGTGTGGTTTTACACATCATCATAGTAAGGTGACTATGCTACTTTCTATCACAGACAGCCTCCTTGACTAGTCAATAATGGCCTGTGTACACTGGTTGTCTTCACTGGTTTAAAGGGAGCCTTTGAGAGTATTAATTATTATTTATTATACCATGATCCCCCCAAAACGTGCACGCTGATTGGCCAGCGTGCCCGTTGTAAATCGAGTTATACTAATGGAAAAAGGTCCGGTCGCCCGGACTTTTTTCCATTAGTATATCTATCTCGCTATGTTAAATGGGTTTAACATAGCGAGACAGCTTTAAAATAAGCAACGGAGATCTCCGTTGCTTATTTTAAAGCTGTCTCGCTATGTTAAACCCATTTAACATAGCGAACAATGTTTTAGCGGAGAAGCAAGATCTCCGTTGCTTTTATCTCGCTATGTTAAATGAGTTTAACATAGCGAGACAGTTTTAAAATAAGCAACGGAGATGTCCGTTACTTATTTTAAAACTGTCTCGCTATGTTAAACTCATTTAACATAGCGAGATTAAAAAGCAACGGAGATCTTGCTTTCTCCGCTTTTACAACTCTGATGTACTGCGCAGGCACAGTACATCAGAACTGCCGCGGATGCCAGGCATCTGCGGAAGGGCAGTAAACAGGCATTATACTATGCCATTATTTAAGAAAAGGAATAGTTTCTTTTCTTAAATAATGTCATGGTATAATAGCAATAACCCACTTCTGGGTGTGGGTAATGCTAAATTTACCCATGGTTGGCTTTGTTTGGTCCCTCGGGCTTCGCCCTCGGGACTAAACCACGCCAACCGTGGGTAAATTTAGCATTACCCACACCCAGGCGTGGGTTATTGCTATATTTTGTCCTTCTTGGACCACCTTTTATCTTCCCAATAAATGTGTTTTAATTAAAACAAGTTATACAGTATTTGAGACAGATTATCCTCTTTGAAGTCCCTTGTGATTTATGAAGATACTCCTACCAAGTTAGAGAAATCCCTTTCTGAGCACTTTTTCAAGGAAGTTGCTTGTAAATGCTTTTGGGATAATAGGTAAACTCTTTAAAAGGCTTAAAATTCTAACACTGCTTATGGTCTCTCAAATGTTGTTTGTTTTTTGTTTTCATTTTAAGTTTTTTAATCCTGTGTTGTCTTATTCTCTAGGCTACAGCTGTAATCTCTGTGCTTTTACTCACTTTTTTTGAGGAAATTCATTTGTAAACATTTAAGAAGCAATTTCATGTAGCCAGACTGTATTGTACTTGTGTAAACTGATAAAATCTAATGTAAACCTGTTACTCTATTATAAATTTTAAGAACTGTATAACATTCTACTTTATAAGACTTTATAATAACTGTAAATGAACTTTTTAAAGTCTTGCAACTATGTATATCGGTCACATTTGAAGTGTATAACTTAAATTTTCTTGCAATGTTTATTACCCCTGAGCCTGGGTCACAGCTGAAAAGGGTCTCAGGACAAGTACCCCTACCAGTCAAGAAATAGTAAGTAAGTAAATAAAGATCCTTGAAACCATGACTTTTCCTCACTATTTCCATTGCTGAAGCACAGAATGGAGATCATTTTCAGCATAGTGAATCATTAATGCAAAACTACAAACATGTTCATCTTACCTGGGATTGGTCTAATTGTATTTGCCTTGCCACTGATAGCATCATACCATGTACTATGTTATTTGGTACATCAGAGCACCTTGTGGAAAAAATACTACAGGACAGTGAATTCAATAATTTGTTGCAGCCAGTCTTTTTATTCCATGTTTCATAAACCTCACAAAATGTCAAAAGGTGACATAAAATGATATGCAGGATGAACAGGTTGTTGATTTTGAGAACAGGGCTGCACTTGTTAAAATATCTTAATTCTAAGGATAATATGTGTGTATGTATATATGTGTGTGTGTGTGTGTGTGTGTGTGTGTGTGTGTGTGTGTGTGTGTGTGTGTGTGTGTGTATATATAAAATCAGTATTAGCACCATTTTACCCCTTGGATGAAGCTAGATCCCACTCAGTTCGGGTTTGTAAAAGGCAGATCATGTCTCCTAAACCTGATAGACTTCTTTGAAGCAGTCACCAAAGCCATAGACAAGGGTAAGGTGGTTCACACAGCTTATCTAGATCTTCCAAGGCTTTCGATACCATCCCCCACTCTGGAATTATAGATAAACTCACTAAACTAGGTATAAATCCCTATGTCACAAGATGGGTTGCCAACTGGCTCACTGACAGAACCCACACTGTGAAAGTAGCAGACTCCAAATCCGACTTCAGACCAGTGACAAGTGGAGTACCACAGGGTTCAGTCCTGGGTCCTCTCCTGTTTAGTATCTACTTCTCTAAAGTACAGGCTAACACAGAAGGTCTTTGGCTAATGACGTTCGCAGATGACTGCAAACTAGGAGCCATAATCAAAACTCCTAACGATGTGGACATCCTACAAAAGGGCCTCACTGAGACAGATGCCTGGTGTCAATGCCATGGCCTCAAGCTCAATGCCAAAAAGTGCATTGTCATCCCCTTTGGTAAAAACTCTGTACCCATGAACTACAACATAGGCGGTAGTATACTTAACACCGAAAGTGTGATAAGAGACCTTGGGACACAGGTGGACAGTGGTCTATCCGTTGATAATCACATCACCACAGTAGTCAGGAAATCCTTCTACGTGGCACACCTCATCACAAAAGGTTTCTCATCCAGAAAAAAAGAGGTAATTGTTCCCCTCTACTCATCACTCATTAGACCCATTATGGAGTACAACGCTCCTTTTGGTCTGTACCTCACAAGACATCTACAACAACTGGAAAGGCCACAGAAATACCTCACAAAGAGGATTACTGGCCTCAAACAGATGCCTTATGCAGACCGTCTCAAAAAACTCCAGTTTTACTCCGTCGCATATCGCCTACTCAGAGGCGATCTCTGCCTAACATACAAAGCTATGTCAAACCCAGAGCTGTTGGACATGCTCCACTTAAAGAAATCCAAATCCCTCCAAGCTACACGCTCTAGGGACCTAAACCTTGTCACCACAATAAACAGTACATGCTGGAGGGATAGATTCATGTCCCATACTCTGAAACAGACTACCTATCTATGTCAAACAGAGCTCCTCATTAGCACTCTTCAAGAAAAATCTTGATGATTGGATGAGAAATAGGAAATTCATCCCTGGGATCACTTCTGTGGCTCTGCTCGACAGGGGCACAGGAAAATAATTTTCTTGGGTGGCGAAAGCCAGGGTACCTTTTTGGATAGGCTTATATAGGACCCTAGGGCTAATAGCCTAGTACCTACCTATGAACCTATGAACCTATGAACTTTGATATTCTTCATTTTGGTCACTGCTGCAGTAGCCTAAGCTGTATGGGTCATATCCTGCAAGGATATAACAGCCATATAACTTTCAAAGCTTCAGGGTGCCTTCCATGTACCCAAACTTTAGTCAGCTTGAGCTGAGCTGACTAAAAAGACAGGTTTGGGTCCCAAGCCTTTCATTGCTTTTCTGCCACCAAAGAATATGCTCTTCTGATTTACAGTTGGCATGTGCTGTTCCTTTGCTGGGCAGATATGTTCCCTTCATTGAAAAAACTTCCATTTAAAAACATATATTTCTTTGATAACACTTCATTTTCAGGAAGGTTATTTTAAAGCTATGAGTTTCTGTTTTAAAGGACTGTCATGAAACTGTATTGTACTTTTAAGCAAGCGAGCTATTTTTTCTTGTATGTTTAAAAGTTGTTTAAAGTATTTAATTTTTTTCTGTACAGAAATTGTGTTTATTTTACATTTCAGGGCTGGAAAATGTTTTAAAGTGCTTTTAGCTGTGTTTTTCTGTGAAAAAAGTGACTTTAAAGACTTACATTTTTTACCAACTTTTGCTGCTTGTGTTCTTCTTGGAAAGGGGCACCATTTTTTGCTTGACCATGGAACGAACTGTTGGTCTCACGGTTGGTCCTTTTTCCATCCACAAAAGGAAAAAGGTTAAGCAAAATGCCCTTGCCACCACAACAGCCTAGCGATTTGCCTCAGCCATGGGTGGGTGACTCTGCTGTGACCATTAGCTGTACCTCAAACCACCCATCTTCTATCCTAAATCCCTCTACTGAAGCAACTACAGCAACTATGGACTGAGGGGGTTAGCCCATCCTCTGCAGCTGTTGGGGTCACCTCATTAGGCATGGTAGAGTCACTATTGTTTGTCCTGGGAGAGGGAACAGGGGAGGCTTCCTTGTTTTATCAGACTGTTGTTCCCATTCCTGGGGAAGCTGATGTTGCCATTAATAACACTGTTGCCCTATTTTTTTCTGTCAAAAAGAAACAGAAAACTAAATATTTATCTACTCCACCTAAACTTTCTTTGGATAGGAGTAATGTACTGTGTGTGGCTCAGGGTTTAATTCAAACTATTGATCCTTATTACAAAATAGTTTCTCATAAAAGAAAGAGGGATACCTCTTTTCCTGAAAAGATTCAAGATTCTGAATATGGACAGGAAAAATGTTTTTCTCCTCAGATTTTTAATTCAGATTCAGAGAAGAGCTCAGTTTCTCATTCTCCGTGTGTGTGTGTGTGTGTGTGTGTGTGTGTGTGTGTGTGTGTGTGTGTGTGTGCACGCATGTGGTTCTCTCTCTAAAACTGTCCAGAATGTCCCAGTGATTTCAGTGGGAGAACACTGGGGATTTTCAGGCTCTCAGAAAATACCATAAGCTGATTGAGGATGTGTGTGTGTGTGTGTGTGTGTGTGTGTGTGTGTGTGTGTGTGTGTGTGTGTGTGTGTGTTACTGCCTAAAATTTTCCTAATAGTCAGCCGACCCCTAAAAAGGCAGATCGGATATACAATGTTCCTCATTTGTTTAAGTTTTTATGCACTTTTACCAAACCTGACCTAACAGCTATAGCTTTAGTTAGTCCTACTGCTGCTAAACGGTTAATTAATTCCAATCTTAATCCTTCTGATAAGGATGGAAAGATTATTGATAAGTGTGTGGAAAAAGTGTATGCATCTGTATCTGATTTTCAGACTTTTGAAGTGTCAGGCTCATATGTTAAGGTTTGTTCTGAATAATTCTGAAAATATGAGGAATGTCTTTTCTGCAGTTTCTTATTGTGAGGAAGAATCTTTTATTGTACAAGTCACTACTTACCATTTACAGTGTGTGTTTGATTCATTTGATAATTCTTCAAGGGCTTTGGCCACTGGTACTGCATCAAGGAGGTTTGCCTAGCTGCATTCTCAGAACCTCTCAGATGATGTTAAAAATGAGATTTTAAATTCTCTTTTGGACAGAGATTTTGTTTATGGCCCCTCTGCTGCAGAGGTGCTCAAAAAGTGTGATGAGAGGGTTTCATTGATATGGGGACTCTTTAAGATTTTTCAGTCCTCATTTTCAAAAATTTCTAAAGAATTTTCTAATCCCTCATCCAGTTTTGGCAAAAGCAAAAACAAACAGTTTGAACAAATGCAGGTAAACGGATGTTTCAGAAGAAATGGCAAGGAGTTTCCAAAAAGAATTCAGGACCCCCAAAACCAAGGACAGTCCAATAAGTGAAAATGACTGTTTAAGGGATCTTGTACCTCCCTTCCCACCATGGCAGTCCATTTTCCCTTTACAGAAAGTCTGAGTCATCACTTTTCTCTTAGGTAAATGATAGTTTCAGACAAATGGGTTCTGAAGATCATTTGTCAAGGTTTCAGTTGGTAGCAGGAGGAAATTCCTCCTTTCTCGGGGGTAATCCCTCATCCACTGGACCAGACTATTATTTCCACCTGTCCATCAAATGCTCTCCCAGGGAGTGATAGAACCAGTTCCTTCTTCCTAGGTGGGAACATTTTTTTATTCAAAGATGATTTCAGTGCCAAAGAAAGAAAATACTTGGAGACCAGTTATGGATTTCTTTTTCCTAAAACTGTTTGTGATAGTGCCCAAATTCAAAATGCTGTCAGTTCACAGCCTGTTACCTCTTCTTCCTCAATCAAGTTTCCTAGTAATTATTGATTTAAAAGAAGCTTATCATCACATCCTTATTCATCCAAACTTCAGGTATTTCTAAAGGTTCTGTGTCTCTGTATCACATTATCAGTTATCTGCCACAAAGTGTCTAGCTCCAGTTGTGGCTTATTGCAGGCTACAAGGTATTCACATTTTTCCATATTTAGATGATTTTTCTTATCCTTGCAGAATTTTTTTCAAAATGTCACAAATCTCTTACTTGAATGAGAGATCCCTTACACAAACTTGGATTCCAAGTGAACATTCAAAAATCTTTGACTGCTTCACACAAGATTGTGTTCCAGGGTTGTCTGCTAGACACCTCAGTTCAAAGATATTTTCTTCCACAGGAAAAACAAGATCTATATCTATATCTGTTTCTGTTTCCACTCAGACTTGCATCATTGTCAGGGAATACCTCAGGATTTTGGGTCTTATAGCATCTGTGATTCTCATGATACCCATGCTAAGACTTCACATGAAAAAGATACAATGGTATCTGAAGTCTCTTTGGTCCCAGCCAACATCCTTTTTCCTTTCAAATCCCAGTGTTGGGGGTTGTCAGATGGGAAATCATTTGGTGGAGACAGCAAAAATCCTTAAATCCAGGTCTCTTTTTCTCAGTCCCTGTTCCATAGCAATCAGTCACCACAGTTGCCTTGGACTTTGCTTGGGAGCAATTTCAGGAGGGATAAAATTGAAAGGTGTGTAGGGGACATGAAAGACAGACCCAAGCATATAAATATAAAAGAGATGCTTGCCCTGATCAGTTCTCTGAATTATGTTTGGTCCTCGGGACCTCTTCAAGTTGTTAAAGACAATACCATAGTTATGTGGTGCATCAATAAGCAAGGGAGAACTACGTCATACCCTCTTTGCAGACTAGCGATATTAGCTTGGAATATAGCTTCACAGCCATCTTACATTTCTTCAGAGAAGAACTGTGTGGCAGGCAAACTGAGCAGAACAAGGGCAGACCCTCTCGGGGGGGGGGGGGGTCTTGCAAAATTTGATTGATTTGTGGAGAGTCCCTCAAGTAGACCTCTTTGCATCCTCTCTGAACAATCAGCTGACAATATTCTACTGCAGAACCCCATGCAAGAAGACCTGGAAGACAGGTGCCTTTTCCTTGGACAGGAATGTTCCTATATGCTTTTCCACCCTTTCCACTGATATCCTTGGTACTTCAGAAAATTCAGAAGGAATCTCCCAAGATCATTGTGGTGATTCTCTTCTTGTCCAATCAACAGTGGTTCTTCCTTCTTTTGGAAATGACCAGGGCAGTTGCCACAAGCTTCCTCATGGACTAGATCTACTCATATAAGATCAGCGGTGTTTGATAAACCCTGACCCAAATCAACTTCAGTTGACTGCCTGGATTATATGTGCAGCAGGTATTAATGGAGGCAAGAAAGCCTGCTACTAGAAAATCATATTTTAGGAAATATAAAAGGTTTTCTAGTTGATGCCAACAACATAACAAGCACTCATTAAGGGCTAGTTGTTCTCTGGTTTTACAATATTTGCGTCAGTTACTATCCTGCGGCCTTTCTTACTCCTCCATCAAGATTCATTTATCGTTATTGGCCATTTCAGTAATTCTGCCCATGCGGCCTCCTCTTTCTGATATTAAAACATTTTTGAAAGGCATTTTTCATAACAGGTCTCCAAGAAAACTGGTAGACCATCCTTGGGATCTTAATTTTGTACTAGAGAAGCTAACATTTGCTCCATTTGAACCAGTTAACCTGGCTGACTTGAGGTACTTAACATGGAAAACAGCTTGACTGGTTGCTGTGACCTCTTATAGAAGGATATCTGAGTTGCAAGCTCTTATGGTGAGTCAACACTACCTCATTTTCCACAGAGGCATGGTTTCTGAACCTAAAATGAGGAAAGAAGGATACATCATACCTTGGATATCCACAGGTAACTCAGGTACTATCTTGACAGAACTAAATCTTTCAGATCTGTGGATCATTTCTTGTGCAGGTAAGAAGAAGGGACAATTTGTGTCTAAGCACAATATTTCCAAATGGTTGTCTAAGGCTATTTCCTTTTGCTATAATCACTGCAACAGAACTATTCCAGTCAGGGTCAAGGCCCACTTTGCAAGGGCCTTGGCTTCATTGATGGCTTTTTGCAAAGAGTTGAACCCTAAAAGTATTGTAGAGGCAGCAGCTTTGTCCTCTATAAATACTTTTAAAAAAGCACTATAAGCTTGATTCCTTCTCAAAGTCTTGATCAGCCTTTGCTAGGACCATACTGCAGGGGCTTCTGGACTCTTCTCTTTCCAGCTCCCAAAATTTGTAAATTATGGTAATCTACCCATATAGCTTAGGCTACTGCAGCAGTGATCAATATAAAGAACATAGTACAGTTGTGTAAGTAAACTTACCATAACAGTAGATATTTGAATGATTACTGCTGCAATAGCTGCTCCCTCCCTCCATCTGCCTTGTTTCTTGGTGTAGTGTTTTTGCTAGGATGCAAACTTTTAATTTTTGTTGCTCCTAGCATTGTCTTTTCAGGACTCAGCTTCCATCTCTTTGTTGGCATGAAAGCTCCGAAGGGCTTGGAGCCCAAACCTTTATTTTCAGTCAGCTCCGTTTGAGCTTATTAACAGTTTGGGTGCGTGGAAGGAGCTCTTAACCTTTGGAAGCTGGCTAGCTGTTATATCCTTGCAGGGTATACCCCATATAGCTTGGTTTACTGCAGCAGTGATCATTCGAACATATAATATTACCATAAGTTTACTTACACAATTGTACTTTCTCAGGTCCCTTACATATTTGATGGATGTTCTCAGGTCCATTACAGATGGGTTATTTGATGAACATTGTCTAGTTTGGCAAGTAAATTATTCCACATTACATTTTGTCATCTGTTGTTATTCTTATTAATCTTCACTGGCCATGTAGTAATTTGCTAATTGGGAAAACAGCTTACTCCAGTCTTGTTCCCTCATTTCAAGTCAGACTCACTCCCTTCATTGACTCTACTCCAAAATATGCAAATGGATATTAAAGACCAATGTGACATTGTTCAATCTCGCCGTTTGTTCTTACACACGGATTCGGAACCGATCACAAGCTCTGCATCTAAGAGAAGCTCGAGACTCAGTATGTATCCCATGATCCTCCCTGCTATCCCTCAGATCTAGTTTGCCGATGCAACAAGATCACGTCGAGAGAGCTCGGGCCAGTAAAAATTTTTTTCTATTTTCTCATCTTTTCATAAGAGTTGTTATATTGCTGTATAGTATTATAGTGTAGAGTGTGTGTGTTTTTTTTCTATCAATAGTTAGTGCTGTTTCCATTACTTATATATATATATATATATATATATATATATATATATATATATATATATATACTATCTATAGCCTTTTTGTGGTATTTAGACCTACCCTTTTCCTGTCAGGGCTCTGACAGTAGTTTGTTAGTGTAAATTAGATAGTTATTACTAGTTGGATTTGCATTTAACTTTGTGTGCTGTGTTTCTATTCATTATACATTATTACAGTAGATAGTGTGTGAATTGTTTGTCTGTTGTTGGACATGTCGGAAAAAGCAAAATCTGGATTTAAGAGGTGTCAGTGTGGACAAAAAATGTCCATCACCGACAATCCTGCTTCCTGCATCTACTGTCTTGGCCCTCTCCACTTGCAGAAAGACTGCTCTATCTGTCATTCCTTTAGTGGAAGGGTCATGATAGAGAGGCACAGGAAGCTGATAGACAGAGGCTTAATCAAGCCAGACTTTTTAGAAGCCTTGGAGAAGGCTGACCAAACTTCTAGGTCTTCGAAGGGGTCGAAGACGTTGAGGGTGTCGGAGCCCAGGTCCTTGGCTCCGAGCACCTCTTCCAGAGTTCATTCACCAGTTCCACAGACCTCGGGGCCGAGCATCAAACGATTACCTTTGATCGAACCCCAGGTCTTGGAACCAGTGTCGGAGCTGCCTCCACCGTCGATTCTTCGATCGGTGCCATCTTCAGCCCCTTCGACCCGTTCTTCCAGGCCTTTATCTGAAACTGACATGGACCATGTCATACAGAAGCTTATGGAGAACACGGCTCTGTCCAAGCTAATTGCGGTTTCATCCCAATTGGTGTCGAAACTGGAAGCCCTCCCTGTGTCTCCGACAGATCCTCCTTCGAGACTTATCCAGTCTTCAGAGCTGGGAGAAGATGAACCGATGATAGTGGAACCCTCGGTGCCGAAGCCTTCCACTGTGCGATCGGCACCGCTGACTTCGATGCCTTCGGAGCCTATGGAGGAGTTGCAGAGCCGACGGTCTCTACCTGGTTTCGGGGCCGAGAGCCGTACCGAATTTTCGGTCCCGACTCTCCCACTCGAAGCCTCGGTGTAGATCAGTTTGGCTCCGTCCTCTGGGTCGGAGCCCCTGGTTCCGGTGTCGGGGAGGCTTCCTGGTTCTTCGGATCTGGAGGAATCCTCGGCCCGAGGGTGGGGGGCTTTTGATCTTATGAGGAAGGTCTTGTCTGAGAAGACATCTATTTCATCAGAGTCATCTTCTCCTTCCCCTAAAGGGCCTCATTCTACTTCTGTACCCATGATCCCTTCCAAGCGTAGAGTTCCAACACCTCAGCTAGCCCCAGAGGGTGTCCCCTGTTCCTCGGAGGCTTCACCAGATGCCCCCTCTGATGAGGTTCCGAGGAAAAGATTGTGCAAGAGGAGGCACATTGATTCCCCGCAGGAATCTCTAACATCTGACACCGATTTGGATGAGGCAGAAGGGTCCCCACGTTCCCCCTCTGAGGATGTCTCATTTGCTGACATCCTGGAGATCTTAATGCAGAGGGGTGATTGGCAGTCACTTGCCCCCACTGAAGATGAATCGGTGTTGCTGAAGGCATTTGGGGCTCAACCTTCTACCTCCTGGGTGACCCCGCCCTTCGACGAGCTAATGGATCTGATAACTCGAAGGGCGTGGGAGACACCAGACACAGTGGAACCAGTGCCTCCGAGACCGAACAAGTACATTACCGCCCCCCAGGACAAGACTTGTCTTACCAAAGGAATCCCAGTCGATGCTATGGTGGTAGCGGCAGCCATGAAAAAGGAAATGTCTGAAGCATCTTCCTCTGTCCATCCTCCTAATAAGGATTCTAGGACTATGGACAGGTATGGGAAGCGCGTTTTTATCTCAGCAACCTTTTCCATCCGTTCACTGAACTACCTGATGCATTTTACGCGACTTCAGAGGGATCTCAATAAAGAGCTGGGAGATACCCTCCAGGGTAACACAGATGCTGCTGTTTCAGACAAAGTGACAGCACAGCTAACCACCCTCACTTCAATAGTCAACTCGTCCATGAGGCTCATCTCATATGCGGCCGAGGGTTCGAGTAGGGCTGCAGCCTCAGCGATTGCTCTACGTAGACAATCCTGGATGTGGCTGTGCTTCTTTGCGGAAGTCTTTAAGTCTTCCTTTGCCAACGCCCCCTTTGATGGTGCCACCTTGTTTGGGCCCAAAGTAAAGGAGACTCTCACTCGGTGCGAGCTAGAAGGTAAGACCGTGTCTGCCGTAGGGGTCCGATTTTCCGCTCCAACCAGACCATACCCCAAAGGGCAAAGAGGCAGAAAAATGTGGTTCCATAAGACTCAGGGATCTTACCAGGCCACACAGAGTGATGCCCCCCCCCCCAGAGGCAGAGGGGGGGAAAGAAATGGAAGACGCCACCCAGGTGGCAGAGGAGGTCTGCAACATCAGGGCGACAGGGATACTGTCCCTGGGAAGCCTTTCCAGAACTCCTGAGTGGAGGCCCGACTATCCTACTCTGGAGGCAGTTGGGGGTCGCTTGGCTTTGTACCCAGAGGCCTGGCTAAACCTTACCTCAGATTCTTGGGTACAAAGTATAATAACCAGAGGATACAACATTCTTTTTATGTCCATTCCCCCCACACAAAAGAGATTTCCGGATTTTCCACCCCATCTGCGAGATCCACCAGCCTTAGAAATTGCAAAGCTGCTTGAAAAAAGAGTCATCCAACCAGTCCCAGTGGACCAGAGAGGGTCCGGAACTTACTCAAGGTTCTTTTTAGTTCCAAAAAAGACAGGGGACTGGAGACCAATATTGGATCTCAGCAAACTCAACTCCTTCATGAGGAAGGAAAAGTTCTGGATGGTCATGCTACAATCGATCCTTCCCTTTATACAGAAAGACGACTGGATGTGCTCGATAGATCTCCAGGACGCATACTACCACATCAAAATGGCCAGAGCATCCAGAGAATATCTGCGCTTCCGGCTGGGGGCCAGTCATTTCCAATTTCGAGCGCTGCCCTTTGGTCTCACCTCAGCCCCCAGGGTGTTCACCAAATGCATGGCAGTAGTAGCGTCTCACCTGAGACGGCTAGGATTCCGGGTGTTTCCATATCTGGATGACTGGCTCCTTACCGCCACCACCGAGCATCATCTTGTACAAGCCAGGGACTACACACTCAGCCTCTGTTCCCATTTAGGACTCTCAATCAACTTCAAAAAGTCTACCTTATCGCCCTCACAGCGTGTCTCATTTATGGGGGCAGAGTTGGATACAACAGCAATGGTGATAAAGCTTCCCCTGATAAGGGTGTCATCTCCCAGGGATCAGATCGCTATTCTCCTGCAGAGCAGAAAAGCCCCTGCCGCCCAAGTGTTGAAAGTCCTAGGCATGATGGCAGCTTCTCTTATTGCAGATGTTCATCGTGTTTCACTGTTGCAGTCATGACTGTAGGGTTCTCCCTTGCCAGCAGGCAGTCCTCGGTCGGCCAGAATCCCAAAGTCTGGGTCCGGCGTTGGCTGCTCAGTCATGCTCCCTGACGTCAGAGCGCCAGGAGTACAAAGCTGACAGCCGACGCCATGTTCTCCAGTCTTTCTTGCCGTGCGGTGATAGCAGTTCGCATTTGCCGGTCGGCTGACTCCTGACAATTTTTTCTAAACATACTTCAGTCTGAAGACTTTCTTCTCCTACTCAAAGCTAAGTACCCCGTTGGGGAAACTTTTTTCTTGCTCCAGTCTGAGGTCAGAAAAAGTTAATAATTGTATTTCTTGTGGGAAGCAAATACCTCATAAGGATTTTCATTCTTACTGTATTCCTTGCTTAGGCCATCACCATGACGTAGCTAGTTGTCAGTTTTGTGCTAAATTCAATCAATGTACGATTAAACGAAGGTACGATTTTGCATTTCATTACTTCGGTAGGTGTTTTAATTACAAAATGTTGTCGGATTCGGTTCCGGCTACCGGAGTTCACAAATGACGCAAGGATAAAGACAGGCCTCCGAGGTCCAAATCGGACGATATTGTACAAGCAGAGCCAGCTTCAGGTTTGGCCATCAGTGAGGTGCTTTTGCAGTCCCTGTCGTCAGCCATTTCGGAACCGATGGCCGAAACGAACTCCCATGAGGAGCCAACTAGGACTTTGCATATTTCAGTTGCAGGACCTTCGGACAATGCTCCTTCGGATGGGTCCAGAGCTGCTGTGCAGGTACCGGCTTCCGAAGGGGTTTTCAGGCCTACTCAGCTTCTAATAAAGGCAAAGGCAAAGACTCCTTCCAAATCAAAGACTCCAGCCCAGGCCTCTTCTGATCCGGCACCTAAGTCTCAGAAACAATTACTTAAGATGGCGGAGGACTTACTTACTATGATTAGGGGTTCACATCCCCCTCCAGATAAAAGGCCAAGGCAGGAAGTGTATTATGACTCCTCTGATCAGGCTTCTGTTTCTTCAGTTTCTTCTTCTGACCAGGAATATTCTTTCCCTCCTTATGAGGATTCTGATGCTGAGGAATCCATTCCTTCAGCTTCTCCCCCTGAGGATTTCTCTTTTGGGGAAACTTTACATGAAATGAGGGAACATTTTCACTGGGAAGGACAGGACTACTCGGAATCTAAGAAAAGACTTAGGGATTTTCTTCTTCTTCCCCAACATAGACCCCTGGCTATCCCCCCTATTTTGGATATTGTGGATGATGCTTTTTCGGAGGCTAACTTAACTCCTGACTCTTTTCCTCCAGCTCCTGTTAAGCCAGACAGATATTATAGGGTTCCTGATTCCCACCAGTTTTTATACAAGAATCCTACTGCTGATCCTGAAACCATTTCTCAGGGTCCTAAGGGGGATAAGGCCACTTCTGCTAAAAACCCCATTCCCACTGAGAAGGATTCCAGATCTTTAGAAAGATGGGGCAAAAAAGTGTACACTTCTGCTACTTTATCTATTAGGGCTTTAAACTGTCAATTTCATATGCTGAAATACCAGCAATTTCTTCTGTATGTTTTGAAACAAAAGCTAGCTTCCATTTCCGCCTGTGCAGATGATAAGGAATTACATGATTTAATGCATGCCACTGAACAAGTTGGGAAGCATGGTTTACACTGTGGATTTGATGCCTTGGAGGCTTCTTGTAGGGCTGCTGCCTCTGGTACAGTCATTAGAAGGCATGCCTGGTTAAAGGAACAAAACTTGCCAGATCAAGTAAAAGCTTAGTTATTGGATGCTCCTGTTGAGCATAATGTTTTGTTTGGACCTAAGGCTGAAGAGGTGATAAAGAAGATGGAGGACAAGGCAAAATCCATGCAAACGGTTAAAGATTTCTTGCAAGTACAGCCACCCAGATTTAGTAGGAATTGGCCTACAAAAAATTGGTCCTTTCCCAATTCAGACAGGCCTCAGAGGGGTAGATACAGACGCTCCCGAGGAAGGCCTCAAACGCAAGCCTCTTATAGACCAAGACAGTGGACTACTTCCACCCCTAGGGGAGGAGAGGACAGGTCGCAAGCTCATAGAAAACAGGCTCAATGACTCCCTCTGTTGGGCTACAGGAACTTCTTGCCTGGAAGCCCCTCTCGGAGAAAAATTTTCTCTTTTTCACCTAAATTGGACTCATATAACCCAAGACAAGTGGGTTCTGGATGTGGTTTCAAGAGGTTACAAATTCCATTTTCATACCCTACCAAGACCAAGTGGATGGCCGGATCTTCCAAAACATCAGTGGTTAGAGGGCTTAAACCAGGTGGAAACTCTCTTGGCTATGAAAGCCATAGAACTGGTTCCACTTTCAGAGATGGGACAAGGTTTTTACTCAAGGCTCTTTCTAGTCCCAGAAAGCAAAATTCATGGAGACCCATTCTGGATCTGTCAGTCTTGAACACTTTTCTCGAAATACCAAAATTCAAGATGCTTGCTCTACAGCAGCTACTTCCAATGCTGACCAAAAATGCATGGATGGTAACTCTGGATTTAAAGGAGGCATATTTACACATTCCCATCAGGCAGGAATGCAGAAAATACCTCAGGTTCAAGGCCGGATCGAGGCACTATCAATTCTCTGCACTGCCCTTTGGATTGTCTACTGCGCCCAGGGTCTTCACCAAATGCCTGGCTCCAGTAGTAGCTTATTGCAGACTCAAGGGAATTCAAATTTACCCTTATCTGGACGACTGTCTTATTCAGGCAGACAGCAAGGATGTCTTACTCCAGCATCTAGAATTTGTTCAGAATCTTTTCAAGTTCCTGGGATTCACTGTAAACATAAAAAAGTCAAATTTGATACCCTCACAACAGATAACCTTTCTGGGTGCTCTTCTAAACACAACAACCCAGATGGCATTTCTGACATCCGAAAAACAATTACAGCTGGCTTCAACTTTCAAAACCTTGGCAACTTTAACTCAGCTATCTGCAAGGAAATTCCTGCAGGCTTTGGGTTACATGGCCTCCTGCATCCTTCTCGTACCATATGCAAGACTACATATGAGGAAAATACAGTGGTACCTAAAAAGTGTATGGTCTCAGCATTGCCACAGTTTAGGCATACAGATCACCGTCCTGCCTTGTCTTCAAAAGGAATTTCTTTGGTGGTCCAAGGCATGTACTCTAAACATAGGAAAACCTTTCAGTCTGCCTCCAGCCACTCAGATACTAACCACGGACGCTTCAGATTATGCATGGGGAGCCCATTTTCAGGGCAACTGTCTGCAGGGCCTTTGGACATAGGATCAGAAGCACCTGCATATCAGTTTAAAGGAAATGTTAGCTGTTCAGAATGCTCTATGGGCTTTCAGGAATCTTCTACATCCAGGACAGCTACTGATATGGACAGACAACACCACAGTTATGTGGTACATAAACAAGCAAGGGGGATCTCATTCCTATCCCCTTTGCAGACTAGGCATGATTCTATGAAGCACAGCTCTAGCTTGCAAACTGGACCTACAAGCTCAGTTTCTACCAGGGAAGCAAAACTTCCTGGCAGACAGTCTGAGCAGAAACCTGTCGGACCCACACAAATGGATGCTGGACACCGAAATATTCAGGATGATTACAGCAGTCTGGGGATGTCCTCACATAGACCTCTTTGCATCCCACCTCAATCATCAACTACAGATTTTTTGCACCAGGACATTCCACGAACTAGCTTGGAAAGTGGATGCACTATCATTCAGTTGGAGAAACCTCTCGGGGTATGCCTTCCCGCCTCTACCTCTTCTTCCATGGGTGTTATTAAAGATCAAACAGGACAAGCCCAAGATGATAATTTTGCTGGCCCCAAATTGGCCACGACAGTTTTGGTACCCAACACTGAAAAACCTTTGTCTGGAGCCCCCTTGGGTATTACCACAGACTCCAAACCTTCTGTTCCAACACCAGGGTCAGGTTCTGCACACCCATGTCAAAACTCTCAGCCTGGCGGCTTGGTTAATCCAGGGTCTTTGATTCATTCTCTCCTACCCAAGCAGGTTATGGATGTCATTTTAGAAGCCAGACGTCCTAGCACTAGAAAATCTTATGCAGGAAAATGGAAAAGATTTTGCTCCTGGATGCAGGCTCAGGATTCAGATCCTCTTATTCCTAACATTCCTCTGATTTTACTTTACCTGACAGACCTCTTACATAAGGGTCTCTCTTTCTCTTCCATAAAGATCCATGCCTCTGCTATTTCTGCTCATTATAATACAGACCCTCCAATCTTTTCCCATCAGCTCATGAGACAGTTTCTCAGAGGAGCTAAGAACTTAAGGCCCCCTAGATCTCCACCCATTCCTGCTTGGGATCTCAACTATGTTTTGGAAAAACTCACCTTACCTCCTTTTGAGCCTGCTGCCACATCTGACATCAAGTTTTTATCTTGGAAGACAGCCATCCTGTTAGCTCTTACCTCTGCCAGGAGAGTTTTGGAGTTGCAAGCTCTCATGGCTGTGGAACCTTATATTATTTTTCATCAAGACAGGGTGTCTTTAAGGACTAATCCTACTTTCATGCCTAAGGTGGTTTCCAAAGTGGCTTTAAATCAAACTATTCACTTGCCAACTTTTTTCCCCACTCCTCAAAATAAAGGGGAAAGGATCTTACATTCCTTGGATGTACACAGACAACTATGTTTTTACCTGGACAGAACCAAGGACATCAGGAAATCAGAGCAATTGTTTGTTTCTTATGCTTCAAGTTCCCAAAGTAAAGCCATTTCAAAACAGACCATTTCTAAATGGATTGCTCATGGAATCAGATTTTGCTATTCACACCATGGAAAGCAAATCCCAGGAGTATAAGGACTCACTCTACCAGAGCTGCTGCCACTTCAGCTGCCTTCCTCAGGGGAGTTCCTACCAAAGACATTTTGGAAGCTGCAACTTGGAGTTCAGTGCATACTTTTTCCAAGCACTACAATCTACCTCTTTACTCTAAGTCTAGGGCAGGCTTTGCTTCTGCTGTCTTGCAGGGCCTTTTAGCCGCCCCCTCTACTTTATGACCACCTCCCTTTTATTCTGCTTTGGGATTCAACCCTACAGTCATGACTGCAACAGTGAAACACGATGAACATAGTACAGTTGTGTACACTTACCATAAATGTAGATGTTCGAGTGTCTTCACTGTTGCAGTCTGGGTTACTCTCCCTCCTGTCCCCTCTTATTTTTTCTTTTGTGTGGTTCCCTTCTTCAGCCTTCTTTTGAGGTGTATTTGCAAAGGGTATGGGATCTTACTCATTTCGGAACACCTGACATCTGGGGCAAGAAAAACTGGAGAACATGGCGTCGGCTGTCAGCTTTGTACTCCTGGCGATCTGACGTCAGGGAGCATGACTGAGCAGCCGACGCCGAACCCAGACTTTGGGATTCTGGCCGACCGAGGACTGCCTGCCGGCAAGGGAGAACCCTACAGTCATGACTGCAACAGTGAAGACACTCGAACATCTACATTTATGGTAAGTGTACACAACTGTACTTTCCTCTGGGCAGGATGCACATGAGGGTCCTACAGTGGCTGCTCTTCCCACAGTGGTCGTTCCAGAAACTCCCTTTGTCACACAACATATTGATCACGGAGTCTTACAAACGGGATCTTCAATGGTGGATGGACAGTCAAGATCTGACAATAGGTCACCCCTTTGTCCTGCCCAGCCCTACAGCCACCATAACTACGGATGCTTCCCTGATGGGGTGGGGGTGGGGGGCTTTTTCAGGGGGCAACAGTCCAAGGAGAATAGTCCAAAACAGAGTACAATCTGCACATCAATGTCCTGGAGTTGAGAGCAGTGTTTCTGGCGTTGCAACACTTTCATGAATTCTTGCCTCTGGGAACAATAGCAGTTCAGATGGACAATATGTCAGTGGTCTGGTACATAAACAAGCAAGGCGGAACCAGGTCTTACCCGTTATGCAGAGAGGCCCTGAGAATTTGGCAATGGGCTGCGTCCATGGGTTGCTTTCTGATAACAACGCACATCCCGGGGTCATCCAATGTCATTGCAGACAGGCTGAGCAGAGCCATCCTGTTACCACATGAATGGTCCCTGAAAATTCAAGTGGCGGAATAGATTTTCCACAGATGGGGCCAGCCTTGCTGCGATCTATTTGCATCCCCTTTGAATGCCAAATGCAGAAGCTACTTTGCTCTACTTCCCCCTCCGGGGAGTGTCCCCAGGGATGCTCTAGTGCACGATTGGCCCCCTGGGTCTCCTGTATGCATTTCTCCCTGTTCCTTTGATACCCAAATTTCTTCAGAAAGCCAGGGACCTGGAAAGGACGATCATCCTGATAGCACCGTTCCGGCCTCGACAGATCTGGTTTCCCTTCCTTCGATCCCATCAGATAGAGGAACCTTGGATTCTGGACCCAGTGCCAGACCTATTGACTCACTCATCGGGAGTTCCTCATCCATCCTTTCAATCCCTCAAATTGACAGCTTGGCTGCTCCACTTCCCTGTTTAGCCAGGTCAAACCTTTTGTCCTCTGCAGTACAACACATTCTAATTTCTGCTCATAAAGCCTCCACCAGAAAGCTATACAGGAGCAAATGGATGCACTTTGTGTGTTGGGCATCAGATCACAGTATTGATCCTCTGGTTGCCCCGATACACACAATTTTGGAATTCTTATCCATCCTTTTTCATGAAGGGGCTTCTACATCCACCATAAGAGTACATTTAGCAGGAATATCTAACTTCCATGTAGGTGAAGGTGGGTCCACTATTATATCCCACAGGCTTTGTAAGGCCTTCATGAAGGGTACTTTCCACCTTTAGCACAAAACCAACAAACCGTGAACCAGTGACACCAGTACAATTGTTTAAAACTTACTTTACTGAATAAATGAATAAACCACAGAATAACTTAAGCGCTTTTCGTCAGGTCAAGTACCTGACTTCTTCAGAGAATTCACACACTTCTGACAAACATTTGCAGTTATATAGTGATTAGAAACTGAGAACCTGCTTTGCATCATTAATCAATTAAAAATTATTAAAGGGCGAGTGACCAAATAACTAAGTATACATAACAATTAATATAAAAAATTAAGATATAATATATAGAGTGTACATAGTACATAAATACAAGCCACTGACCATAAACAATACTCATTGTTGTAAACCTTCACGAGCACAGAACTGTGATAGTACAAAGAAGTACTGTTCATCTTTGTAAACTCTTTAATTTCAACAGACTAGAAATTGAGCAAGTGTCATTTATGCCTGGATGACAGTAGGCATACAGCCTTACTTGCCATAATAATTCAGCTTCTTCTAACTGTACAGATCTCGGACCACCCCTCTGGTTAACTGGAATATGATCTATAGCAGTAAATTTAAAACTGAGATTAGAATTAATGACAGCATGTTTGGCTAGAGCATTTTCCATTTTTGATGTCTTAATTGCGTATAGATGCTCATATATACGCTCTCTCAGTCTTCTAATGGTTTTCCCAATATAGAAGGCCGGACATTGTTTGCATCTAGCTAAGTAAATCACGTAACATGAGTTACAGTTTAATTTAAAATCTATTTTGTATGTACAATTATTAATACAAAATTGTGTACCTTCTTCAATATATTTACAGTAATTACAATTCTGACATTTATGCATTCCTACATTCAACCTGTGGCACGTTTTCTTAAACTCCAAAATACTTTTTAAGTTTCTTCCTTTCTTATATACAATCTTGGGGCTAGGGCCTATTTTATTGTAAATGTCTGGGTATGCTCTAAAAAGTTCCCAATTCTTGAATATAATGTCTATGCATGATCTGCTATCTTTACTAAACGTTGTAATAAAGGTTGGTTTACAATTCTCGTCAACCGATGTTACAAGTGGTGACATTGAATTTGCTGGTATATCAAGCCCGTCAGTCCCATCAATGTCGTCAGTCACACTAATTCGTGTGTTGACAAAGGGGCCTGTAAAAGAGTTACTAACGTTGTTAGTAGTAACTGGTAGTAGTGGGTGATAAATATGTTGGCATCTTTTATCAATAACTTCTTGTATTAATTCATCCAATAAATCGATGGGGTATCCACATGCCAAGAACATATTCTTTAATGTTGAGCATTCAGCGTAGAAATCGCTGTCCAACGAAACCATTCTAGCAGCACGGACCAGCTGCCCTTTAACAACAGATCTTTTTTGAAAAAATGGGTGGCAGCTGGTGAAGTGCAAGAATGTGTTCGAATATGTTTCTTTCCGATGGATTTTAGCAGTAAAACAATTAAGTGTCAAATCCTTGCTCAGCATTACGTCTAAGTAGGCAATATTCTCTGTTGAGAATGTGTGGGTGAACTGTAAGAATGTGGTACTTTGATTAAAGTATTGGACCATCTTTCCTACTTCACACTCACCTGCCCTCACAAGTATAAAGATGTCATCTAGGAACCTAGTGTATAGTAGAAATGATTCAAAGTATGGGTTTTGCTGTGAAAAAACATAATGGGACTCCCAATAGGCCATAACCAGATTGGCTATACTGCCGCCACATGGGGATCCCATAGCGACACCTACTTTTTGTTTATAAAATTCGTCCCCAAAAATAAAAAAATTATAGGACAAAATTAGATCGCCCAACAGGGTGACTAAATAAGTCTCCAGGTACTTTCCACCTTTGCCCACCCGTTCGAGAACCAGTTTTCCCATGGAACCTAAACTTGATGTTGTCCCAGCTTATGCTAGCACCCTTCGAACCTGCTTCATTGTGTCCACTGAAGTTCTTGTCATGGAAGACCCTTTTTCTTATTGCTGTTACCTCAGCTCAAAGAATTTCGGAGCTT
The DNA here is from genome assembly GCF_019279795.1 of Protopterus annectens. Lineage (NCBI taxonomy): Eukaryota > Metazoa > Chordata > Ceratodontiformes > Protopteridae > Protopterus > Protopterus annectens. The sequence continues at coordinate 516,445,958 of NC_056734.1, read as the reverse complement.
TAAGCCTTGTCAGTGAGACCACCTTACATGATTTTCCATCCAGACAGTTTCCTTACGCACAAACCGTCGTTTCTCCCCAAAGTTTGTTTGTTGTTAAATATTAACCAATCTATAGAACTCCCTAAATTTTTCAAAAAACATTCAAATAAATTGGAATACATGTTGCACAAATTGGATGTACATAGGCAACTAAGATTTTACCTAGACAGAACTAAAGCTTGCAGGAAATCTGATCAGCTATTTGTGTCATTCGCAGACAGTAGGAAAGGCATGCCGGTTTCAAAGGGTACCTTATCCAAGTGGCTATCGGAGTGCATCAATTTTGTTCATTCAGCTGCTAATCAACGACTTCCTTTCAAGCCTAAGGCTCATTCTACTAGGGCCATTTTCACTTCCTTAGCCCATGTGGCTCGCTTACCGTTGGACACTATTTGTGCAGCAGCAACGTGGGCAAAGCCTCATACATTTATCACACATTATAAGGTGGACAAGGCCTCTAAAGACAGGACTTCCTTTGGTTCCACTGTGCTCAGGAACGTTCTTCCGTGAGTCACCCAGGGTTACGGAGCTAGGGACATTTCCTGTGTGTAAGAACAAACGGCGAGATTGAACAATGTCACATAAAGAAGTTATGTCTTAACATAACATTCCATGTGCATTGTTCATCTTGCCTTTGTTCTTACATTCCCTCCCTCCTTCCCCACCACATTCTGGAAGAACTGGTATGACTAGGGTTTGATTGGTCTATTCCTAAATGACTTACAATTTCCTTTCATTGCTAGGTTACATTCCATCTTTACACATATATGTGTTGTTGTTCTAATCTCTCATGGTTTGATGTGTGATTGCGTATGCGTTAGACGCACTTGGTATTGGAGCGAAATAGTTTCTTGCAAACTAGATCTGAGGGATAGCATGGAGGATCATGGGATACATACTGAGTCTCGAGCTTCTCTTAGATGCAGAGTTTGTGATGCGGCCGACTCGGAGCCGAGGATCGGCTACGAACCCGTGTGTAAGAACAAAGGCGAGATGAACAATGCGCATGGAACGTTATGGTAAGACATAACTTCTTTATGTCTGGTTTTAGTAAAATGCATGTGTGAGTCAGACAGAGACTAATGAATGTTTATGCTGTGTACTTTTTAAATTTTCTGTAATGTGTATTTAGTGAAGATCTCCCAACATGTTTTTTTTATATATTGTTAACTGTAGTCTAACTTGACAGTGTCTTTGTGCTGTATGTTTGTGATTACATTACATTCTTCTTCCTTGTTGTTTTATTTTATCTCTGTCCTACCCAGGTCATGGCCAAGAAGAGGTCTTCAGATCAGTTCAGACCAGTTCATTCACCTAGTTATCAACAGAATAAGAAAAATGGCTATAGTAATTTTTTAAGAGAGCTTGGGAAAGCTATTTGAAAATGCATTGCAGAATGCCTTTTCATTTCCCAGAGCAGCATGCAAGTCTCAAACTTGCAGAAAAAATACACATCCATACTGCAATGATTAAAAATGTCCTGCCATTGTAATTTTTTTTTCCTGACAGGCTATGGAAGATGAGCATCATGACCACTGGTCTAATGAACTTCTGAAGAACACAGGAATCCCTAACATTATGCATGATGATGTACCCAGCAAACCACAAAGATTCTACACCTGCCAGTTCAAAAACAGCAAGCGAGAAAGGTAAGAAAGTGCACATGCTCCCTGTGTCATACAAAGTATCATCCATATCCACTGTACCTCTTCTAGCTTCTTCTAGAAGTATATTTTACAGAGATGTAGATAAGACACACCACATCGGCTGTAAAATGTACTTTGTTTACTGCACGTGTTTCTGTTTTTTGCTTTATCTGTTATTATATCTGGTATCTGACAGCAGAACTTTACTCCTGTGACTCAGTGAAGTGTGAAAGAGTTGTTACGGTTACAGCTCTGTCAGCTGGTGAAGCAGACAGAGGCTTGTATCGGGAGCAGTCTGAAACTTAATGTACTGCAATAACAGATGCTATGCTTATGCATTTACATATACATTATACAAAGAAACCAGCAGAAGAGACTGTGAATCTGACTAGTCTGTTTGAATGTTTCAGTTATCTAAAGTCAGTTACCTGCTCATTTTCCATCTTACCCACCTCAATCATCTTAGTCCATTTTCCCCAGTCTAGTAATTAATTTCACTTGTCTACTACCCTCCTTATGAACAGTAATTTATTATATCAAGGTTATATTATGTCCACTTGACCTGTCAGTCATGCACCCCACTCTGCCTTTCCTTACTAATGTAATTCTATGACATTTTCCCACTAATGCCTTGTATACTCCTGTCATACACCCTGTTTCTTGTCTTTTCTAAGGAAAAGAGGTTGAGTTACTGTGGTCTTTCTGTGTTATTCTTCCAATATAATCTCACCATTCTAGTTGTTTTTCTTTATAACTGCTCCAGTACTGTGATATTTCTGTCCAGTACATTCTCCAGAACCAGATGCAATACTCAAATTGTGACCTAACTGACGCCTGATAAAGGATATGATTACCATCCCATCTGTGTGTGTCTGTGTTTTAAGTTTTCTGTAGTGCTAACCCCCAGATCCTTTTCTTGTTCTGCCTTTTTTAGTCTGACCCCTCCCATTGCATATTTATCCCCAAAGTTGTTACTCCTCATGAGTAGTACTATAGTCTTGGAATGGCTCAAGTGACGCTGTTATTACTTAGACCATGTCTTTAATCTTCTTATGTCTCTCCTCATGCTTGCTGTGTCTTACCCATCACTACCACAATTGAACAAAGTGTCATCTCTAAAGAGGGAGTGAACCAGATGTTAATCATTAGATCACTGTTGCAGTAATGCTGACGAATGGAATGTAACTTAGCAAGGTCACTGAACATCCAGCCAGAATACCAAAACTTAGACACTTCTTCCTTACATGCTGTACTTCTGTCCTCAGAGCTAAGCATGTGGACTACATACTGATACTTATAGGATGTACAAATGTGAAATTCCTCAGAGCTTTCTGCTGCCTGTCTAGGAAACAAGACTGTCTGTGGCTCAGTCTGTCACCTGTAGGAGAGGGTCCAGATGAGAACCTTCTTCATTTTTGATATTTCTACCTTCAGAGTTTTATTCGTATCATCTTAAAGAGGGAAATGTTTCTGTGAAAGACACATTTCATATTAGGATAGATATACCCAGTGTCTTTTCTGCTTAGGACCTGATTATAATGTCAAGGACTGCTCTAATTGTCATGCTTTTGTCCCGAACATCCTCAGAAGCCATCTGTCTTCTTTGAAACTCTATGTAGAAAATAAGCACTTACAGGCTGCAGAGCAGACCATTATGTCATCAAAAGCATGTGCCTCGGATGTACCTTCACAGCCTAAAAAGGAAGCTAAAAACAAAAAAATGTTACTTTGCTTCTTTCTTCAGGTCAGATTTGGACATCTGTGTTGAAGGTGTTGATAAACCAATAGATTGTCTGACCGCTGAGCCTATCCTCACTCTCACCACCTCATTGGGGGTCAGTATGGAGTAGCCTCCTGGCACATCCTGTCCATTCTGTCAGACAGCTGTTAATGCCATGAAGGAGAAACCCAGGCTTGTGATCTCTGAGGGCTGGATTGTGTTCCTCTTTCACTCAGTCACCAGCTTCCTCTACAGTGCAGAGCCTGTGGTCACTACATCTGACCCCAATATAGCAGGAGCTCTGCCACAAGGGCCAACTCCCTAACATTTTCACTGAGAATTTTGTCTTTGTACAATAGTCTGTGGTCACTACATCAGACCCCGATACTGCATATGTTCTGCCACAAGGACCAACTCCTAAATGTTTTCATTGAGAATTTTGTCTTTGTACAATGTAAGTAAATTTAACTTATAGAACCATGCTGTGTATTAACTTCATCTAGTCAAATTTCTGCCTACCTGTGCTGGAAATTGGCTTTAACATACCCATGAAAGAGTAGTCCTTGCATTCAAAGGACCACTTACAAAGTTGGTCACTATCATTTCTCTTGGCCAGTAGATTACACTGTGTATGCCAATTGCTTTGTCTTCCTGGCTGGCAGGATTCTACATTCAAGAAATGAAAGAAAACCTGTTCTACTTTGTACCTTTCTGTTAATTGCTTTGTATTGGCTATAAATTGATTATTCTCTGTTATAATTTGATCTTTTTTCCTTCTTGATCCCTACTTCCCTACTACCTGCCAACTATAACATACAGATCCCTTTACTTAATCATGCTATTCCTCAGCTTATCCTTTATTCTTCTCCTGCTACTGGGCCATCTCTCGTCTTACCATGATTCTATAATAGCTCTCAATATATCTCCAACTCTGTGCCAACCACCTATTCATACTTCCTCCGTACATTCTCTACATATTGCACCAAACCTATTGAATTATTGTCCTCTTCTTTTCTCCAAATATAGACTGATTACAATTTCATTTCAAAATAAAGCAAATTAAGTGGAGAAATACTCTCCTAAAAACAAATATCAATAATTGCCCAATATACTAAAGTCCTTTCAGGAGGAGATATTCACAATAATCCTGGCCCTAACCTATCACAATGAACATCAAGACAATTCTCTTCCACACACTACTCTAACCCTGCAACACTCAACCCCCACCGCCAGTAATCTAACCTTTGCTGCCAAAAGTGTTAGTAGCATAAGAAATAAAATTGCTGAGCTACATGCCTCCAATACCCAACATAAGTCTGAAATTCTCTCTGTAACTGAAAATTGGCTTAAACCCAGCATGCACAACTCTAAAATTACACCTCCTGGCTATATCAACTGTATTGACCGTATAAAGAGGAGGGGTGATAGTATTGCTTTAATATTTCCCAAGAACTACCACATTGCCTCTTACAGCAAACTAATACCATTCAGTTAAGCAGAGCTTCTTATAACTTTCCTGAAATTAAACAATTATAAACAAATATGTATTACTGTCCTGTACATCCCTTCTGGTGACAATATGGCTATACTGGAAGATATCCTTCACTGGATATCTATTGCAATTCCACAAGAAATACTACTATTACGTGATGTGAATGTCAGTAGGTTTGATATAAACTCTAACTCCCATACATCTACTGTGAACTTGTTTGGTTTCACACAACTAATTAATAGCCAGACACATTATAGCAAGACAGTAAATTACCTATTACTCTGGATCCTAGTATCTGACCTTAGCAAATACACCACCTTAGGCAGAATGTCTGACTGTCTCAGTGATCATCTCCCAATCAATACAACCAGACATCTCACACAACCACTTAAACAGCATGTTTGTAAAACAGCACACAATCCTTCTAAGTTTAAAACAGAAATGTTTATTGCCACCCTATCATCTGTTAACTGGAACTTCCTAAACATCCTCCCTTTAGATGATTCTGTAAATAAATTTAGTACAGTTTCCTGAATATCATAAATAGCCTTGCACCTCTTAGAAGGAACAGACTAAAAATAGTGCAATTTGGCTATCCTAAAAGAGTAGAACGCTAATGCAGGAGAGAGAAAAAGCATGGAAAAAATGGCTAAAATAGAAAACACCACAGTACCTTGAAAACTTCAAAATGCTTTGCAGTCATACTAAAAAGCAAATTAATGAAGACAAAAAATATACTATAATAACTTTCAGAATAACAGTAAATACAACCCTAAATAATTTTGGAAAGCCATTTAAAAATCTTGCACCCTGGCCATAAATTCAACCCTAAATCCTTTCCCAATAACTTTTCATGCAAAACAGCAATACAGTTCAACTCTTTTTCATAGATAGTATAGCATCTCTAATCAAAGATTCACTAACATTTAATCCTAATCCTATCCAACAGCCACATATCACCACATCCACTTTCACCTTCCAACCTGTGCCCACATCCTATATGAAACTACTTTTAAACAAACTCAAGCCATGTTCTTCTTCAGCTCATGACCTTCCAAGTGAGTACCTTAAAATAGCAGCCGATAGTATAGCCTACCCTGTCTCAGTATTTATAAATAGGTCAATCCAAGAATTCCTCATTCCTTCTCTCTGGAAAAAGTCACACATTATCCTTCTACACAAAGGAGGAAATTCAACAGACATTACTAACTTTAGACCTAAAGCAATCTTATCACCTTCTCCAAAATACTTGAAAAAGATATTCAAAAACAATTGCTAAACTCTGTCTTGTGGGAAGATCTCCTTTCCCGTACACAAGATGGCTTCCATCATTCCCATAGTACTAACACTGCACTTCTAATCTATATAGATACTGTCAGTAAAGCTAGAGATAACAACAAACTAGTCTCCTCTTTAGACTTTTGTAAAGCCTTCAACACAGTTAGGCATAGCAAACTTCTACTTCAGATATCCTTATTAGGTCTGTCCCAGGCCACCCTTATATGGTTCAAAAGCTACCTATGCATCAGTCACTCTATCCTCTCTCCATACCTCCCAGTTACCACTGGTGTACCACAAGACTCTGTCCTTGAGCCTGTCCTCTTTAACATTGTCACCAACACCCTCCACATATCCACAAAACAGGCCTTACTAATGCAGTACACAGATGATTCCACACTCATTTGCACATTTGACAATATAGTATACCTCCAAAAAATTACTCAAGAACTTTAACAGCAACTGAGATATGACTTTTTAATTCACAACTCATGCTTAACTTTAAAAAAAAAATACTACATTTCCCCCCAAATCCCTCTCTCATGCAAAAAGAAAATTTAAAGTCCTGTCTCTTGTTAATACAACAATTGAAGTCACCTCTCATAGCAGATTATTAAGGATGATAGTGGATGATAATCTTAAATTCGACCAGCATATACAAAATTGCATAAGAAAAACGCATTCAAAACTAGGGATGCTTAATAGAGCCAAAAATGTTCTCACCACACAACTCAAGCTAGACCTGCCACTACTTAACTCCTCTCCACACTTTATGGCTCTCCCATCCTTACTATGCTTCAGGCATCACAAAAATCAAAACTTGAACAATGCTTTAACAATGTTGCTAAATTTGTGGCAAATACCCATTTCAGAACCCACCACTGTATAGCACTAAAAAGCATAAACTGGTTACAGCTACCCTATCAACTAACATACATACAACTTCTTACCACCTATAAAATTATACAGAATCCATCTGCTTGTCCAGCACTAAATTACATTCTCTACAACTATGTTCCCATTCGTTCATAATGCTCCAGTGACCAAAAAGTCCAGTCTGTCCTCAAACATATCATAACTACTAGGCAATGCCTGTACTTGTACAATGTTGCTAAGGCCTGGAATCCTTATCTCTGTGCATCAATACCCTCCCTCCCATCCTTCAAAACTATTCTAAAATGCTTCCTAGCAAAATCTGTCTCTATTCTTGCTCATCACCAGGGTAAACTATATTCCTAAATGTGAACAAATACCTATTCATACCATATACCTCCTTACTGTCCCTTCTTAACTCACTTCCTTACTTCTACCAATTTCTCTTCCTTGGCTTTCTGTCTAAGTATACCATAAGCATGTTTTTCTCTCACTTTGTATTGCAATTCCTGTTTGTATTACACTAACTTGTTTTTAATTCCTCTATAAATAGCTAAAATGTCTCTATTACATCATTGTCAAATAACTTGTATCTATTCTTAACCAATGTTATCATATGATGTCTAATTTAGTATTTGGGATTTTTAATTATTATTAAAGACTGTAAAATTATTGTTCTTAAAATGTTTTGTAATACTCTGGAGCTTTTCTCCCCCAGTCTCCACTGAAAATGGGCTCCTAGCTAGTGACAACTTCCTGATAATCAAATGTCAATAAATAAATAATACTAGTATGGTAGAATACAGAATGGGCCCTTCTTCACATATGTTTTCTAGAGACTCCCTAAAAAGAAAAAGCAAAATATAAAACACCATTCATCTCCTGCTACATCTACTCCTTGAGATTCTCAACAGATATTTCAGGACTTTTGTAATGGGCTTTTCAAAGTTTTTATGACATTGAATCTCCCACTGTATTTTTCATCTACTTCCTAGCCCTCTGAAGTGAAACAGGAATATGTCCTCAAAGGAAGATGTTTCCTCTGAACCACACTGTGAACTTTTGGATTATTTCTATCAGTTGCTACCCCCTTCTCTGTATGAGTCAATATCCAAAATGCTGTTTCTTTCTAGGATAATCCGGAAGATCTCTTCCATTGCTCACACCTATTGGATTCTTAATAATGCTCGTAAATGCCATCACTTCATACAAAACCAAATGATAAATTATTTAAAAATATTTGTTGGATTAATCAATAAATAGCATGCCCTTCACTACTTAAAATGATCTTATTAGCCTGTTTCTTCATTTGGCGTATCTTTTTCATCCATTTGAACACTACACACACACACTGTGAAATATTGGGTTTACCAGCTGTTAATCTTTGATACTCTCAAATAACATTGTATATTGGATATAAAACCAGTCACTCATTATATCCAATATATAATGTTCTGTGAGAGTATCAAAGATTTAACAGCTGGTACAGCTGATATTTCACAGAGTTTAGTGTTCAAATTTTTGGATATTGATCAATCAAAATAGAGATATCCATTTATGATTGGATTATTGAGTGTCTCACTTACGAATCAGTAAACTTGTGGATTGTTACAATTAAAATCAATGCAGGGTGATCATGGAAGGAAATCCTGTCATTAGATAATTTATTTCTGTTTTCCATCAAATGGTAAAGAAGATATGGAATTTGTCCATATCTGTAAATAGATAGAGATACCTTATGTCATAAAGAAATATGTAAACTGATACTGCAGCATCTCATATGAGCACACAAAGTGGAAAGAACCAGGGTATATATTAGACAAATGAAATAAAGTGATAAATATTTTTAAAAAATAGAATGATACCCCAAGTATGAATACAAGTGAATGAATTTGTGATACTGCTGAATGATTGTGGTCACATAAGAAAGGTCTACTAATGTATAAACATATAATGCCATAATACAGAATGGAACAATAATAAATGTATGAGCCAGGAGTTGACGGACTAGAGAAATAATCAGAGGATGTTTATGTCACTGTGCTATGACTGGACATTGGGAGAATTTAAAAAAATGGATTGGCTCAGAAAGATAGCAATTTTTGCCTTGTATGTTAAAGCAGTACAGAAATGTTGCATTTTAATTGGTTAAAATTATGTGAAGATGGATGATGATTGGATGGACATTATTTTAAATATTTTTGGTGTGGTTTTATGAATTTGGTCTGAAGAAGGGTTATAAGGACCCAAAAGCGCTTATCCATTTTATCATTTTTATTGTTTTAAATGTCAGTTAAAGTTTTTGAACATCTAGTTTTGCTTCTTGGTTCTTCTTACGAACTGAAGGTAGCAGTGAATGAAGATAGCATATAATCTAGCCGTGGTGGAAGTAGTGTTGGTGCTAGTGACTGTTGTTTTATTACAACGCTACACTTTAGTAGAGACCTTCCTGTTTTATTCATTTGCTCTGTATATATATATATATATATATATATATATATGTATATCTATATCTATATATATATATATATATATATATTTAAATGTGTGTATGCATGTATACACACACACACACACACATATATATATATATATATTTTATATACATATATATGTGTGTGTGTGTGTGTGTGTGTGTGTGTGTATATATATATATATATATATATATATATATATAGATATAGATATATATATATAAAATATATATATATATATATATATATATATATATATATATATGGTTCCCCTTTACAATCTCGAATTACTGAATGCTCGAAATTCAGTAAATCGAGACTGTTAAGTCGAACCAACCAAAATCCCGAAAGCCACAAGCACAAAAACATAAAACCTCGAACATACAGAACACATGCACCACACAACACGCACACCATACAACCCACATCACATAACCTACAAGCCCTACACTACATGTACACAGGGGGGCAAGCCCCCCTGCAACCCCCACATGGGGGGCTGTGCCCCCACACCCCCCCTACTTATATATCCTAACTCCGAGATCGCACTAATACACAAAAAAAAAAACACCACACAGCCATTTTAAACTGCCTCGCACACACACAAAAACATCCCACATACACAGACTCATCCATCAATCGCACTCATACTCTCACCTCCCTTCCCTAACCCACACGCACAACTTACAAAACACACACATACACTCACCTTCACTTCTGTGAAACATCCCGCCTCACACACTTCCCGTCCCGTAGCTGACATGCATAAGCGTGGATTTAAGATATTTGAATTCTCGCTTATGCAGATTCACGCTTGTGGATTTTCGCCTTTACAGTCTCGAGTTACTGAATTTCGAGCATTCAGTAATTCGAGATTGTAAAGGGGAACTATATATATATATATATATATATATATATATATATATATATATATACAGGTCCCCTTCAGAATTTCAAATCTTAAAACTACGAAACCCATATGATCGAAGACCATATGTTCGAAGTTTTAAAACTTCAGAATTCTGAACGGGGATTGGCATACAGTATGGACCAGGAGATATCCCTTCTCCTCGCTGTAGTGCGATCTTGGAGTTGGTATATTTAAGTTGCGAGGGGTATGGGGGCACAGCCCCCCACGTGGGGGATGCAGGGGCTATACACAGTTTATTTTTTGTTGTTTGTGCTTTGCAGGTCTACTGCACATTTTTGAACATTCGAATGTTCGATCATATGGTCTCGGCCATATGGAATTCAAACATTTGAACATTCTATCATGTGATGACCCATATATACATATATGGGTCTACTGCTCTAACTTGAAAGAACACTTCTTTGAAATAGAGCAGGAGACCCTCACTTCAGCAAAAGTTCACTTCAATGAAAGTGTACTTTCGCTGAAGTCTAGTTCCCTGGGTGACCCAACCCCCCCCACTAAAACATGTTTATGCAGGGGGGGCAAGCCACCCTGCACCCCCACATGTGGGAGGCTGTGCCCCCCACACCCTCCCTACTTAAATATACCAACTCCGAGATCGGACTACAGCGGGGAAAAGGGAATATTCCCATTCTGCGCTGTAGTGTGACTGCCGAAGTCAAATTTCAAAGTTTCACTACTTCGAACAAGTGGACTTGGTGAAGTAGGTTCGAAGTAGTGAAACTTCGAACATCTGCACGGATCGCATACACAGACACACACACACACACACACATATATATATATATATATATATATATATATATATACACACACACACACACACACATATATATATATATATATATATATATATATATATGTGTGTGTGTGTGTGTGTGTGTCTGTGTACATTCATTGAGACCTACATTTCACTGTCAACCTCTTCCAGAACCTAAGTTTCACTCTGAACACCAAACAAGTCCAGTCTTTTTCCCTATCATTCTCTGATATTCCTGGGTTGCCGCATATCCTTAATAATAGTATTTATTCCTTTAGACAAGATTCAGTTCTTTATAAACCCAGGAGATGTTCAGCATTAGGATCACTGCTGCAGTAGTCTTAGCTGTATGGGTTATATTCTGCACTTTGCAAACTATTATGACTAAAAGGGTACCAAACAGAGTTCCTGTTATGGAGTTTAGAGGATTGACAGTTAGCTAATGTTTTCCATTGTTTTCCTTTAGGAGAAAAACTTCTATTTTTACTTATTATGACATAAATTGTACTCCTGTAAAATAATATTTTTAAAACCTTTTATGATTTTCATGACCTTTTTTGCAAGAGTCCACATAAAAAAATCCATTTGTTTCGGAAATATGATCCCAACATTAGCATCCCCAACATTTCAAATTCCTGTTTTGTTGTTTTCTGAAAAGGGAGGTTTTTTGGTGGAGACTTCGGTTCAACAAAGATTACCAGTGGTTCTGGTAAATTCCCCTCACATCCGAGAAACCTGTGTACACCAAATGTGAGTCACAGCATGAACAAGCGTATAAACCAAACCACAGATGTGAAGAAATAGCTATCCCCAGCATGAAAATAGAAGACTGTTTTCACTTTCTCCTTATTTGAGAAAAATGAAAAATTAAAACAGTTTATTTGAACTTTGTTTTATTAGTATTTCTTATTTTGCTTTGGACTGTACCATTATTTTTTAGGTTACTTAGGGTGTGGTCCCATGGCCCATCTGATTCCTTTTTGATTGAACTTCTAGGTTTCTTTTTGTACTATCCCCTTTTTATTACTTTATTTTTTCAGACTGGTTGTTTTGACTGTTACTGTTGGAGTGTTGGCTTTCTGATTTATTGGTACTCTTTTCTGAGCCTGGATTCGGGACCTGAGCAATACGTTTACAGTTTGAATATTTTCTTTTGCATATTATTTAGTACACTTCTCTGTTTACAACTGGGTATGTTCATTTTGTGCCACCCAGTTTACCTGACTCGTAATGTGTTCTTTTGTGGTTAGAGCATATGAGTTACGCTTGATTAAATGGACATGTGGTCTTTTTGTATCACAGATATACAGAATGCATTTCAGAGGATCTTAGGTTCAGGACTGACTTAAGTTTTTGGCTCTTTTATTGTGACCCATCCTTGTGGGGCTGTAATGTGGCTTTTATTTTCATCAAGTTTGATTATATGAGTGACTCATGAGTTACTCTGTGTTTTGGCTCATTACTATGCATGAGTGTGTCAGTCATGATTTATGATCCCTTGTTTTCATTGAGTAACTAGTTGCCACAGGTAAAGCTGTTGTTGAAAAGTTGAAGTGATGTAGTCCATTTGGTGGACTAAAATGCTTCTCATAAATAAAAGCTGAGCTATTCCCGACTATGACTGCTTGAGTTTATTTCTTTAGTTCTTTTATACTGGAAGAAGAATTAACATATGAAGTTTTGCTTTGTTTATTACTGTTGCTTATAATTACAAATTTAAAAGTTTTTATTTTTCATTTTCTCAAATAACAAGGAAGTGAAAGCAGTCTGCTATATTCACAGCAAGGGATAGCTATCTCCTCATATCTCTGCTGTGATGTATGCATCCCAAACAAGCAGACCTTGTGTAATATGCAGTTTCCCTGTTGAAGGGATAAAGGCCATTACATCTGATTGAAAATTATCTGATCATATCTACTGACATTTTTCAGTGAGATTGCAGTACAGTAGGCTATTTACTGTTTCCCCACTGTATTGTGATCTTGGACTTGGTATATATAAATAGCAGGGGGAGTGGATGCAGGGGGTCTTACTCCCTGCCCATCCTTACTAATGTGTACAAATCCTAAATCTGCTTTGACCCTCAGCACAGCCCTGCACTTTAACTTAAGAAAAACTGTTTCCCTAGCAATCCCACTAAACAATACACTCACACACACACTTCACATACAGCACTACACACGCTCAACACTAAATTCCTAATGTTACCACTATTCAGACAATTTGTGTTTAAACATGCTGTTATGGTTTTGGTGCAATGAAAAGGAAACTATTTGTTTTCCTTTTGAGATTGGATGGACTTTCAATAGTTTTCGTTTTTGGTGGTTATTTTTTTTTATCATGTTGCCATCGATCTATTGTGTTTTGAAGCTTTTCCACTTCAATAGAATGTCTTATGCATATATATATATATATATATATATATGGGTCCATGACAGATGAACGAAACTCCGGATCACCGACCACATAGTCGAGACGACATCGCCGACAGCAGACATCCCTGACAACGGTGAGTAGTGCAGAATGGGAGTTAGTCCCATTCCTTCAATGTAGTGCGATCTCAGAGTTGGTATATTTAAGAAGGGGGGACGCAGCCACATGGGGGGTGCAGGGGGGGCTATATACATTTTAATGTGTTTTTTGTGTGTATTACGGGAACGGAAATGTGTTCCATTCTGTAATACCTTGACTTACCTTTGTCGGGGATGTCTGGTGTCGGTGTTTCGTTCATCTGTGATCCGGCGTTTCGTTCATCTGTTGTGGACCTATATATATATATATATATATATATATATATATATATATATATATATATATATATATATATATATATGTGTGTGTGTGTGTGTGTATATATATATATATATATATATATATATATACATACACACACACACACACACACACACACACACACACACACACACAGATATATGCATACATATTTTCTTTCATCCGCATCTTTTCATTTTGTCGGGCCTTTTAAATGGCCATTCATATTTCTGATTGAGTGATGTCCTCCACTGTCAAGCCATGCATGATTTAACTGGTGTGAACACATACACTTTAATGTATTAGTGGAACACTCTACACCTCCTTCCTTATTAACTCATATTTGTTTCCTGTTTCAGGTTTCTGGGCAGTGACAAATTTAACGGATTTTTCAGTAACACACAGAGACACCAGATTGTAAGTCTGTTGTTTTATTTACTAATGTATAACTATATAAAAAGTCACTCATTAAGAATATTCATTATGTCATTAGAAAACATATCTGTAGCCAAAGCTCCTTGTTGGGTAAATATTTAATACATGATATTCACAGTAAGCTGTACAAGCAGTACCTGTTATGTGGATATTAAAGAGCACAAATTATATTTTGTGCTTACTGCCTTCTAATATGCACTTGTAGTAAATGTTTACTGGAAGTTTTGAATAATAATTGCTATGTATAGGTGGTCATTGTCCACAGAAAGTCAGATAAAACTAATAAAAGATGGTTAATGCAGTATACGTTGTCTGTTGCTAAATTTCTATGCAGACATCAGTCAACTTGTCTCTCTTCAGCTGCTCACCCACCCATTTAGCCTTACAAACTAAATCTTCTGTCTGTATTTCTATCTGTCTGTGGTAAGATGAACACCTACATTTTGTAAACATGTTTTATCATAAATACCAATACATGGGTATGACACAATTACTGCATATCTATAAAGTATTTTTGTATCAAAAAGTAAGTTTACATAATGAACATTTTTAAAATCATTAAGAGCGTTGTTAAAATGGAGTATCTGCTACTAGTCCTCTACTGGTAAGGAAGTGATGCTTTCTTACTGGTGATGGTTGTTGGCCTGGGTGAACTTGGCTGAATTTGCCCTTTCATCTTTGTCTTCATTTAGTAGTCTCTCAGTGGTGCTAGAGACTACAGAGCATAGCTATATGGCTAGTAAGACAAAAATGATTATTCACAGTTTCATGTTTGAGGTTTTACCTTGAGCTCTTGTGTCTGTTTCTCTTAACTTAAACAACAATTTTTGCTATTTTACAACTATTACCGATTTGTTTAATATTTGTTGATTGGAAAGGTACAGTTGTCAGTCAAATATCTGTTTTCAGGCATGAAATTGGAAGTACAAAAAAAGTTATGCATATCTATAAAGTATTTTTGTATCAAAAAAGTAAGCTTACATAATGAACATTTTTAAAATCATTAAGAGTGTTGTTAAAATGGAGTATCTGCATAAGTTATGCTTAATCAAACACTCTGCTTGTGCTCTGCTGATGAGGTCATAAGAAGGCCGAAATATGCATATCCACAGCTAGTGGGGTTTGGCTTTATTGGCCTGAATTGTCCATTAAAACGATGAAACAAGTCATGGGCATTCAGAATCGCCAATTAGCTGAAACACCTGATGTTCATAAGGGTCATTTGCATATATATGGGTATAGGCGGCGCAGTGGTGCAGTGGTTAACATTGTCACCTCACAGCAAGAGGTTCTGCGGTTCAATTCTCGGCTGGGGTGTCTTCTGTGTGGAGTTTGCATGTTCTCCCTGTGTTCGCGTGGGTTTCCTCCAGGTACTCCGGTTTCCTCCCACATTCCAAAGACATGCATCTGGAGCATTTCTCCCCGGGCCTCCGCTGAAAACAGGCTCTGTGGAACCTAGTTGGACTTTCCTGGTCAACAAATGATAAATAAATAAATATATCCCATGTGCCTCTGATACAAGAGATTTGGGAGGTCACTCAGTGGAGGTTCTAGCTTTGCTGGAGTTTTCATTTTGTTTTTACTGATTGTTTTTTTTCAGAGACCTTCTCACTTATTGTTTTAGTTTGCGGTTTGGGATATTTTTGCAGTGACCCTAATGATAATGGACATCAGCTGGGTATAACAGCCCTCTGTTTCTTATGCTTAGTCAAACACTCTGCTTGTGCTGTGCTGATGATGTCATAAAAGGCTGAAATATGCATATCCACAGCTAGTGGGGTTTGGCTTTATTGGTCTGAATTGGCCATTGAAATGATGAAACAAGTCATGGGCATTCAGACTCGCGAATTAGCTAAAACACCTGATGTTTATAAGGGTCATTTGCATATATCACACGTGCCTCTGATACAAGTGTTTTGGGATATCACTCAGTGGAGGTTCTAGCTTTCCTGGAGTTTTCATTTTGTTTTTACCGATTGTTTTTTTTCAGTGACCTTCTCACTTATTATTTTAATCCATCCAATTTAAACAAAAATTAGAGTCTGCAGCTATCAGGGGTGTAGCAAGAAAGTTCCATTCTGTACTCACAAACTCTTAGTGCTACCCTCCCGGAAGGACACGTCTCTCAAAAATGCTATACCCCCAAGCACTTAATAAATGTAACATTTTCATCTTTTCCCCCTAAAACTGTTAAAAATATTGTTTTTAGATTATCAATATTGCACTTCTTGTTAAAGGCATTAATTTAGACAGTTGTAGGCATAATATGACCTGAAAAAAAGCCATGTTGGTTTGATGCTCAGAAGAAAATTTACTCAATAGAGTACAAAGGGTATGTCTGGATACACCCTTGGCAGCTATATATCTTGGGTGGAACCATGATAATGTATTATGAATGATGGGGCCTCAAAGAAAGATCTAGATCTTGAGATCACTTCCAGCTTATAACATCTTGCAAACGTGTGTAATGAAGCCCATGCTTTGGAATCACATATGTCCACTAACAGATTTTTAAAGTAAGCTAGAGCCTTAGCCATAGACCTAGTGAAATGCATTCTGAGTTTAACTGTTACTGTCTTCTTACTAGAACTATAATGATAAGAAATGCAATGTGATAGTCACCTGGACAAAGCAACTTTAGAAATCATTTGTCCCAGTCTGTTTGTATTAAAATATATGAAAGATTAATGGTTTTGATCCTTTGTAAGTTGAAACTCAGATGTTCGGCAAACACACTGATTTACTGACATAGGGCAGTAGTGACCTGCTACCCTCTCCTTGGCAATATACCAAAGCTCAGAGCTGATTCCACTGCCTATCTGTAGGTGTAGTGAATGAATCACCTGGCACTGCAGGGACTACATTTCATATTCACAGACAAGTCTCTCGTAGTTTTCCAGTGCCATAGTAAGAGAAGGTACTCTTAGAAGACTGCTCCTTTCTCTGGATATCTTTAGCTGCTGAGCTCAGAAAAGAAACCCTATTGGGTTTTTATTTCCTCCCTCTGCTTTTTATATCAGTGCTTGAACAGTGTAATCTGCATTTTTCCAATTAGAAATTTTGTGTATGCATCTGTTTTTACTTTGACTAGCACAGCGAGGCCAGTGCTGTTGATTAAAAGCTTCATTTGGAAGTTTCGACAGGAAAGCTTGCTGATACTGCATTTTTTCTTTGGGGTTGTAATTATTTGAGATGATTGAGCAAGATTACAGCATTTTAAATGATTTTTTTAATTTAAATTGTGATTTTTGGTGCCCTTTTGAATGTTAAACATTTCTCACAGAAATTTTTAATCAGTTTACTATTTATTTCTTGTCTAATACTGTTTTATGATGCATCCATTCATTTTGACTGAAATTAACTTTTTTACAAAAAGTGTGGACTTTTGTGCATGTATTTTGTGCTTGGGACTCTGTTTTTGAAACTGTCATTTTGTTCAGTGCAGTCTTTCAAATAGTAATCCTTAAAGAAATAGACTTCAGATTGCTTTTGGCTCCATTTTGTATGTTAAACAGTTTGGACAGGAATTTTTCATCAGTTTATAATTTATTTTTTTGTCTAGTACTGTTTTAAACCGTATCTATTCATTTGGACTGAAACTAGCGTTTTTTTTTTTACAAAATCAGAGGACTTTTGTGCATGCTTGGAACTTGTTAATGAAACTACTAGCATTTATCCAGAGCAGTGTTTAGAATATTATCTGTACAGAAATAGACTTCAGATTGCTATTTTGAGGGAGAATAATGGGATTTGCCTTTTTTTTACCTTGTGACTGTGCAACCAGTATTTGGTTTTGATATTGCTAGTTTTTTGTCCTCTGATTTCATGACCTCTGATATGGTGTCCTACCAACCATGCCATTAGCAGTCAGGCTCAGCAAATGCCTTCTGCACCTAAAAAACATATAAGTAAATTAAGAAATCAGCCTATGACGTATGACTCTCTTGTAGCCTTAGGTAGGCTATTGGACCACTTGCCTTCTTTTGTTTTTAGTTCTCCTGGTGTGGTGTTAGCACCAAAACTTTACATGAAATGAGGGTTAGAGACATCTTCCAGGGCTGTACCACTGCCTGGTTCAGGTACAGGAGAACCAATCTCTTTTGGTGCAGAGCAAGTCAGGGGTACAGTATCTGTTGCCAGTATTGACACATCTCTCCTCCGGGATTCTCCCACTAATATAGTGCATGCAAAAAAGAGACAGAAAACCCACCACATGACAGGGCAACAGTCTTTGACTGTGTTTCCACCTGAGATGGTGGCTAAGGCTAGAACCATTGTGTAGGCAGTTGATTATGATGTACAAACCTGGGTTTTGAGTCTTTACAGTGCTTCTACCCCTGTTTAGCCACCCAGGAATCCTGACTTTGAAGGCAATCCAGAATCTGAGATTTCTGAAGTGTCAGATTCTGACCACTCAGTCTGTCCTGAGGAAAACAGGCTCAGAAACCCAAACAAATGTTTTATTTTTACCAGTACTGACTAGATTCAGTGATGTATTCAACTGGGAGCAATCATCGTCTGCCCCTGAGATTAGCAGGGTATATGATGAAGCCCTGGATGTGGTCTTCCCCTCCACTGATCCCAGCATTGGAGGATGTTTTTAAGAAAGCTTGCAGTTCTGATGTGATGACTGAGTCTCTCCCTAAGAAATTCAGGGTATGCTCAACCTTGCCAGGTCTCCAATCTCTCTTATATCTGGACCCTGCTTCAATGTCCCCAGCAACCTCTTTCAATAAAATGACTATGTCTTTATGAAACCCAGTCCATTCAGATAAGCTAGGCAAGTGACGAGAATCTCCAGTAAAGAGGCTGGCACAGTCCAGCATGGTAGCTTTTAAGGTATTTAACTGCCAATGTTTTATGTGGTAGTTTGTGTTGAGGTGTATATATAGTTTAGATAGGTTTGCTGCATCATTGCCTGCTACTGTACAAAAATTCTGTGTCAAAGATATTGTCTCCAATGTTTATCAAGTGTCTAAACATGCTTTAAAGAGTACCATGGAAGAGGGTGATACTGTTTATAGAAATGCAGTGACAATGGTAAGGATAAGGAGGTATGCTTGGTTACACGGTCAAAACTTTTCTGACAAGTTAAAACATGAGATTATGAATGCTCTACTTGATTTTAATCATGTGTTTGGAACAGCAGCTAATCAGATCCTTAAACCCTGGGATGACAGAGGTAAACTGATGCAAGGGGTGTTGAAAATGTTCCATATTCCCAAGTTACCCTGCATTAAGAAAGAACATTTTCGGCTGCCAAAGAAATAGAAGTCCCAGCTGAACAAAAACTAAGGCTCCAAAAGAAAATGGCAGGATGAGAACTCAGCCAAGTCTAACAAGGGAGGTTCCCTTCCCAAAAAGCATAACCCCCCCCTTCCAACCTATGACTATGTCGAGCATGAAAAATCTTGATAATTGGATGGGAGATAGGAAATTCACCCCGGAGATCACTTCTGTGGCTCTGCTTGACAGGGGCAGAGGAAAATAATTTTCTTGGGTGGCAAAAGCCAGGGTACCACTTGGCTGGGCTTATATAGGCCCTAGGGCCAATAGCCTACTACCTACCTATGAACCTATGGCAGCCTTCTTTCCCAACCCCCTCTGGCTGTCTCATCTCGAAAGTTAGCCTTCAACAAGGGGCCTGGCCATCAGTGGTTTTCCATAAAAGGGTCCTCAACATAATTAAAAGAGGTTACAGGAAGAACTGGAAGGAACATTCACTTTCATTCATGTGGGTTCCTATTCACCCACTGGACCAAACCTTGTTATTACCGCTGATACTCCAGCAAAATCTGGATTCGAGGGTCATAGAAATGGACCACCTTCAAAGAAAATGAAAGGTTTCCACTCCAGAATTTTCCTGGTTCCAAAAAAATTATGATGTGAAGACAGGTGTTGGACCTATCCTTTCTGAATACCTTTGTCAAGATCACCAACTTCAAGATACTGTTCCTGCAGATAGCGCTTCTTGGTGACCCTGGATGTGAAGGATGCATATCAACATATCCTCATTGCTCATCACTTCAGGAAATATCTCAGATTTATTGTGTCTGGTTCACACTACCAGTTCTCTACATTGACCTTTGGGCTATCTGCTGCACCTTGAGTATTTACCATATGCCTTGCTCCAGTAGTGGCCCACTGTTGGACTGTTGGCATTCACATTTTTCCTTACTTGGATGACTTGGTAATTTGTGCAGAATCTGTTTCCAGGTGTTTGGAATTGGTGAAAAGGTCTCAACCTTACTCTCCCAGCTAGGGTTCAAGTTGAACTATTGGAAGTTATGTCTGACACCCTCACAAAGGCTTGTCTTCTTGGGGTGCTTAATTAACCCTGATAAATGAATACCTTTCTTCACAAAGATAAGGTTCTGTGTTACTAGACAGTTTTTCAGGAATTCTCCAGGATGAACATTTCCTCAGAATGAGAATTCCTAAAAATTCAAGGACTGATGATGTCTTTTTAAATGTGGCATTGGTACTCTGTTTGGGTTAATTAGATTAATTAATTGACCTTTTGGTTTCTTTATAAGAACTTGTCACTCACTGTGTTTTTGTTCTGATGAAGTCCCATTTTGTGAATTTATTGGGATGAAAGCGCGTAACTCAACTCTTAATAAGTTGGTTTATCTGTTTTTGAGGAACATTGGAGGCTGCTTTTTTCACTTTTAATTTTACACCTCTGTTCACAGTTTGCACTACAACCCAGGATGGCTTTTTATTTTCTTAGTTTGTTTTCGGTGTGGAACAGGTCATCTTCTCTTCCTGCTCGACCCTAGAAAACTGAAAAGGTTCTCTCTGAGATCCTGAAAGGCAGCCACTCTACTGCCAGATGATTGTTCTACCGCACCCACAGGCAGGCAGTGGAAGGAGCTCTGAGTTTAGGTAGACGTCCAGAGAGAGGGTAGCAGGACAGTACTACCCATATGGCAGTAAGACAGTGTGTTCTATGAACATCTATTATTACAGGTAAGTAGGACTTATGCAGCTGTACTTCACTTTTGAAGGTCTAGACAGTCCAACCTATAGTCACATTTGTTTGAAAATGTGGAAAAGAAAACTGGAAAATTGATTGATTGAGTTTAAGGTTTTGAGGCTACTTTAGGTATGAAAGCTGAGTTGGTTCTCTGTATGACCCTATCCTTCATCATCATCATCCTCAACCTCCTTTTTTACCATTTTCTACATGGGGTCAGGGTGTTGTCAAATGTCATCATCTCACTGTATTCGATGCCACTCTCCTGCTTTCTTTGACACTCATGCCTGACTGCTGCGTGTCTTCAGAAGGATAGGGTATGACCCTATCCTTATGAATTTTTAAATATACAGGTCAACAGGAGAAGACCTGCAGTTGTGAAACTCTCCAAGCTTTGGTACTGCTGATAAGAATAAGCTCTTCCATGAGAGATAGTTTAATTATTATGTGGTTGCTGGTTTCAAAGGTGAACACTTTAGCTTTTGCAAGATAAAATTGAGGATCCTTGGAGGAACCAGGAACTAAAAGGGTGGTTTCAGCCAGAAAATGCCTCTTTAGAAAGGCTTTACAAAACTTTCTGACATGCTAGAGATGTGGAATTAAACCCTTGATGAAAAATTGAGATCTTGATGAAAATTTGAGATATCTGCTAAATATAGCCTTAAAGTCAGAAATCTGGAGGCTTTGGGAACTGTTGGTCAAAAACTAAAGAATAGCTGAGATAGGTAATGTAAACAGATCTACCTCTTGATGCATCACATTCAGGGAGCATGTTATCCACTTCTCATTTATGTTTGTAGTATAAAATTTGTGCGTCCGTGTTCAGGGCTTCTTTCAGCGACAAAAAGAAAAAGTTAAGCAAACAGCCTTTGCTACCACAGCAGGTTAGCAGTTTGCCTCAGTCAGAGGTGGGTGACTCTGCTGTGGCTATTGTTTATTCCTAAGACCACTGATATTTTACACCAGATCTCTTGGTGTAGCACCTACACCCGCTATGAACCAGGGGTTACCCATGTTCTCTGCAGCTCTAGGGGTCCCCTCAGTGGGCAAGAGAGAGACACACTCATTGTCATACCTCTAAACCGTACTGACTTCCTTGGCATTTACCGGTTTTGAGAGTAAAATAATGGGATGCCATGAATTTCTGAGTGACCCATTCAATTCCTGTTTTTTTTTTTTTTTTTTTTAATTTATTTTTTTATTTTTTGTTGAAGTTGTTGACATCATCACATGTAGGGGCATGCAAGATGATGTCAGCTTCGTGAGGTAGACTGCTAGACTGTCGGAATTCAGCTCTTGGACTGTGTCTCTCTGTACTTTTTTATGTTCATACATTGAGCATTCATGGATCTGAATAGCAGGGATAAGTGGGCAGCACAGCATGAGGATCAGCAAGGACAGGGTTGAGAAAAATTATTTCCAGTAATTCCACTTCCTCCAGCTCCAGGTAAAAGAATAAAAAAAAAAAAAAAAAAAAAAAAACACGTGTGTATATACTAGATTCGGCAGCCAGTCAGATCATGTCAGTGCAGTACCAGTGAGACTTTAAACTTTTCAGTTTATGGACTGGGATATATTAGAGATCAAGTTAACTTTAGTTGTACCTATAATTTACTTTATTAAATTATTGTCTACTATGATCTCTCTCTCTCTGTCTCTCTCTCACACACACACACATGCACACACACTTTATCTAGGCTTTGGACAGATTTCTGTTACCAACAACTCTCATAGTGAAGTAATATTGATTAGCACTTTGCACATTTTTTTGCATGTGTGTGTTTTTGTGTCTGTGTCGTATGTTATTGGATGTACTGGGCACTGGGGACAAGTGTTTCACCTATTACAGTTTCCCAAACTGATACAGTACATAATCGGTATACCTTTCCTTTTAATATTGATACACTGATTTTAATGCTTTGATCGTGTCTTGTTTCAGGTTTATTGCATCTTTTCAAATTTTACATAGTCATAAGATGAAAACTACTGGCACTGTCTGCTTCCACAGTGGATATCAAGTCTTCTTGAGAGTTGCAGCTTTGTGATGTGACTGACTGCCATTTTTATGGGTGGTGCTGGTTTTACCTTTGTAGGTGCTACTGAAGAGGCATTCACATATAATTCATTTTCCAAATTTTCTAAGGGATTCCCCAACTCCTCATCTAGTTTTCACAAAAAAAAAAAAAAAACAAACAAAATAAACTGTCTCAAAAATGCAGGTAAATAGACATTTAAGAAGAAATGGCAAGGGGGTTCCAGAAAGAATTCAGGAAACCCCCAAGACCAAGGGCAGTGCACCAAGTCAAAATGATTCAAGGGACCTTGACCCCCCCCCAACCCACCCATCACAGTAGCCCTTTTTCCCTTCCAGAAAGTCTGAAACTCCACTTTTCTCTTTGGCAGTATATAGTTTAAAATAAATGGGTTCTGAAGATTATTCATCATTATTCATCAAGGTTACAGATGTCAGTGGGAGCATCCTTTCTAGGATTAATGCCACAACCACCAGGCTACACTATTTTATTTCCACCTGTCCTTCATCACAAGATATCCCAGGGAGTGAAAGAACCAGTTCCTCATTCCCAGGTGGGAAGCGGCTTTTATTCAAGGCTGTTTTTAGTGCCAAAGAAAGAAAGTAAATGCTTGGATACCAGTTCTGGATATTTCTTTCTTAAACCTGCATGTTATAATGCCCAAGTTCAAAATGATGTCACTTCAAAATCTATTACCACTTCTTTCTCATTCAAGTTTCCTGGTACCAAGGATGTTCATCATCATATCCCTATTCATCCAGACTTCAGGTGCTTTTTAAGGTTTTGTATATCTGGATCTCATTATCAGTTTCTCTCCTTACCCTTTGCGCTATCCACTGCACCAACAGTGGTCACAAAGTGTATAGTTCCAGTTATAGCTCATTGGAGGCTACAGGGTATCCACATTTTTTCATACTTAGACTTGCTTATCTTTGCAAAGTCTTTTTCAAAGTGTCAGGAATCTCTCACTTGGGTGTAAGATTTCTTAAACAACCTGGCATTCCAGGAGAGCATTCAAAACTCTTTCAAACAGGACTGTGTTCCTCTGGTGTCAGTTCAACACCTTCGATCAATGAGCTTTTCTTCCACAAGAAAAAAATGTATCTATATCTAGATTTATTTCTATGGTTTTCCACTCAGACTTTAGTCACTGTGAGGGAATAGTGCAGGATTTTAGATTTTATGACATCTTTGATTCTCGGGATACACCTGGCAAGACTGCACATGAGAAAGATACAATGGTATCTAAAGTCTGTTTGTTCCCAGCACCAGCATCCTTTGATTTTTCAAATCCCAGTGCTAGGATTTGTCAGAAAAAATCACTTGGTGAAGAAAGCAAAAAGTCCTAAACTGGGTCTCCCCTCCTCCCTTCCTGTTCTAAAGTAATCAGTCACCTCAGAAGTCTCAGACTTTGCTTGGGGAGCAGCTTCAGGAAGGATGAAGGAGTAAGGTGTGTGGGACACCAAGTACAGGTACAAGTATATGAATATAAAGGAGATGCTTACCCTTATAAAAGCACTCAACTTTTTGAATCACTTTTGGTGTGCCAAATCTCTTCAAGTTGTTACAGACAACACCACAGTCATGTGATACATCAATAAGCAAGGGGCAACTAGGTAATACTCTTTTTGCAGACAAACTATACCAAAGAATACACTGCCATGGCTTGGAATTGTTTCAGTAAAGAAGTTTGTGAGGGAATCCAAGCCATGGCAGTGTATTCTTTGGTGTACACTGTCGACTTATACACCATTGGGCTCATTTCTGCATTCTTTGCAGACAAACTATGTTAGCTGGAGATATAGCTTCAGTGTACAATCTCACACTACAGGCATCATATATTCCATCAGAGAAAAATTGTGTGGCAGACAGACTGAGTAGGATAAGGACAGACACTCACAAATGGAAACTATGTGGTCTTCCCAGATTTGAGCCATGTGTGGAGAGTTCCTCAAGTAGACTTCTTTGTCTCCTCTCTAAACAATCATCTGGCAAGATTCTACTGCAGGACTCCATGCAAGATGGTCTGAAAGGCAGATGCCTTTTCTTTTCCTTACACAGGAATGTTCCTGTATGCTTTTCCACACTTTCCACTGATGTCCAAGGTATTTCTGAAAACTCAGAAGGAATTCCCCAAGATCACTGTGATGGTCCTCCTTCTGGCCCAGACAAGAGAGGTTCTGCCTTCTTTTGGAATTGTCAGAAGACAATTACCGCAAACTTCCTCACAAAATGGATCTACTCACAGAAGATCAATGGTATTTGATACATCCCAGCCCCAAATAACTCCAATTGACTGCCTGGATGATAGGGTTTTAATTCCCTTTAGACACCTCTATACTGAGGATTTGCGGCAGGTATTAATGGAGGCAAGCAAACCTTCTACTAGAAAATCCTATATTAGAAAATGGAAAAGGTTTTATAGTTTGGGCCAACCCATTCAGGGCCAGCTGTTCCTTGGTTTTACAATATATATATGTGAGATAGTGCCCTATGGCATTTCTTACTCTATCAAGGTTTATTTTTGGTCATTTTGGCATATCTGCCAATGGATCCTCCTCTTTCAATGTATTCTCATGACAAAATGTTTTTGAAAGGGGTTTTCCATAAGAAGAATAGAAAAAAGAAATAGTGGCCCCTCCTTGGGATGTTAGTTTTGTGTTAGAGAAGCTAAAACGTGATCCTTTTGCACCTGCTCATCTGGCCGACTTGAGGTTCTCAACATGGAAACTGTTTTATTGATTGCCCTGACTTCTGCATGAAGGTTGTCTGAGTTGCAAGATCTTATGGTGAGTCAACCTTATTTCATTTTCCACAAAGACAGGGTTTCTTTGATAGCTAATCTTTCTTTTATGCCTAAAGTGATATCCAAGTTTACATTAAGCGAAACTGTTCATCTGCCGGTTTTCTTTCCTGCATCTAAAAATGAGGTAGAATGGAAACTCCGTACCTTGGATGGCCACAGACAACTCAGGTACTGTCTTGACAGAACTAAATCTTTCAAATATTTGGATATGTTATTCATTTCTTGAGAATGTAAGAAGAAGGGAAAACCTGTGTCAAGGTAGGCTATTTCCAAATGGTTGTCTAATGCTATTACCTTTTGTTATACTCACCACAACAAAACTATTCCAGGTAGGGTCAAAGGAAGCCCACTGTACCATGGGCCTTGACTTCATATGTAGCTTTTTGGAAAAGACTGGATTCTAGAAGTCTCTGTACATTTGTTTACAAAGCATTACAAGCTTGATTCCTTCTCTAAGTCTAGATCCAGCTTTGATAAGATAGGACAATTCTCCAAGGGCTGCTGGACCCTTCTCCTTCTGCCTCCCAAATGTACTAAGCTAGGGTAGCTAAGGCATCTGCAGTAGTGATCAATATGATGAATATAGTACAGTTGTGTAAGTAAACTTACCATTAGAGTAGATGTTTAAAGATCACTGCTGCAGTAGCCATTCCCTCCAGCCCCTTTGTATTTAGGTGTGTTGTTTGTGCTAGGGTTTGGACAATTACGTTTTGTTCTTCCTAGCATTATCCTTTCAGGGCTCAGCTTCCCTTTCTTCATTGGCATGAAAACGCTAAAGGGCTTGGTGCCCAATCCTGTCTTTTAAGTCAGCTGAGCTCAAGCTGACTGAAGGTTTGAGTGTTTAGAAGGTGCCCTGAAGCTTTGAATGTAAGATGAATATTATTATATAGGATATCACCCATATAGCTTAGGCTACTGAGGCAGCAATCATTTGAACATCTGGCATTATGTTACATTTACTTACACAACTGTAATTTGCATGTGTCCATGGATGTATACAAGTAGCTCAACATGTTAAGGCATTACCGTCTTAGTATTATGCTGTCAATAGGTTCAATCCCCCCAGTAGAATTTTCAATGTGCAGATGTCTGACACACATTATTACTGTATGTTTCACTGTAGGCTATTCTTAGAGTGTTGATGTAGCTCAGCTTGTAAGTGCATTGCTTTTCAGGTTGCATGTGCTGAAGCCTGTGAGTTTAAATTCTCTGTGAGTTGTATATTGACAAATCATTGACAAAATATGTCAGAGCTGTAGTCACCATGGCATCGGTACACTTTTCACACATACTGTATTAAAGTTCCTGGACTCGTACCTCTCAACTGTCCAGATTTTTGTAGAATGTCCAGATTTTTGGTCTGTCCCTCATATGATTTGTGGTTTTCTGGCAAATCAATGAAGGTTGAAGTTCCTAAATAATGACATACATTACATCTTCAGACTTCATATTTTGCAGAAAATGCATGCTAATACAAATCCTGTTTTTCTAGCAACTTTCTAAGTTTATGAGAGATATTTAAAGTCTGTCCATATTTTTTGGCCTTTGTCCTTGCCATTAATTTTAGGCTTTGTCCAGATTTCTTGTGCTAAGAGTTTGAGATATGCCTGGACTGATGAATTTAATGCATGTGTAACTGCAGCCTTCAGAAGGTTTGCGTAGGGAGCTCAAAAGCTTCAAAGTTCAATTTATGCATTGAATATGCTGATGGCTTCAGGTTCTGTTCCTAACCCTTGTTCATTTCTCCAGATATTGCAAACAATTTCCAACTGGTCTTTCAGTTGCCCTTTTGAGTTTCGTTCCCACAACAATTTGTTGTAGACATTGGAATGAGCTCCATGTTGTCTCTGTCTTTCTGCAAGTTTGTGACACATACCATTAGTATGTATCTCACTGCAGGCTTTTGTTCGAGTGCTGATATAACTCAGTATGTAAATGCATTATCTCAGCTATGGGTTCAAGTCCTTTATGTGCTATGTATTGGCACATCATTGTTACAAAGTGGTGTTTTTTTAATGACCGTTGCATTATAGTTGTAAAACAGTCTGACTCGGTTATGTTTCATCTTCATTTTTCAGTTTATTTGCATTTTTCTATCCCCATTCTCTTTTTACTGTCCTTTCACATATATATTTATTAGGTTTTTTAATTTGTGTTTCTGTCTATTTATTATAGATTTATACACATCAGCATCCAGACCAGCACCCCTGTCATTATCCAGGTCTGTTGCCCCCATCACTGGTTGGTACTACTCCACCACCCCAACACCACAGCCATACATTTCCTCAGCTGCCACTGTCACTTCTGCATCCCTGGAAGCACCTGAAGTTGCCCCTGTCACTGATCCTGCTGAGGAAGGTGCTGCAGTATCACCTGCCAGAAGTAGTGAGAGTGGAGGTGATATGAATGTCACCAGGTGACAGCTGGAGGAAATGGTGGGGGGCATTATTGATAGGAGACTAGATGCCTAAATATGCTGGTTAGAGACCCCAGTAGAGTTGCTTCCATTTCTTGCATTGGGATTATTATCAGAGTCAGGACCCAGTGTTGAGGGTAGCCTAGGGTGGAAAAATGCTCCACTGAGTCTCAGCTGGCAGGGAGTGTAGCTGCATACTCCATCCTATCCCTCATCCTAATGATCCCTCTCTTTTGTATCTATTCCCACCCCTGTTTGTTGCCCAATCCTTCCCATCAGCATTTGCTTTCCTCTCTGCATCTGATGCTTCCCTCTGAATTGCCTTCTCTATCTCTGATCGTATCAGCACCTTCCTTGTCAGTCTTGTCTGTCTTCTATGTTGTCTGCGTGCCTTCTATTTACTGTAACCATTTTACCTTCTTCTTACTTTCCTTGTTACCTTCTTCATCTTAACTTCTCTACACACACACACACACACACATATATATATATATATATATGTATATATATGTATATATATATATATATATATATATATATATGGATTCCTATTACAAGAACGAATGTTCACTACTTCGAACTTGTAATAGGAAGCCTCACTTTTGCGAAAGTTCACTTTAACGAAAGTGAACTTTGGCATAAGTGCACTTCACTGAAAACACTGCAGCACAGTGGAGGACATAAAAAACAAGTTATGTCCTCTACTATGGTGCGATAGTCACGGACTTTAGGGTTAGGGCACGGGTTGGGGTAAGGGGATAGTTAGTAAAGCTATCACCTTACCTTATCGTACCATAGTAGAGGACATTGCTATGTCCGTCACTGCACTGCAGTCGTTATGGACCTTAGGGTTAGGGCACAGGTCATGGTAACGGGTTAGCCCTACGGGCTATCCCCTTACTATGACCCGTGCCCTAAGTTCCGTGAGTACTGCATGGAAGTTCAGTACAACACCCATTTGCTGCAGTGAGCATTCCATGCACTATTTCGAATTAGTGTATGGAACCCATATATATATATATCTATAGATATATATATATATATATATATATATATATATATATATATATATATAGATATATATAAAAAAATGGGCAACAGAATTTTCCCTCCCTCCTTCCCCATCTCCATCTTTCTCATTGTATAATTGTTTACCATATGTTCTACACTCTGCTTGCTTTTCCCATTTCACTGCTTTCCTATCTCCATACTTCCAATCTTTAATTTGGTCAGAAATAGGTTAGCACACATGCTTCATGGCCCTTTAAGGCTGCCACATAACTTTGTTTAGAGATTATATTACTCCTAATGAGAATAACTAAGATCATACTATAGATAATTTGAGGGGATCCATGCATGGGATAAACCATTTAGGAGCTGCCTCTCTCCATTAACTGTAAATGAAGTAGTCTTGGGAAATTTTTTGTTTCCCATCCATAGATCTAAATTGCACTTGAATTTAGACAGGGATGAACTTTGCTTTATGTGGATGGGGATCCTGTTTCAGAGCAAAGGTATTCTTTATGACATACACCAAACCATTGTATTGATGTTACATAAGCGGTTTAGATCCTTGGAGCGAATACTTCTGATGCCATTTGACTTACTGATGTGCAGTAAATCCACCAGCAGTGGGTCAGGGGGTACCTTGTATGCCAGACACAGATCACATCTTAGCAGTCTGTAGGATACTGAATAGTGACAAGATTTGAGTCAGTCCATGTACATATGTTATTTAGGCATTCTATCCTTTTAGTAAGGTATCTCTATGGGTTTTCCAGATGTTGCATGGTTCTGGACAGATACAAGCTAAAGTGGGTTTTATATTCAATGATTGGCCTAATGAAGGCTGAATAAAGGGGAACAATGACATCTGTAGATCTAGAAACAGTCCCTTTGTTTATAAACTCTGCAATATAGAAAGGCTTTCTTACAACAATGGTCACATGTTGGTCAAAAGTTAGATCACTGTCCACATAAAATCTGAAATCCCATACAACAGGGTCAATTCTTAGGGGCATATTGCGAATGTAGCAGTTCCCTGTGGTAACTTAATTCCCAAAGGATACAGTAATGAATTTTTTGTCATCTGGTTTCAGTCCATGATTTTATTTATTTGGGACAAACTGTCCTGGAGGATGACTAAGTCATTTGAGGATTCAGCAACTGCTCCTAACTTACAGTCATCTGCAAACTTAATCAGCCAGAGCCCTTTGGTGTTAGCTTTAACTTTGGAAAAGTAGATGCCAGACAGCAGAGATCACAGCAAAAAACTCTGAGGGACTCCACTTTGGAAATAGTCTGTTTTGACAAGTTATCCATTTTTCATACCTTCACAAGAAATGAATAGGTAATCCCTTTGTGGTGGTAACTTCCCCTGTTTTGATTTCCTGCATTCTATCTGTGAGCCAGTTGGCAATCCAGTGGGTGACACATGAGATTATGCCTAGTTTATTACATTTTTCTGCTATGCTTATTGGCGACCTTTTCACAAAAGTCCATCAGGTTGAATAAGCATTGCCTGCCCCTGATGAATCCATACTAAGGTAGATCCAGTGTTTGGAGGTTCCCTATGTCCTGATCGATTAGTTCCATGATAAATCTTTCCACGGCTTTGTATATGAGGCTGGTCAAACCTGTGGATCTGTAATTGCCTGGGTCTGTGGAAGGTCCTCCCTTATGCACAGGAATGACTGTAGCTGTTTTTTATTCACTTGGTACAAAACCTGTAGGGAGGTTGAGAGTTGAACAGTGTTGTGAGGGGTGTGGATAAATCTTACTTCATGCTATTTAAGATGCATCCATGGATATTGTCATGCCACATTGATGATGTATTTTTTGCTTTTGATAGCACTTTTAGGACTTTGTCTTGTGTGATAGCTGGAGGCGAGCCAGTTTCAGGTATATCTTGAGGGACAGATGGAGGGGAGAGAGGGGTAAAGTTAGAGCTAAATTTATTGGCCAGTAAGTTAGATGAAGAATATATTTAAACAGCTGTTGTGTTCGTACTTTTACTTCTATATATTCATTCTTAATAAGCACTGGGGCTCATTGTCCAAACACAGTAAACAGAGTGATTGACTTTTGTTGACATTGTTAATTTTGCATTCATAAATATTTTTCATATAATAAGGACCCAGAAAGTCACTGCTTCCCATCATATGAAAGTTTGTCAAGCTGGAAAACGTGCTGCTGATAGTATGTATCTGAGCTGTATGGTTTTCAAGATGTGATAAGGTATTTATGAAAGTCTAAAGAAAAGTACATATTTGGATATTTTAAATTATAATGTGCTAATAAATTAATGTAAGGGTTTAGAATGTAGTGACTTTAAGCTCTCTAAAGAACTGTTTTTATTCTACTTTTGCTTTAATGATGCTTTGAAGATTATGGTTAATTATATTGAAGTAACAAATGATGTGGGTCCATCTGTTTTTTCACTATACCCAAAAAAGTTAGATGGGTTAATAAATGTTAGGTTTGCTGCTGGTCCTGATGGGATAAGTGGAGCTATTTTTTCGGCAATAATAAATGAAATAGCTCCTCGCTTATGTTTTTTTTGTTTCAAAAATCATTACAGCATGGCAATGTGCCAGGTATTTGGAAATTAGCAGATGTAGTTTCAGTCCCGTATAGTGGTGATATAACTGCTATTGAAAATTATAGACCCATTAGTCTTAAGTGTATTGGGCAAGTGCTTTGAAATTATTATTTTTGAATATATTACTAAGATGTTTTGTGATACTAGGGATGTTACCCAGCATGCTTCATGGCAGGTAAATCCTGTCTTTCAGTTTTATTATCTTTTTGTCGTAAAATATGGGAAATATTGGATGATAATGTGTCTGGGGATGGTATTCGGATGTGTCCAAAAGCATATGAAACAATGCCATGTCACAAGGTTATTCCATTATTACGTGATTTTGGTTTGAATAGTTATGTGATTTGGTGGATAAAAAATGGTTATTTGGGTGCAAGTGTAGGATTAACAAAGGGTTTCAACTATCTAATGAGAAGGTGATTACCCTGGATGTACCACAGGGATCAGTGTTAGGATCTATTCGTTTTGGTGTGTTTATGTCCAGTTTCCTAATGATAATAGAATATGGTCAAGTAAGTATGTTGATGATGTTACAGTTAGTTCTGCCATTTCTGGCATATTGGATCAGTTTGTGCTACAAAGTTATCTGAATAATATACATATATGGGTATAATCTAATGGTATGAGGTTTAATATAAATAAGACAAATGTAATACATTTAGGGATGGCTAATCCATTGTATCTTTATGATTTGTATAATTTAAGGATTAAAGTATTGAAAACTATTAAGAATTGGGGAAATGATTGATAATACTTTGTTTTGAGCCACATCTTGTGAATATTATAATGAAGTGTTATTGCAAAATTAGTACTATTATCAGGTCCTCTGACAGCCAAGAGAGGGTTGTGTTATTGCCTCTGTATAAAACTATGTTTAGATCTATAATTGAATATATGAAAGAATTTGTGTATTGAGTAATCAACAACTTGATAGGTTGGAATGAATTCAAAGGAATTTTACTTGGCAGATTTTTGGTACTCAGGGTCTTAAATATAAAGAAAGATTACAGTTTTTATCATTATACACCATTAAATATAGGCTGGTGCATGGAGAATTCATTACGGCATTTAAAGGTTTCAAATAATTTAATTTTTGTTGTACTGTTGTTATTAATAAGTTACAAGAAGTAACGATCTTGGAACTGATTGTAAATCAGGTAAGACTGCTGGATGGTATAAATCCTTTTAGGAAGGCTTCCTGGTTGATGGAATAATATTCCAGTAATAATTAGGAAGTCAGAGTCAATTATTTTTTTTAAGAGTAAGTTGAATGTGTTGGTATTAGGGTTTTTGATCCAATATATCCTGGTAGCAAGTTCTTTGAAGGCCTTTCAAGGCTTTGAACTTTATACTGAATATTGAACAATGAACATTGGTTTTACTAAACTTTGTTCTTGCTTTTAAGTAGTTTTTGACACTCACATGATACTTATGTTTGACCTAAATTGC
The DNA here is from genome assembly GCF_019279795.1 of Protopterus annectens. Lineage (NCBI taxonomy): Eukaryota > Metazoa > Chordata > Ceratodontiformes > Protopteridae > Protopterus > Protopterus annectens. Next base: position 516,412,251 of record NC_056734.1, on the reverse strand, counting down.
TTAGCTTGCTTTTCAAGAAATAAATTAAAAGGATCAGGAATGTAAGGATTTATGTAGGCAAAAAGTGGTGAGATATTCCAAGCTGCTCAGTATGAATGAGTTAAGAAACTTCATAGTAAACACAAACAGATACTTGCCTTTTTACAGTACTTACTACAGAGCTGTTCTTGCTGTTGCTGTTGTTGTGGAAAATCTTAGCTCATCATTTTACAACAGTGGCACCATTGCTAACTTATTAGGAATACACTATAACAAGCTTTTAGGACTTCCTATCAGCAGTACAGAAATCAATATAAACTAATATCCAAGAAAATGCTAGACAGGAAACAGCTAGGATAAGTACTCCACCAAGGTACAATAAAGTCATAAAAATCCACAAAGAAATGGTGAAGCAACCAAGGCACAGAATGTCCTAGTTTAAACACAGTCCAAGGATAAATAAAAGGTAGGTAAAATCCAAGGTAAATTTATTCACTCAGGTAAGCGCTTTCATGATACACATATCACTTCTTCAGACCTTCAAACAAACACTTCCTACTCAACTCTATTTAAACAGTATTCATAGGTTCATAGGTTCATAGGTTGGTACTAGGCTATCAGCCCTAGGGCCTATACAAGCCTAGCCATAACAATTCCCTGGCTATTTCTTCCCACATTATTTACTTTCCTGGACCCCTGTCTAGCAGGGCGACTGACGTGATCCCTGGGGTGAATTTCCTTTCCCCCATCCAATCGTCAAGGTTCCTCTTGAAGAGGTCCAAAGAGGCACTCTGCTTTACATGTATGGGCAATCTATTCCAGAGTCTGGGGAGTCTCTGGGTCAGGAACCTATCCCTCCAGCATGTTTTGTTTATTGTGATGACAAGGTTTAGATCCCTGGAGCGTGTAGCTCTGAGGGATTGGGATTTATTTAAGTGTAGCATGTCCAACAGCTCTGGGTTTGACATGGCCTTGTATGTTAAGCAGAGATCGCCTCTGAGTAGACGATATGCGACAGAGTATAGCTGGAGTTTTTTAAGGCGGTCAGCATAGGGCATCTGCTTTAGGCCTGTGATTCTTTTAGTGAGGCCTTTCCAGTTGTTGCAGATGTCTTGAGAGGTGCATACCAAATGGGGCATTGTATTCTATAATGGGTCTAATGAGGGATGAGTACAGTGGGACAATGACCTCCTTTTTTCTGGATGAAAAGCCCTTCGTGATGAGGTGTGCCACATAGAAGGATTTCCTGACTGTTGTGGTGATGTGGTTATCGAAGGTGAGACCACCGTCCACCTGTGTCCCTAAGTCTCTTATCACACTTTCTGTGTTTAGTGTACTGCCACCTATATGGTAATTTATGGATACATGTTTTTTCCCAAAGGGGATAACAATACATTTCTTGGCATTGAGCTTGAGCCCATGGCTCTGGCACCAAGCATCTGTTTCTGTAAGGCCCTTTTGTAGAGTATCCATATCATTTGGGGATTCAATAATGGCTCCCAGTTTGCAGTCATCTGCAAACTTTGTTAGCCAGAGTCCCTTAGTGTTGACCTGTACTTCAGAGAAGTAGATGCCAAACAAGAGCGGCCCCAGGACTGAACCCTGAGGTACTCCACTTGTCACTTGTCTGGAGCTGGATTTGGAGTCGGCTACTTTTACAGTATGGGTTCTATCAGTAAGCCATTTAGCAACCCATTGGGTGACATAGGGATTAATGCCCAACTTAGTAAGTCTATCTATGATTCCAGAGTGGGGGATGGTGTCAAAGGCCTTGGCAAGGTCTAGATAGGCTATGTGGACCACCTTACCCTTGTCTATGGCTCTGGAGACTGATTCAAAGAAGTCAATCAGGTTCAGGAGACAAGATCAGCCCTTCACAAACCCAAACTGGGTGGGGTCCAGTGTTTGAAGGTTGCCAATGTCTTTGTTTATAAGTTCCATGATAATATGCTCCATGGCCTTGCAGATAAGGCTTGTCAGACTGATGGGACGGTAGTTTCCGGGATCCAAGGTGGTCAAACCAATCAAATCAAACCAATTAAATGCTTGAAGTAATTAGCACTTAAAGTAAAACCAGTCATTCTACAATATGTACAAAGTCATACTGGAAAACATTTCAAGTGTAGATACGTAATAAATATTGTAACAAAATGCATTAGTTAAAAATGAATTAGTTAAAAATGATTAAAATATATATTTAATATGTTTATCTGTCTTTCATTAAAATAATTTAATTTCATTTGAACAACCTCCTATTCTTCAAAACTGGTTTAAAGGGTATTCTATCATTAAGGCCCTTTCCTTTATTAGCTCTTAATCTGATAATCCACCTAGTTTCAGAGGTCTCTGTATGGTTCCTTATATCACCACCTCTCTCATTAGGAATAATTCTCTCAATAACTGAGAACATAAAATTATGGTCATTGCCTTCAGAGGACACATGTTTGGCTAACGCATTAGTGGCAACACCTTTCCTAATATTTAATAAGTGTTCCCTGATTCTAAATCTTAGCTGTCTGTCAGTCTTGCCCACATAAAATGCAGAACATTTCTGACAGACAGCCAAGTAGACCACATGCTTTGTGTTACAGCTGGTTGCTACACTAAAATCATATATTCGCTTAGTGTCTGGATGTATAAATACATTCTCATGATTTATGTATATGCATTGATTGCATCTACCACAAGGAACCGTTCCTTTTACTCCTGCCATATCTTGTCCCTTATTATGATGTGGTTTAGAATCAGGGAACACTTATTAAATATTAGGAATGGTGTTGCCACTAATGCGTTAACCAAACGTGTCCTCTGAAGACAATGACCATAATTTTATGTTCTCAGTTATTGAGAGAATTATTCCTAATGAGAGAGGTGGTGATATAAGGAACCATACAGAGACCTCTGAAACTAGGTGGATTATCAGATTAAGAGCTAATAAAGGAAAGGGCCTTAATGATAGAATACCCTTGAAACCAGTTTTGAAGAATAGGAGGTTGTTCAAATGAAATTAAATTATTTTAATGAAAGATAAACATATTAAATATATATTTTAATCATTTTTAACTAATTCATTTTTAACTAATGCATTTTATTTTACAATATTTATTACATATCTATACTTGAAATGTTTTCCAGTATGACTTTGTACATATTGTAGAATGACTGGTTTTACTTTAAGTGCTAATTACTTCAAGCATTAATTGGTTTGATTTGATTGGTTTGAATACTGTTTAAATAGAGTTGAGTAGGAAGTGTTTGTTTGAAGGTCTAAAGAAGTGATATGTATATCATGAAAGCGCTTACCTGAATGAATAAATTTACCTTGGATTTTACCTACCTTTTATTTATCCTTGGAGTGGACTGTGTTTAAACTAGGACATTCTGTGCCTTGGTTGCTTCACCATTTCTTTGTGGATTTTTATGAATATAAATTAATATGTTATGCCTTGTGGAATAACCCATAAAGAATGTGGGAATCCCCAGTTTTGTGTTATTTTGTGTACTTGTTCCATTGTTTAATTTTCTTGTTTAAAATAAGTTAAGAATTTATTATGATGTTGTAGGGAGCCATACAAAAAGAAAGGTTAAAAGGATGGGATGAAAGATATAATTTAAAAAGAAATACTCAAGTTAATGGCTGTGGTACTCACGTTCATATATCTTCAGGGTGACTTGATTTTGGTATGTATGCATTGCATGATTTTGTGCATAAGTATATATGTATGTATATATTTTTTTCAAGGATGTGGTTTCAAGAAATATTTAGGTAGAAAGATTCTAAGAATCTGCTGCTAGACTACAAAGGAGAAGCTGTCATACAAATACAATGAAAAGCTCGTTCACTCATGGGATGGGTACAACTGGTAATAGTATAACAGAGATAGTTTCAAAAAGTAATGAATTTAATAGAGGCCTTGATATAGAGATCACTAAGAAGAAACAGAAAGTATGACAAGGTGCTGGCTGACATATTTTTTCTTTTTTGCTTAGCTGCAAGAGATTTGCTTTAGGTAACAGAATACAGCACAATGCATCATGTGGAGGCTCATCTGTTACAAATTTTCTGTCTCCTGTAAGGTGTTCTTATAACAGGCGGAACTGTTTGCTCTTATTAAAGTATCTCCTTCACTGATTACATATACTGCATTCTTGTCAAAGAGCCAGTTTTGTGTTAGAAACAGGAGCTGCAGCTATTATGCAAATAATGTAACTGCAGTGCAAATAACACGATGAGTAATATGTGCACCATCATTGAAAACTGCCAGCATTTCGCTTCCTGCCTCTTGTAGTTAAACATGTATCCAAGTGTGTGCTCTTGCCCTTTCACTTTATATGTGTGTTTAGATATGAGTGCCTATGTGTGCTTGTGTGTATGCATCTTTCCTTCTAAAAGTACAGACAAAAAGATACATTTTTAGTCAGTTGACCTTATTTAAAGTTTGAAACTGTATAAGAGTTTAAATGCATACAGTAGAACACACACATCTTTATTTTCTCGGGCTGGCAACTCAAAACCATAAAAACCAAATGCCAATCAGCGGACCGGAGTTCTGCTGTGGCGACCCCTAACAGGGAAAAGCCGAAAAGACAAACAACTTTACATAATAGCGTGGTTCACTATTTTGGAAAAGTGTGGCCTTGAGCACAGGCCAACTAGGAATTAGCCTAGAGATTTATCATCTTTGAAGAGTAGAGGGGTGCCTTTTCTGTTATGTTTAACTAATTTTTAGGTTTTTTCCTGTGGTAGCATTTCCTCATTTACAGGTAATCATTTGTGATTCTTCTACAGCTTAAAGCTGTTCTATCACTCATTTCTTTTTGTCTGTGAGTAATGATGCCTGAACCTTCACACAGTTGCCAAATTCATAGGTTCAAAGGTTCATAGGTTTATACTAGGCTATCTGCCCTAAGGCATTTATAAGCCTAGCCCAAAGTTTTGTGGCTTACGCCACCCCTTATATGAAAAAATACTGTGCCCATTAGTTTGTTGTGCCTCTGTCCAGCAGTGACACAGAGATGATTCCCGGGGTAAACCTACGATCTCCCATCCACAGGTCAAGATTTCTCTTGAACAGAGCCAGAGAGGTGCTCTGCCTCACATGGACCGGGATTTTATTCCACAGCATAGGGAGTCTCTGAGTGATAAATCTATCCCTCCAGCACGTCCTATTTATATCCGTGCTAAGGTTTAAGTCGCTTGCTCTAGTGGTTTTGGTGGATTTGGATTTTTTGAGGTGGAGCATGTCCATTAATTCCGGGTTGGACATGGCCTTGTATGTCAGGCACATGTCACCTCTGAGCAGAGGGTATGCGACTGAATAGAGCTGGAGTTTCTTCAATCTGGCAGCATATGACAGATTTTGGAGTCCCTTTATCCTTTTGGTAAGGAACGTTTGGGGTCTCACCAATTGCTGCAGATGTCGGGTGAGATACATCCCGAATGGGGCATTGTACTCGATCATTGGTCTGATAAGTGAAGAGTACAGGGGAACAATGACCTCACTAGATCTGGATGTGAATCCCTTCATGATCAGGTGGGCAATGTAGAAGGTCTTTCTAACCACTTCAGCAACGTGAGTGTCAAAAGAAAGGCCACTGTCAACCTGGGTCCCCAGGTCCCTGATAACCTCTTCTGTGCTTAGTGGATTGCCACTTATATGGTAGCTTGGGGTTACCTTGTTTTTCCCGAAGGGTATGACTATACATTTTTTGGCGTTTAACTTCAGGCCATGGCTCTGGCACCAGCTATCTGTTTCCGTGAGTCCCTTCTGAAGGATATCCGTGTCAGATGCACTTTCCACTATGGCGCCCAGTTTGCAGTCGTCTGCAAACTTTGTCAGCCAAAGTCCTCCCATGTTGGCCTGTACTTCTGAGAAGTAGATGCCGAACAATAGGGGGCCAAGGACTGAGCCCTGTGGGACACCGCTTGTGACCGGCTTGGAGTCTGACATAGCGCCAGCAACTCTAACCCTGTGGGTTCTGTCCTTAAGCCAGTTTGCAACCCATCTTGTGACATATGGGTTTACATTTAAGCTGGTAAGTTTTTCTACAATACCCGAGTGGGGTATTGTGTCGAAAGCCTTTGCAAGGTCAAGGTAGGCTGCATGGACTGCCTTTCCCTCATCAATGGCCTTGGTGACTGTTTCGAAGAAGTCGTCCAAGTTCAAAAGGCATGATCTGCTCTTGACAAAGCCAAACTGGGTCGGGTCCAATGTCTGCAAGTCCCCTATATCTTTGTTTATGAGCTCCATTATGATCCTCTCCATAGCTTTGCAGACTAGACTTGTTAAGGTTATGGGGCGGTAATTACCAGGGTCCGTAGAGGCACCGCCTTTGTGGAGTGGGACCACAGTTGCCGTACGCCACTCCTTGGGCACGTATCCTGTGGTAAGGCTGAGATTAAACAGCTGCCTTATGTGTGGGTTTAATTCCTCATTTAGCTCATGTAGCACACAGCCGGGGACACCATCCGGTCCCATTGATGCTGTGTTTTTAGCTTTAGAGAGAGCAGCTTTCACCTGCGCATTTGAGATGTCTGGGAGTTTACACTCCGCTGGGATAGTTATCTCTCCTTTAGGGGGGGAGAGGGGGGTGAAGTTTGCACTGAACCTGTCTGCCAGTATGTTGGCAATGTCTGTGGGTTCAGTGATTTTTGTATCATTTTGGACTAATTCTGAGCATATCTGGGAGTTTCCACCCAGGTTCCTAACATAGCTGAAAAAGGCCTTATGATTGTCCTTTGAATCCATGGCAATTTTTCTCTCAAAATTGGCCGTAGTTGATTTTATGAGTGCTCGTATTTTTTTACTAATAATGATCAGGGGTGACTTCCCTTTTATGAATTTTGTTCTATCATGTAATAGCTTTCTCCTCTTATTGTAAAGTTTGTTAATGGCTGGGGTCCACCAGACTGGACGTTTGCCCTTTGTGGAAAGAGTCTTGGTTTTATTTGGGATTGCCTGATCCATGCAGTCCTGGAGGTGTTCATAGAAGGCGTTTGTAAAGGCTTCCTTAGCTTGGGTTGTGGTTTCCACTGGCTCAGGGGCCTTGAAGGATACCACACCAGTCTTGAGTAGTGTGAAGTTTGCTTTAGAGAAGTTCTTCACTGTGGTCTTTTTTGTTTGGGGTGGGGGCGGGATGTGGATTTCCAGTGAGATTTGTTTATGATCAGATCTCACCAATGAGGGATATACTTCCGGTGTGGAGCATTTTGTCCCCATGTTTGTGATAATGAGATCTAGTATATTTTCTCCTCTCGTGGGAACAGTGACTAGCTGTTCCATGGCATTTGAATTTATGAACTCCAGGAACCGTTGGGCTAGAAAGTTAGGGCTTGAGTAATGTTCCCAGTCTGTGTGGGGTTCCTGAGTTTGAGAGGGTGGCCTGTAGCATGCTACAATTTGTAGAGCAGTTTTGCCTATGGTTAGTTGCACCTGGATGGTTTCCGAAGCTTCGTGCGTTGCCACCAACCTGGAGGTGTGCGTATCCTTTATGAATATGGATACACCCCCTCCTTTTGTGGTGTGGTCTGGGTTTTAGGGCCGGAACGCATGATATGAGGTAAAACCTAATAGTGCCGGGGTGCTCTCAGGAGCCTTGAACCAGGTTTCAGTTACAGCACAGACATCGATGTTCTCCATACTGAGAAGGGCCTCGAGTGCGTGCATTTTGAGGTTTAGACTTCTGGCATTGAGCAGCATTACCCTCAGTTTCTTCCCATTTTTGTTTTCTAGGGTGGTAGGTTTAGAATTTGAGCCTTGCCTAAAAAAGGCACTATGGGGGTGGCAAGAGCCTTAGCCAATATCCAGAATCCCAGGGTGACAGGTGCAAGCCGTCCCTTATGAAGCAGCATGGCTTGTCAAGCATGTCATCCCAGGCAGACAGACACTGGATCCCCTTTGAATGACACCAGACATTAAGCCAATTGTTAAAGCTGATCATCTTGTCTCTATATTGTGGCATCATTCTTGGTGAAGGACGGATACTGCTCAGGGTCAGGGTCATACCTGCCTGGGCTACATAATCAGAGAGCTCCTCTATGTCTCTTTTCATGTAGTCCAGGGATGTACGTCTCAGGTCGTTCACACCAGCATGGACAATGACTGTGTCATATTTGTACTTGCCGTGGAGTGACCCGAGTGCTTGTGTTATGTGGCGGATTCTAGCGCCCGATAGGCAGCTTACTGTGACCCTCTCCTTGTTCAGCCTGGTGAGTGGGACGTCAGTGTGTCTGACTATGGAATCAGCTATGACAAGTATGTTTGGTGTTGTATTTGGCCTTAAGGGCTGTGACTGCTTTGCACACTGATTTTGTGGTTTATGTGTTGCTTGTGGGGTGTCTTGAGGTAGCAGTTGTTTGGGTGTCTGCTTTGGAGGCCTCTGCTGTTTAGGTAAATTTTTACTCGGAGCCTCCGAGTATGTCTTTGTGTGTTTATGTGTTTGATTCAGTGGTGTGGTAGCATTATGTGAGGCTGGTTTTGTGGTGTGTGTAGTTGCCTTCTCCTCCTGTCTGGTCATACATGTATATATATATATATATATATATATATATATATGTGTGTGTGTGTGTGTGTGTGTGTGTGTGTATATATATATATATATATATATATATATATATATATGTATATATATGTATATATGTATATATATATATATATATATATATATATATGTGTGTGTGTGGTGTTTTTTTTTTTACTTCCACTCTAATCCTGCACAGCCTCCAGTTGTTCATCTGGTCCTGGATCTGCACCATGCTGTAGATTCACCAATTGCTCCTCACCTGGTATCCCAGATGTGACCTTGAACCACCCAGCTCCTCAGAAAGACTACAACTCTCTGACTATAGATTAGGCCCTAAGAACATGAGATCCCAATGGGAAGATGCAAATGCAGAACCAGGAGCCATCATTTTGGCTGCAGTCATCAGATCCCTTGCTGAGGGAGCAGCTAGTAAAATGATGTTGGGATATCACCCCTGTCCTCATATTTTTACATGAGATGTCCTGCAAACCTCCTTGTTTCTACCAGAGGTCCCCCGTCATCAGGTTTCCAGAAACCCTTCCCATGGGATAGAAGAGCTGGCCATTGACCCCTTCATCTTATCTTCCCAGCAAACCCTACCAGCAGCTGGAGTCCATTCCAAACTCAGGTCACTGGAGGCACAGAAGGATGCTTTGCCTATGCACCACCGAGCAGCCCAGAGCTTCTGAATATTGATATTGCCTGTCTTCTTCCTTGAAAATAGACCTGCTCAGTTTTACATGCTTGGCAAATGTGATCAAAAGCAAAGGGAAAATTAAAAAAAAAAAATCTACCAGGACCTGGCTGCATTCTATAGACACCCTCCCTCCTCCATTTGATGAATTATGTTTGCAAGTGGAGAGTGAATTTTTGTTTTGAAAATTAATAAAAATAAATGCACACATTGGAGTTCAGATGACAATGGTAATAGATGTTCTACATACTGATCATTGCTGTGGTAGCCTTAGCCGTATAGGTTATACCCTGCTAAGGATAAAACAACCGCCCATTTTCCAAAGCCTCAGAGTACCTTCCTTGTGCCCAAACTGTCAAGCAGTTTGAGCTGGGCTGACTAAAAAACAAGTCTGGACATGAAAGCTTTACTGCCTTCTCTGAGGCTTTTGAGGATCGATGGTCAGTTTGTGCTTTCCTTTACTGAGTAGATAAATTCCCTTTGGGAAAAAAAGAAACTTCCATTTTGTTATATTTACTGATGTTTTATTATGCTGCTCTTCAGGAAATTTATTTTAAAGCTAGAAGTGTTTTGTTTTAATGAACTGTCTCGAGATTCTAATGTGTTTTAAAAGGAGCACTCATTTTTTCTGTTAGTTTAAAAGTAGTGTAAACTAACTGATAACATTTTCTGTGGAGAAACTGTGTTTATTTTTCTATTGTTGGGCTGCCACAGTGTTTGAATGTGCTTTTTAATGTAGTTTTTCTGTGAAAAACTTTTTGTCTGCTGGTAGTTTGACATTTGCTGCTTGTTTTCTCTGGGAAAGAGGCATCATTTTGACTTGACCATGGAATAGATTGTCAGTCCTTCTTCCACCCACAAAAAAGTAAAAGCAAAGTGAACAGCCTTTGCCACCACAACAGGTTAGCAATTTGCCTCAGCCACAGGTGGGTGACTCTGCTTTGGCCATTTGTTGTACCTCAGACCACTCATCATTTACCCCGGATCCCTCTGGTGTAGCACCTACAGCCACTGTCGCAGTCCCCTCAGTGGGCAAGAGAGAGCCATTCTTGTCGGTCCTGAGGGAAGGAACAGGGAAGGTTTCCTGTTGTGTCAAAATTCTGTGCTCGTCCCTGGGGGAGCAGTGGCTGCTATTAATAACAAAGTTGGCTCCATTTTTCCTGTGAAAATGAAACAGAAAACCAAGCATGCATCTTCTTCTCATATTTCTTTGGATATGAGTAGTTTACTAGGACAGGGTCAGGGTTTAATTCTGGCTATTTTAGAGAAGTTTCTGGAAAAAGGCAGAGAGATGCCTCTTTTCATAAAGAGATTCAAGATTCTGAGTCTGAACAGGAATATGCAGGAACAGATTCAGGGTTTTGTCCTCAGATTTCTCATTCAGTCTCAGAGGAGAGCTCAGTTTTTGATTCTCTATGGGGGGAGGGGTCTCTTTCCGCCCAGTTTCTGATTTTCCCTGTGGGGGGTTCTCTTTCTCTGAGACTATTGTTAGAATGTCTTAGTGTTTTCAGTGAGAAACACTGAGGTTTCTTAGTTCTTCAGAAAATACTATGAGTTGTTTTAGTAGAATTTTCAAGAACCTACACCCATTCCCCCTGTCCTATCTGCTTTGCAGGATGTGTGTCTTACTGCCTGCAATTTTGCTGATGGTCAGCCAGCTGTCCGTAAAAAGACAGATAGGATGTGTAAAGTTCCTCAGTCTTATATATTTTTGTATACTCACAAACCTGACCTAGCCTTAGATGACTCCACTGCTGCTAAGCACTTTCCAATCTTACAAAAGATCTAACAAAGATGAGAAAATTATTGATAGGTATGGAAAAAAGTGTACACTTCTGCAATTTTGATTTCAGAATTTTAAATTGTCAGGTTCCTGTGTTAAAGTTTGTTCTGACTTATCATGGAAGTATAAAGATTGTTGTATCTACAGTTTTTAGAGAGAAGAAAAATGTGCTTTAAATAACTATGTTTCTTTTGTTACACAGGTCACTACTCATTGTTTGCAGAGTACATATGACTCTTTTGATACTTCTTCCTGGGCTATGGCCATTGGCATTGTTTTAAGGGGGGTTGTTTGTATTCAGAGCCTTCCAGATTTTAACTTCTGCAGTGAATAGGGATTTAGTGTTTGGCTCCTCTGCTGCAGAGATGATCCAAAAGTGTAATAAAAGGGGCAAGCTGATCCAGGGAATCTCTTTTTCTGCTCTCCTTTTCCAAATTGTCAAAGGAATTTTCTTTCTCCTTGTCCAATTTTGTCAAAATAAATATATAAACAAAAAGTAAACAGTCTCATCAGAATTCAGGTAAACATACATTTAAGAAGTGACAACGGGTTCCAAAGAGAAGTTTTAAACTACCCAAAACCAAGGACAGTCCACAAGTCTAAATGATTATCCAAGAGACCTTCTGGGCCCCTTCCCACCCTGGCCTCTTCTCTTCCAGAGAGTCTGAATCTCTGTTTTCCTCTTTGGTAACAGATTGTTTCAGACAAATGGGTTCTGAATAATCATTCATCAGGGTTATAGAGGACAATGGAAGGAATTCCTCCTTTCCAGGGGGTCATTCCTCATCCTACAGATCAGACTCTTTTGCTTGTTGCTTGTCCCAGTGAATGATAGTACCAGTTCCTCCTTACCAGATGAAGAGAGGGTTTTATTTAGGCATGTTTATAGTGCCAAAGGAAAAAAATGCTTGGAGACCAATTCTGGATCTTTCTTTCTTTCTTTCATAAACCTGTTTTGTGATAGGCCCAAATTCAAAATGATGTCACTTCCCATCCTGTTACCTCTTCTTCCCCTTTCAAGTTCCCTGGTAACACTAGACTGAAAAGACATTTAGCATCACATCCCTATTCATCCATACATCAGGCATTTCTTAAGGTTTTGTGTGTCTAGATCACATTATTACTTCTTTGCCTTACCCTTTGGACTATCCACTGCACCAAGAGTGTTCACATAATGTCTAGCTCCAATTATAGCTCTTTGCAGCCTACAATGTATCCACATTTTTACATATTTAGATGGCTTCCGTATCTTTACAGAGTCTTTTTCAAAATATCAGGAAACTGTTTCTTAGGTGAGAGATCTCTTGCTCAAGATGGGATTCCAAGAGATCATTCAAAACTATATCTTGACTCCCTCATACAGGATTGTGTTCCTGTGGTGTCAACAAGGCACCCCAGTTAAAAGAACTTTTCTTCCACAAGAAAAAATAGATCTTGGTTTTTCACTCAGACATCATTACTGCAAGGAATTGTCTCAGGATTTTGGATCTTATGGCAAATGATGGCATCTATGATTGTCATGACACCCCCTGGCAAGACAACACATGAGAAAGATACAGTGGCATCTGAAATCTCTTTGGTTCCAACATCAACACCCTTTATCTTTTCTGATCTCAGTACTGGTGTTTGTTAGAAGAGAACATTTTTGGGTGGAGACAACAGATATCCTTAAATCCAGGTCCCCCATTATCCTTCCCTGAGCTAAAGCAGTCAGTCACCACAGACGCTTTGGACTTTACTTGAGGAGCAGTTTCAGGAAGGATAAAAGTGCTGTGTGTGTGTGACACCAAGAACAGATACAAGCACATAAATATCAAGGAGATGCTTGCCCTGATCAAAACACTCAACTCTCTAAACCACCTTTGGTCACCAGGACTGTTTCAAGTGGTTGCAGACAATACCACAGACATGTGGTACATCAGCAAGCAAGGGAAAACCAGGTGGTAGCCCTTTTGCAGACTAGTCATGTTAGCTTGGGATATATAGCTTTACAGTACAGTCTCACTCTACAGGCATCCTACATTCCAACAGAGCAAACCTATATGGCAGACAAGCTGAGCAGGACTAGGACAATCCCTCAAGATGCAGACTAGATCAGGGAATCTTCCAAAATTTGATACATCTGTGAAAAGTTCCTCAAGTAGACCTCTTTGCCTCCTTTCCAAACAAATAAACTGGCAACGTTCTATTCCAGGACTCCATGCAAGAAGGCCTGGAAGACAGATGCCTTTTTTTTTATTGGGACAGGGAGGTTCCTGTAGGTCTTTCCAGCCTTTCCACTAATATCCAGGGCACATCTGAAGATTCAGAAAGAATACCCCAAGATCATCGTGGTTACTCCCTCTGGCCTAGGTAACTGTGGTTCCCCCTTCTTTTGGAAATGGCCAGGGACAATTACCACAAGATTCCTCACAGAAGCCTTTCTTATTCCTTTATCAAGACTCATTCATTGGCCATTTCAGCATGTCTGCCCATAGATCCTCCTCTTTCAAAACAGTCTCATATCAAAATGTTCATGAAAGGGGTTTTGCATAAGAGACATGCATGTAAACTGGTGATCCCCCCTTGGGATCTTAATTTTGTGCTAGAGAAGCTAACACTTGCTCAGTTTGAATAATGTAATCTGGCTGACTTGAAGTTCTTAACATGGAAAACAATTTTACTGATTGCTCTGACTTCTGCAAGAAGGGTATCTGAGTTGCAAGCACTTATGTTCCGTCAGCCCTACCTCATTTTCCATAGGGACAGGGATTCTTTGAAAACTAATCTTTCTTTTATGCCTAAGTGGTATCCGAGTGTACTTTAAACCAAACTATCCATCTCCCCATTTTCTTTCCTGAACCTGAAAATAAAGGAGAAAGGATACTGCATACCTTCAATATCCACAAACAACTCAGGTAGTATCTTGACAGAACTGAGTCCTTCAGATTTTCAGATCAATTGTTCATTTCTTATGAAAGTAAGAAGAAGGGACAACTTGTGTCAAAACAGACTATTTCCAAATAGTTGGCATACTCGCCATGACAAATCTATTCCAGGCAGGGTCAAAACCCACTCTACAAGGGCCTTGGCTTCATTTATGACTTCTTTGGAAAGAATTGGATTGTAGAAGTATTCTAGAAGCTGTTACTTAGTCCTCTGTATATATATTTAAAAAGCACTAAATGTTTGACTCCTTCTCTAGGTCTAAATCAAGCTTTGCTAGGACTGTTCTCCAGGGCTAAGGCTACTGCAGCAGTGATCAAGATGAAGTACTTAGTACAGCTGTCTAAATTGTACTTAGCATAGCAGTAGATGTTTAAATGATCATTGCTGCAGTAGCTGCTCCCTCCTGCCACCCCCTTTGTTTTTTGGTGTGTTTTCTATGTCAAGGTGTGGACATTTGTTTTTTGTTATTATTAGCATTGTCCTTTCAGGGCTCATCCTCCCTCTCTCTACTCTCTACTGCTCTGAAGGATTTCACACTCAAACTTGCCTTTCAGTGAGCTACTTGACAGTCTGGATGTATTGAAGATGCCCTGAGGCTTTGGAAGCTGGCTGGCTGTTATATCCTTCACAGGATATAACTGATATAGCTACGGCTACTGTAGCAGTGATCATTCAAACATCTACTATTATGGTAAGTTCAATTTACACAACTGTAGTTTATTAATGTATTGGTAAGTGCTTTCAGTTTATTAATGCTTTACTAAATACTTTCATTAACTTAAGTAAAGTAACACTACCTTAGTTAATAAAATTGCTTACTAGTATGCAAATAAAGTGCTACAATTATTTTAACTGCCGTACATACTTATTTTGTTTACTCGCTCGGTATACTATTTTTTTACATGAATTCTGTTTTTCAGTTTTTATTTTAAAAGTTGGCATATGGCATTTGCCATCTCCGCCTACAACTACTATTTCAAACAAGCTATAAAACTAGTATTAAAGGTGAATGCAAATGTTGCCTTTTATACAGCCCACATGTTGAGGTCTTTATCTGAGCAATGACAGTGACTTGAGAGACTGAGATGAAGCACAGGTAAGCACCTACTCCTTCTTCTGCCCCAAATACTGGAACTCCAGTACTGATCACCCCAGAGTCAAGCATAAGCCTATAAGGCCTACTTCTGTTAGTCATAGGTGGCTCTGTAGTTAGACATATGAACTTCACATTCTCTAGACTGGACAAGAACATGCTGACTGTAAGCTGCATGTCAGACACCAAAATCTGTGATACACCAAGAGTCCTAAGGCCCCTTAAACCAGATAATTATAACTAAAATCTATTGATGTTCTATATGGAAGTGACTGACCTGAGGCATTACATCCAGAGGAACATGTTCAGGCATGTCGGAACTTATTATGCATGTGTTAGAGGCAGGAAAGACACTGTCTTGAGTGGTATCTTGCCTTCAGCACGAATGATGCTTTTTTTTTTTTTTTTTAAAAAAGGCAAGATAATTCACTTTAAAATGTAGCTAAGTATTTGGTGTCACTCTAAATGGATCCATTATGTGTCAGCCTGGGATGAGATGGTAGATAAGACTTCCTGTTTAGCAAGGAATTGCTTACACCTTTCATATCAGGACTTCCACATACTGGCTAAAGCCTTTCCTGCCTCCACAGTGCCTTTTTTAGGCAAGGTTTTCCTTCTGGATATTCTCTCTTAGCAAACTCAAGCCAGAATTCAGACAGCATAATGGTAGCAGTATTGAGTGCTACAGATCTAATAGGAAAGATAACAGAACTTGAGACCCTCCAGCATCTTGAACATGTTTATATCTGTGTAGTTACTGAGACTTGGGTTTCAATTCAATGACAGCGCTCCCTCTGTATCAGGGTTTAGTGCTTATTGTGTCCTTAGGTCCTTGGGTAACTGAGGGGAGTATTTCTGTTTGTCATATACACCATCACTTCATGTCATATTACCCATGACTCTAACTTAGAGTTCCTGGAGATCCAAATCACCTTTAACAAATTAGGTTCATAGGCGCATAGGTTTGTACTAGGCTATCAACCACTAGTGTCTTTATAAACCTAGTCATGCAAACTAACCAAGTTTTGTCCTTGAGTACATTGGACACCTATATGGTGGAGGTAAGGAGGTCTATTAGTAATGAGGTATCTAAGAGGTGTGTGTGTGTGTGTGTGTGTGTGTGTGTGTGTGTGTGTGTGTGTGTGTGTGTTACTTAGTCTGGGGTTAGTTAACATACTGTTGGCCTCTGTCCATCAGAGACAAGGGGGTCAAACCGTGGGTAAATTTATGATTTCCCATCCAGTGATCAAGGTTTCTGTTGAAAAGAGTCAGAGATGAACTCCATTTCATGTTTATGAGGAGCCTGATGTTCTCCGTGTTTCACTGTTGCAGTCATCACATTTGGGTTATCCCTGCCAGGGTATCCCTCGGCCAGCCCGAATACCAGAGGCTTAGTATATGGAGCATGTTCCATAGTGCAGGGATCCTCTAAGAAACATATTGGTCTTTCCTGCATGTTTTATTTATGTCACAGGCAAATTTCAAGTTCTGGGATCTAGTGCTCCTGGTGCCGTTTGTTTTGTAGATGTGCAAGAGGTTCCTCAGAGATGAGTCTAAGGATGCCTTATATGGCCAGCAAAGATTACCACTAAGGAACCTGTAAGAGACTAAGTAAAGAGGCAGGGCCTTAAGGCAATCTGTGTAGGACAGGGTATTCATATCCTAGATTCTCTTGGTGAGAAACCTTTGAGGGCATTGCAACAGTTACAGGTGCCTAGTTAGGTTTTTTGGTGATGGGTCTGATAAGGGCTGAGTAGAGTGATACTGTAACTTCCTTGGATTTAGATGCCATACCTTGCTTATGAGTTGGATGACATAGAATTATTTTCTTAGTATCTTGTCTAGATGTTGGTGGAAAACCAAATTACTATTAACATATGTTCCCAAATCCCTAACTACTGGGTCAACTCTTAGGGGTGTTTTATTAATGGAGCAATTAGCTTGGGTGGGTGACTTCCCAAAGACACTACAATGCATTCCTTCATGTTGAGTTTTAATCTGTGGCTCTGGCACCAATTATTTGTTTGTGTCAGCCCCTCTTGTAGGATGTTTGTGTTGTGGGGGAATCTATGACAGCTCCCAATTTACAGTCAGCTGCAAACTTGATGAGCCAGAGGCCTTCCACATTAGTCTTGAGTTCTAAGAAATAGATGCTAAACAGGAGCAGGTCCAACAATAAGCCCTGGGGCACTCCACTAGTGACTGATTCCCTTGTGAAAGTGGTCTCACTAATCCTGACTTCTTTGGTCCTATCTGTGAGCCAGCTAGCATTCCAGTGAGTTATGTAGGGATTTATACTTAGTTCTGAGAGTCTATAAATAATACCTGAATACCAGAATGGGATATTGTATTGAATACCTTGGCCAGGTTGAGTTAAGTGGTGTGCACATTTTCCCCCTCATCCATAGCCTTGGTGACCCTCTCAAAGAAGTCTACCAAGTTGAGTAGGAAAGACCTTCCCTTGACAAAGCCAAACTGGGTTGGGTCCAGTGTCTTTAGGTTGCCAATGTTCTTGTTGATCATTTCAATGATAATTAATTCCATGGCTTTGCATATTAAACTTGTCAGGCTGATGAGACTGTAGTTCTCTGGTTCGGTTGATGGTCCACACATATGGTGAGGGATGACTGTTGCAGCCTTCCATTCACTCGATACATAATCTGTTTTGAAGCTGTAGTTAAACAGTGCCTGTAGTTCTTCTTTTATGTCATGTTTGATGCTGTTTAGAAGACAACAGTGGATATAATTGGGGCCCATTGAAGCAGTGTTTCTGGTCTTAGCAAGCACTGACAGGACCTCTCCCTGTTGATAGTTGGGGGGAGGGATACCTAGAGCAGATTTCACAAGGGATAGTGGAGGGAGTGGGGGTTGAAGTCAGTGCTAAATTTATCAGCTAGAAGATTTGCTATGTCACTTTACTCAGTATAGGTTGTGCCATTTACCACCAGTTCTGCACACTGCTGTTTGCTACCTTTAAGGTTCCTGACATAGCTGAAGAAGGCGTGATTCTCCTTAGTCTGAAAGGCTATCCTGATATCATAATGGGCCTTGTTTAACATTATTGGACCTCTTAGTTTCTTGTTTAGTTCAATCTGAGGGCTCTTGCCTCTGTGAGAGTTGCTGTTTCTGATTTTGGCCATGACTTTTTTCTTTTGTTATTTACCCTGTTACGGTTAGGATTCCACCAGTGGGGGTTGTTTTTGGTGTTAGATCTGGGTTTGCTTCTTGTAGGTACTGTGGCCTCAATGTAGCCATTTACATGTTTGTATAGGGTTTTCTGTGAACAATTCTGCATAGGCAGCTGTGTTCTCAGGGTTTGCAGGAGCCTTGAATTTTGACAGACTGTCACTTAACGGGATGTAGTTAGCTTTAGAATAGTTCCTGGTTTAGTTGGGGTTTCTGGATTGTTTTTTGTTTGCTCAAGGGAGACATCTTTGTGAGCCAACCTTACCAAGGAGGATGTGACACAGGAGGAAGTGCAATACTCTTCCATGTTGGTGAGTACCAGGGCTAGTGTGCTTGAGCCCCTTGTTGGGGTGCACACTATCTTGTCCAGGAATTTGTGTTGACAAAGTCCAGGAAATGTTGTGGCTGTGAATCAGAAGCAGTGTAAATTTCCCAGTATATAGAGGGTTAGTTAAATTCACCCATAAATAGATAGGTCCAGGTACAAGCTGTGAGCTTTGTTGGTCATAGTAGGTAACCTGCAGCTGGCCAGGATGGGGTACAGCCTTGGACATGGATGAACTCTAGGGTATCATCAGGTTTAATTTACCTGGTGTTGTATTCGCTGCTAATTTAAATTGAGATACTTCCACTTTTAGATCATGTTTGTGTTGCTGTTGATGTAAATGTGTAGAAGACACTATAACCTTGCACTGCCAGAGTACTTTCTGCAGTTTCAAACCAAGTCTCGGTAACAGCACAGATGTCTATATTTTCCAGAGTGAGGGGAGCTTGTAGGCTATGGAGTTTCTTGTTTAGGCTCCTAGCATTGAGCACGTTAAGGTTGCTTTCATTTTTTTTTTTATGTTGGTAGTTTTGTCATTTTGACTTTGTCATTGCCTAAAAAGGCTCTAAAGGGGTGGATAAAGTTTTAGCCAATATACAAAAGCCCAGGGTGGGCAGTACAGACCATACTTGGCAAAGCAACGTGGTCTATTAACCATGTCCTCCCATGCTGATAGGTACTGGATCCCCCTGGAGTGACAACAGAAACTAAGCCAATTGTTAAAATCAATCATTTTCTGTTCATACTGTGCCATCATCCTAGGTGAAGGTAGAATGTTGCTCAATGCAAAGGGATGTACCTGTTTGTGGCACATATTCACATATTCAGAGATATCCATAATGTATGTTTTCATATAGTCCAGTGAGTTACATTTCAGGTCATTTACACCCACATGGACTATGATAGAATCATATTGATACATGTGGTGCAGTGACTTGAGTGGGTGTGATATTATGGATTCTAGCTCCAGATAGGCAGCTAACCATTATCTTCTCCTCGTCAAGCTTGGTGAGAGAGGCAGGCATCTGTGTGCCATACAAGATAATCCCATGACAAGAGTATTAGGAAAGGTGTTTGCTTTCCTTATGGGCTTTGTTCTTTGGAGACCATTGGGTGTAGGATTATGTGTGGTGTTAAGTGTTGTTTTTTGTGTGTGATTTAGCGACTGCTAAAGATAGGTGCTACCATTAGATGGCTTAAGAGGTCTTTGAAGTTTGGGAAAATTTTTTTAAATGACTCGGCATAAGTAGGTATATGTGTGTGTGTGTGTGTGTGTGTGTGTGTGTGTGTGTGTGTGTGTGTGTGTGTGTGTGTGTGTGTGTGTGTGTCTGTGTGTGTGTCTGTGTGTGTGTGTGTGAGTGTGTGTGTGTGGTGAGTGAGTGGTATGTCAGGATTTGTGTTAGGATTGGCCTGTTATGTTTTAGGGACTTGGTTTTACTGGGGATCACTTGTATGGTGTCTGAAATTAAGGCTAGCTGTTACATAGTGTTATGATCTGTTATTAGTGCTGTTCAGCATGCTAACTAGCTGCCCTAGGTTTAGCTCTGCTCAAAGTCTTATAGCTGTTACATAGTGTTATGATCTGTTATTAGTGCTGTTCGGCGTGCTAACTAGCTGCCCTAAGTTTAGCTCTGCTCAAAACCTTACTGTGTTATAAAGTTAAAGTCCTAAATACTAGCTTTAGGTAAACTTTACAGTCTGTTTGTTAATATACAGGATACTGCTATCCGCCACTGCAAGGTGAGCAACTCTGCCTAGACGCACCTACTTCTAAGCTGAAACTAACTCCTATGCCTTCTGGCCAATAAACTGCTATACTTTGAACTCCCTAAAGTGCTTCCCAGCTCAGGGAAATTAGGCAAACACCTTCTTCCACAAGACTGATGACTGTAAATTGTTAATGTAAAAGCACAGCAAAAGTAACTCAAGTGCAGGCAAACAACAAACAGCTAAGTGGCTAGAATGCCCTTTTGTAAGGCAGTTTAAATCAAGGCAGATCAGTAAACCAACAAACAAGCAAGAAGAGTGATTTTTCAGGTAAATGGTTGCTTAAATGCTTTGAAAATACTGTAAATACAGTATAAATCATTTAAATTAGTAACTGCAGGTATAAGAACAGTAAAATTCTTTAAACTAGCATGGTTGGCTCTGAATGCAGTAAAAACACCTTGGATTCACAAGCAAGTTTGCCAAGTGTTGCTGACCACTGTGGGAATGAGCTCAGCAATAAACTACTACAATCACAGCCCTTTCCGTGTGTTTCCCAACTCAGATATACCAGGCTACCACCTAATGCCACTAGGTGTAAACTCAGTGCTCTTAATGTAAAAACACATAAAAACTGTATTAAGTGCAATGCTATCCCAGTAATTTAAACAGCTAGCTAATTACTGCTGACAAGGTGATTTTAGGCAAAGTAAACCAGCAGCAAGGTGAAATAAGGCACTGCAAGTCTACAACAATGCCAAACAGTTTAAAATGCACCCGAGAGAATTTATAATAAGGGCAGTTTCTCAAGTACAATACTTGTTGGATGGGAAGGCACTCAGTATTTGTGGGAAGGAAGAAATATTTAAATAGCTTATACAACTGATTATCACAGTGAAAGAGTGTGGGAAGCTTTGGTAGTCAGATTACCATAAGGGGTGGAAATAGAGACACTGGTTTAAAAGCACAACAGAAAAACTGAGGGTAAGTTGGGAAAACCACAGCAAGAGATTCACTTATTTAATGTAGAGATAGTCAGCAACTACAATTCCTTTGTTTAAAGATGTAATCAGATATGCTCCCAAAGCAAAGAGTCCACAATAGCCAACACTAGTTAAAACACACAGTGATATGTCAAATTAAGGGGTCTATATTAAATAAATGAACGCTTAAAAAGCGAGTTGTGATTAATCGACCCTATGTAAGCGAAAGCTTACAATGCTGAAGTGTCAGAACAGCGATTTTGTTTTCCAAGGGAAAAAAAAATCGCTGTTCTAACAAAAATAAAAATCAATGTCAAACATTACATTCAGTCACCCCCCACACCCCCTACTTAAATATACCAACTCGAGATCAAGATTACAGTGCGAAAATGGCAAGTATCGGTTGCCAAGCAAATTCTTTCCCAGGGAAAGAATTCTCTTAACAGCCGCTTCGATATTTTCCGTTTTCAGCCTTTTCAGTTTGACCAAGACGCATTCAAAAGAATGCATCGTTGGTCTTCTAATATAGACCCGAATTAAGAAACCAAGAGCATCCCAATCAAAGTAGTGGTGTTACAAACCAGTTCAAACTAGACAACCTGTCTGCCACACTCCCACTGTAGCTATGTATTTACTGCTGGGGCCTACTTGCCTGGTTTTAACAAATCTGATTTAGATAAAGAACAAAAATAATGTGCTTGCACTTAAAACAACAGAGAAACTAACTGTTACAAGGCAGAGATTCACTTGTCTAGTGCAGAGATACTCAGCAGCTAGATTCCTTTGTTTAAAGGCTCATAAGTTCATAAATGTTTGCTAGGCTAACAACCACAAGGGCCTTTTTAAGCCTAGCCGTGCATCCCAAATCTCTGACAAGTTCTGGTACTCTTGATAAGTGTAAGCAGGTGCTTGGGAGTAACTAGGATGTGCTCCCAAAGCAGAGGGGCCACAAAAGCCTTACTTTATTACTACCTAGAGATGATCCATTAATTTCCCCAAATATCATGAAAAACTACCTTAATACCATTGAGGAGTTAAATATAACACCACATACCTTCTTGCTAAGGGGACGAGGACTTCAATTACTAGTCATTGACTGACATAGTTACACCTCTGAAAATTAATATGTTCAGCCTTTCCTAGACTTTATTAATGATAATGTTCTGAAGCAGATTGCAAAACTACCCACAAGAAAACCTAATATCTGGTTCTGCTGCTAGTGTTTAAGTATCAAACATTTGAAGACCACTGTTTCAAAGCCAAGGACTCAAGAGTATTGTTGCTCATACAGGCTTCTGCTTGGACACAAACTCAAATATGAATTCAGGCAACCAGCATTATTCAAGTATAAGTGAAATAATTGTGGTGGTTGTTGGGAGAAAGTGGGATGTAATGGAAGTGTAGATTAGGACAGTGATTGAGAAGGGGATTTAGGTTTAGGGAGCAGAAGGGAACTTTAAAGGTTTAGCCTGCAGAATATTAACATTTTGCAGCTTATGTTATAGCCTACCCCTTTTCCAGTCTGTTAACTTACTCCATTGCAAAAAACTATGTTCATAAACTTTGGAAAAGTGCCTTATTTTAATGTTGTATAATAGTGGAACTTCCAATGAACTTTCAAATTATAGGACCATTGCAGTCCTCTCTCCGCTATCCAAAATTCCTTAATTAAATTATCACTTAAGATATAGGCAAACATACATCAGTATAAAATAAAACAAATCATATTAACAAGTTTCTAGTTATATGCAGTATCCATCACATATGTTCTTTTTTATAACTATCATCAGTCTAGCATTACATAATTGCTCAATTCCTACCTTCCCTTAAACTTCATTCCACCAAAACATTATATTCTCCATATGTACTTTCCCAAAATTTCCATTTATTTCTATGTAATTTGCTCCTTCTCTTTTATAAAGATCCCGCTTCCAGTTCTTTTATGTCTGTTGCAATATTCAATACTTCAAATGCAGTTGGTTTACACTGTGATTTCCATTTAATAGTGATTGCTTTTTGACAGCCAACAGAATTAAATGTAACAATACCTTGCTATGTCTAGACAATTCAGATCCTGTGTCCTAGCTCAATAGAATCATTCCCTTAGTAACACCCATTTGCTCACCCAATATTTCGGACAGACTACCCTGTAGGGAATTCTTAAAATCTGTACCACTCTCCCAAACCCAGGATCCCCACTTGGCCTTCCTGAGAACACTGGAAAATATGAAGGTCTCTAAAAACACCATTATATTGGGTGACTTCAACTACCCTAACATAGATTGGGAGCATTACTCTAGCTCCAACACCCTAGCCCGAAGGTTCCTAGAATTTATAAACTCAAATGCTATGGAACAACTTGTTGCCACTCCCACAAGAGGGGAAAACATACTGGACCTGATCATCACCAACATGGGGACTCTATGCTCCAGACCAGAAGTGTATCCCTCACTGGTAAGATCAGACTATAAACTAATCTCACTAAATATTCACATCCCAACCCCAGCCCCTGCCCAGAAAACCACAGTGAAAAACTTCTCTAAAGCAAATTTCACACTCCTCAAAACCGAGGTGGAATCCTTCAAAGCCCCCGGGCCTGTGGAAAATACGGCCCAGACCACAGAATCCTTTATAAACGCATTCTATGAACACCTTCAGGAATGCATGGATCATGCAATCCCAAATAAAACCAAGACCCAATCCTCCAAAGTTAGGCCCTGTCTGGTGGACCCCAGCCATAAACAAACTATACAATAGAAGGAGGAAGCTACTACATGATAGAGCAAAATCCCAAAAGGGGAAGGCATCTCTGATCAGTATTAGCAAAAACTACGGGCACTCATAAAATCGTCTAAGGCCAGCTTCGAGAGAAAAATTGCACAGGACACTAAGGATAATCACAAGGCTTTCTTTAGTTATGTTAGGAACCTGGGTGGGAATTCCCAGATATGCTCAGAATTAGTCCAAAATGACAAAAAATACACCGAACCCACAGACATTGCCAACATCCTAGCTGACAGGTTCAGCGCAAACTCCCCCCCTTCCCCACCAAAAGGGCAAATATCTATCCCAGCAGAGTGCTGCCCCCGACATCTCAGATGCTCAGGTAAGAGCCGCCCTCTCCAAAGCAAAAACACAGCATCAATGGGACCAGACGGTGTCCCGGCTGCGTCCTACATGAACTCCAAGAAGAACTAAACCCAAACATAAAACTACTGTTCAATCTCAGCCTTACTACAGGATATGTACCCAAAGAGTGGCGTACAGCAACAGTGGTCCCTCTCCACAAAGGTGGTGCCTCAACGGATCCTGGAAACTGTCGCCCCATAAGCCTGACTAGCTTGGTCTGCAAAGCTATGGAAAGGATCATCATGGACCTCATAAATAAAGATATTGGGAACCTACAGACACTGGATCCTACCCAGTTCGGCTTCGTTAAGAGCAGATCCTGCCTCTTAAACCTGGTTGATTTCTTTGAAACAGTCACCAAGGCCATTGACAAGGGGAAGGTGGTCCACACAGCTTACCTGGACCTCGCAAAAGCCTTCGATACAATACCCCACTCGGGCATTATAGATAAGCTCACCAGCTTAAATATAAACCCCTAGATGGGTTGCAAACTGGCTGAAGGACAGAACCCACATGGTTAGAATTGCTGGAGCCATGTCAGACTCCAAACCAGTTACAAGTGGCGTCCCACAAGGCTCAGTCCTGGGACCTCTCTTGTTCGGTATATATTTCTCGGAGGTACAGGCTAACACGGAAGGACTGTGGCTGACCAAGTTCACAGATGACTGCAAACTGGGCACCATAATCGACTTTCCAGCCGACACATGCATCCTACAAAAGGGCCTCATAGAAACAGACAACTGGTGCCAGAGCCATAGCCTCAAGCTAAATGCCAAAAAGTGTATAGTCATTCCCTTTGGCAAAAACAAAGTGCCCACAAATTACCACATAGGTGGTAATCCATTAAGTACAGAAGAAGTAATTAGGGACCTGGGGACCCAAGTTGATAGCAATCTCTCATTTGACAACCACATGGCCAAAGTGGTTAGAAAAACATTTTATATAGCCCACGTAATCATAAAGTGATTCACATCTAGATCAGGGGAGGTCATCATGCCTCTTTACTCATCCCTCATCAGGCCCATAATTGAGTACAATGCCCCTTTTGGGATGTACCTTACCAGACACCTGCAGCAACTGGAAAGACCCCAAAAGTACCTCACCAAGAGGATCAAAGGGCTCAAACAGATGCCATATGCTGCCCGGTTAAAGAAACTCCAGTTCTACTCAGTGGCATACCGCCTGCTCAGAAGCAATCTGTGCCTGATGTATAAAGCCATGTCCAACCTGGAATTAATGGACATGCTGCACCTCAGAAAATCCAAATCCCATCGAGCTACGCGCTCGAGAGACTTGAACCTCAGCACTGAAATAAATAGGACATGCTGGAGGGACAGATTCATAACCCAGAGGCTCCCTTCACTCTGGAATAAAATCCCAGTCCAGGTTAGGCAGAGCCCCTCATTGACTCTCTTCAAGAGGAATCTTGATGAGTGGATGGGAAATAGTAGGTTTACCCCGGGTATCACTCCTGTGTCACTGTTAGTCAGAGGCACAGTATACTAACCTCGAAAAGGGGCATAGCAAAATTCATTTAAAATGGGTGGCGAAAGCCAAACACACTCTGGCTAGGCTTATAAATGCCCTAGGGCAGATAGCCTAGTATGAACCTATGAACCTATGTCAACCCATTACACTCCCAGAACATATGTTGAAAGTTGCCTCCTTCTTCCCATCACACCTCCAACATTTGCTGTCTACCTGAGGAAAAATTCTTTAGAGTCTCCTTGGGGTATACAAATACCTGTGTGAACCCTTCCAAGCAAAGATCCTAAACCTTCTGGACTTTGTGGCATATTTGGGAGCTGTACATATATCCCCCATTGTTTCTTTGTGATTTGCTTATCCATTCTCTCTTCCCAATGTTTTCTAACCTCCTCTAATTGATTCTTATAGTGCTCATGCAATACTTTACATGTTCTACTAACTATCCCTTTTTAACAACAGCATATGTTCTAGAGTCAACTAAAAACTCTACCAGAGAATATCTTTCATTTAGGATTCCACTATCCCTTTCTCTTAGCCTATACTCTAATTGCAATCCCTGGTAGGGAAGGCAATCTCTGTCCTGCAGTCCAAATGTCGTTTTGGCCTCATCCCATTCTATTACCTTTCCATCTCTAGTTTTTTGCTCCCAATACCATGGTTCCTTTTTCAGTTTTCTCTAGTAAATTCCAGCCCCCTCTTGTCTATTCTCTATACCCCTACTTTGCAGTCATCCCTATTGGCAAAATCCCCTTTCTCCATTCTAGTGTTGGTTTATTTCTTAGAATACTTTCTGCTACTATATGAATATTATATTCTGCATGTCTGTTGTTTTCCTCCTTAAGGACTGTATCCAAAATCCCACTCTCTCCTATTTCTTGAATTTCTTCTTGCTTTGTCATCATCCCTTTCCATTTTGAAGTATAAGTGTCTGCTTGTGTTATGTATATAAGCCTTAATTGTGTAGCTTTAAAATATCCCTTCAAATCAGATAATTCTAATCCACCTTATTCTATTGGCAGGATCAGTTTATCCCACTCAAACATTACCCTCTTCCCCTCCCAGGTAAATTCCTTCAATTCTTTATTAATTATTGTCTACAACGTCTCCACTAGTTTATGCCTGACCTATATATAAAACTAAAGGGACTGAAACATTTTTACTTCATGTATCTTCCTAGCCATATCCACAAACAAGAGTTTCCAGTTTCTCAGTTTTTGTATTGTCTTTTGTCTAGTCTTTTCCCACATATCCTTAGCTACCATAACAGAAGCCTTTTTATTCCATTCTCCTAAATATGTTATCTTATTGTATCACTTTATATATGGGTATTGCTGAACAAATTCATTTGTGGGTGTGTAATTTATGGCTATAAAATTTGTTTTATATTCATTAATTTTATATCCCTAAAATACTTGGAAACTGACTCAATATGTTCCAAAACACTAAGATGTTCTTTTCTGGATTTATCATTACAAAATAATAGCATCTGCAAATAAAGCTGACTTTTGTTGATTGCCATACCAATTATATCCTTGCATTTCTGACTCCCGCATTTCCTTTCCTGGTGCCTCTAAGTGTAAAGCTAATAACAAAGGGGAAAGAAGACACCTCTGTCTGGTTCCTCTGTTCAAACACAAATCCAAAAGAGCGCACTGGGCTAATGGAGAGGCAAAACCACCAACTTTGTAAAGACTGCACGATTTATTACCATCCATGAAACAAAAACACATTAACGCTTTTATTCCACAATACGCGTTTTCGTCCACGTAACTTGGACTTCATCAGACAATCAAGTAATTACTCTAATTGCATATTAAATAACTCACTAAAAACACATTAACCAATAGAATTCTTAAAAAACATTTCAAATACACTAATCAGGCTCTCTTAAAGGCTCATGAATATTAATCAAAAACTAATTTGTTGTCACCACACATATATCTAAATAAATAAATAAATATTAGAACTAACTAAAATATATCTTTTGTAAAATTCATAAAGCTTACAATTTATAATATTCAATTCATATAACTTTAGATTCTTTAAAATCCAGACATTTAAATAAAAAGTAAAAATATTATTAAGTGGATACATGTCTATAAATTAAAAAAACTTTGTTTTTGTGACTTGTGAGTACATTTTCGCAGTTTGGATTTGGTCCTCTGTTCAAATACTACATATCAGAGAGGAAACCTCCCACTTCAGTTCTTGCCTGCAATCCTTCATATATCCTCCCAGTTAACCTTATTTATTGTATCAGGGAATGCTTCCAAATTTACTCTGTCAAATTCTTTCTCTGCATTAAGACCTACCAATAACAGTGGCATTTTCTTACATTCTCCTTCCCTCTGGATCACCACTATTCTATTAATGCTGTCAAATATTTGATTTCCCTCCACAATACCGCATTGATCCATATCTGTCAATTTTGGCAACATCCTTGCCATTCTTTTAGCTAGTATAAACATAAACCCTATAATCATGGTTTAAAATTGAAGTAGGTCTATATGAAGCTGTGTCTTATGGGTCTTTATATTTTTAAGTATTACAACCACCTAAGCTTTCTTCCAAGATGTTGGTAGTTCCCCTCCTTTTAAAATAATGTTAAAAAGTTCCACTTTCAAAAATTCTTGAAGTATGTATTAACTCTCAATTCCTAAAATACTTAACCACTAATAGTATTGTCTCACTCACACAGCATGGCTTCCATCCTAACCATAGTACAACTACTACCCTACTTAGCTTTACTAATACAGTCAGTTATAGTAAGAACTCTAGTAAACTTGTCTACCATATCTTTGTTGATATTGAAAGAATTTGTCACTGTGTCACTTGCATTATTACTTCTAAAGCTTTTTGCATAAGCATCTCTTTCTCATTTTTCTTTGGTTTCAGAGCTGCCAATCAAACACGGCACAAGCAGTGAAATGGAAAGATGAGTATTCACCCTTTTTACTTTTCTCCTTAGGACTCCAATGATTAATTCTTGGGCCACTGTTATGCAATCTGTATACAAATGATCTTCACACCACCACAAAACATTCCACTGTAGCTCAATATGCAGATGATTTTTCTTGAATTTGCACAGTTGAAAACCTCATAGAACTACAAAAAGTGGCACAATTTTTCTCATCTGTTGAAACGTGGCTAAAGAAGCGTCATCTTCTCCTTAATCACAAGAAGTCTAAACTGGTTTTATTTCCTCATAAACACGTCTCTCTCCAAAAAAACCCTCATCCCTGTATACTCGGCCAATAATACCAAAACAGAGTAGGTCTCACATACTAAACCTGTAGAGGTCACAATAGATTGCAAAATGAAATATTTCCATCATGTAATCTAAATAATAAACACAACCAAACACTTGGTTATTATATAGGGCAAACACTATCTTACTGACAGAGCAAGAAAACACATAGCCGCAGCCTCCCTGGTGTCATCCCTCCTGTATACTTTCCCAGTATTGATCAATCTTCAAACTACGTTAATACTCAAAGTGGAAAAATGAAATAACAAAGACACTAAATATGCAGCTAACCATCACTCAAAAACTCACTGCTGTCTTCTATCACTAAAACATCTTAACTGGGTAAACATCTAACTACACACAACTAGTAATAACTCACAAACCTATACATTACCCAATCAAATGTCCTGCTCTGCAACTTATTATCCAGCCCTACTCTCCAAATAGAAAGCTTAGACCTGAAGACAAGTTTCTGCTTGTTATTTCTAAATCCTATAACTCATCAGGTAACTCACTTTTCTCAAATTGTGTATAAAAAGTATGCAACCCCATTCCTCTCTCTATGAAACAAATCAGCAAAATAAACTCATTTAAAAGTCAGATAAAACAGTATCTGCTGAGTACATCATCATGCTTTTGCTCATCTCCTGGCTTATCTAACTTAGTTTAACCCATACTAAGAGTTAAAACTCACAAACTACTACTTCCAACAAAATCAAAAATCATACATCTTGTGAATTCAACTTTCCATTTCCTCATCCCACTCTGGTTTTTCAATTCTCAACTTTTTTCACAAAACATCCTTATAGATTCTGCCATCCTTCATTCTCTTTTTCTTACCTATAACACTGTTTCTAACCCTTTTCTTCCTTTCCCCACATCAGATTTTTCACTTATCTTTCCTGCTTAGCTTTCTCTTTTCTTACCTTTCTCACTTCACCTCCACTCTTTCCTATTGTCAGATTACCAATTTATATGAGATGTTTTCAGTAGTTTACATACTATAATAAATATACCTGTTACTTTTATTATTTATTTTTTTACCTTATATTTTATATGTCTCAGTATTTTTCCCTTGTAACTTAATAAAATTGTAACTCTGTCATTCCTGTGTTATAAGATAGTATCAAACATTACATCACATTGCATTGTTGTTTTAAACTTATATTGTACAGCATTGTACAATATGTCTTTCTTTTACACTTTTTACTGACATTTGTCATGACTCTGTATTGTTTTATAACTCACAGTAAGTGTAATCATTAATTGTTAATTGTATTTTTGTATTGGAGATTTTCTTCCCAAGCCTCTGCTGAAAAATTAAGCCCAGTCAGACTAACCCAGTAGGCAAATGTCAATAAATAAATAAAAGGCAGGAAATTGTTCTCTCTCAGTTAACTTCCAATGGAGCATCGTTGTGATCCAAAGAAGTCATCTTACCACAGTACTTTTCCCTTATCAGACTCATCATGGAATATAATGCCCCCTTTGAAATCCAAAGTTATTGCTGAAATGGAAAGGTCTCAACAATTTTTAATTACAAAAAAGAAAAAAAAAAACTTAAATATTTCAACTGTCCCAATAAATAAACACAACCCTCCTTATACACTCTGAGGTGACCTGGCTCTCAGTTTCTGAGCCATGAACGAATTCTGTTTGACATCATATCTCTTCACAAAACCAGTGGCAATACAAACACAAACATTAGGGAGCTAAATTTACACCAACAAATATGCAAAACTCACTGGAGGGATACATTCCTAACTCAACATATTCCCAGCCTATGGAATAAGTCTTTGTTTTTTAAACATTTTTATTAAATAATATGTTAAGCATTGATACAAGAAACACATACATTAATTGAAAATAAAACAAAACCATAGTAACATTTTCAGTATTTCAGTGCAGTGTACATGCATACTTTCTTTTTAAGAAGTATCACTCAGTCTGACATTACATAACTTGCTCACTTGCTGACTTCCCTTAACCCTCACTCCTCCTTCTGAACTTTATTTTGCATGTATTGCTCTTACATAGTCTATCAATTTCTATTTAATTTGCTTCTTCCCTTTTCTGAAGATTCCACTCCCAGTTCTTTTATCTACTTTACAATATTCAGTATGTCAATTATAGCTGATTTGGATTTTGATTTCCATCTTATAGTAATTGTTTTTTTTTGTTTGTTTTTTTTTTTTTTTTGACTACCAATAGCATTATATTTAGTAAAGCCTTACTATGTCTAGGCAATTCAGATCCTATGTCCAAGCTCAGAAGAATAATTTCCTTAGTTACAATCATTTGCTCCCACTTATGTAGGGAATTTTTAAAATCTGCTAACTTATTACATTCCTACAAACAAGTTTCCAATTACCTCTGCCCTTCCCATCACACTTGCAGCATTTGCAATCTACCTGAGGAAACATTCTCCAAAGTTTACTTGGGGTACAAAAATATTTATGCAAACACTTCCAAGAAAAATCCTAAACCTTCTGGACATTGTTGCATATTTGAGAGCCATACAAATACAAACCCTTTGTTCATTTGTAAATTGCCCTTCCAGTCTCTCTTCCCAATCTTTTTTAACCTCCTCTGATTGAATCTTACAGTTATGCTGAATTTTATGTGTTTTACTAATTATCTATTACTTAACAGCAGCTTCTCTTTTAGACTCACATAAAAACTTTACCAAAGCTGGTCTTTAACTTAACACCTCCCTAGCCCTTTCTCTTTGCCTGTACTTTGTTGTCAACTCTTAGTAGGGAAGGCAAGCTCTAACCTACAGTCCAAACTTCTGTTTGACTTCATCCCAGTCTATTACCTTTCCCTGTCTAGTTGTTTACTCTTAATACCCTGGTCCTTTGTTAGTTTTCTCCAGTAAATTCCAGCCACCTCTTTCCCATTTTCTCTACCTCAACATGCACTTATCCCTACTCGAAAAATCCCCTTTTTCTATTCCATGATAACTTAGTTATTAGAATACTTTCTCCTATCTTACAACAATAATATTTTTTTTGGTTGCTGCTCTCCTTATGGGTCTGCATCCCAAATCCAACTCTCTCCATATTTCTTGAATGCCCCTCTCCTGTTTCATTATCCCTTTCTACTTTGATTTGTAACTTTCTTCTTGTGTTATGTGTATAAGCCTTAACTGTGTAACACTAAAGTATATCTTCCAATCAGTTAATCCTAAACCACCCTGTTTTCTGGGGAGAATCAGCTAACCCCACTTAACTCTTACCCTCTTCTCTCTCCCAAATAAATTCCTTCAGTTGTTCTTTGGGCTCAGATTGTGGCTGAAAACGGTCAGTAGGCCAGTTCACTTACCTAGTGAACAAATAGTAAATGAATTAATAAATAATAAACTCTTTTTATTAACTATCTTCCACAGCTTTTTCTCTTGATGATAACAATATGTCTGACCTGTATATAAAACTAAAAGGTCTTAAAAACATTTTCACTGTTTTATCCTACTATCCATATCCATAATTAAGAGCTTCCATTTTTCTCAATTTTTGTATTATCTTTTGTTTAATCTCTCCCTACCTCTCCTTACCCGCCATGATATAATCTTTTTTTTTTTTGAATCCCTATACCTATGTAGTTCATTTTGGCATGTCCCAGTAAATATGGATACTTCTCAATCAGTTCACGTGTGGGAACATAGTTCATCACTTCAGCCATTATTTTGTCTTCATTAATTTTATATCCTGAAAGGGCCTGAAATTGTCTCAAAATGTTCCACACCACCAAAATGTCCTTTTCTACATCAAGCACAAAGTAATATTATCTGTAAATAAACTCACCTTTGATTACTGTACTATTTATGTACTTAAATTTGTGTGCAGCTTATTTTCTTTGCCACTGTGGCTGTAAATATAAAGCAAATAAATGGGAAAGAAGATCCCCTCTTGGTTTCTCTGTTAAAACACAGCTTTTCTTGATTACTTTATTATTTATTTACTTAAGTTTGTGTGCACCTTATTATCTTTGCCTGTGGCTTTAAATACAGAGCAAATAAAGGGGAAAGAAGATACTCCTGCTTTTTTCCTCTGTTCAAACACAGCTTTAAGGGAACACTCTCACCTTAATTCTTGCCTCCAATCCTTCATATATCATCTTAATTAACTGAATTATTCTATCAAGGAAGACAAATGCTACCATAGTCCTTCACAGATATCCCAACTGACTCTTTTGAATGTGGTCTGTGCATCAAGACCCAGCAACATCAGCAGCATTTTCTTGCATTCTGCTTTACTCTTGATCATCATTGTTCTCGTAGTATTGTCAAATGTTTGCCTCTCCTCCACAAAATTACATTGATCTACACCTATGAATTTTGGCAACACCTTTCTCTTAGCTAGTATACAGCAAAACACTTGATAAGCATGGTTTAAAACTGGACTGGGTTTATGTGAATCTAAGTATGAAAAGTTTTTACTCACTTTGGGTAAAACAGCCACCACAGCTTTCTTCCATGATGCTGGTACTCCCCCCTCCCCTTTAAAATACGTTAAAAGAAAACCATTCAGATCTGTATCAGTTTCTTCCCTCCCAGTTAACAAACTTCCATAGGTATACTGTTTGCTCCTGGACACATCCCTGTTGATCACTATTTTATCTCATCACTTCCTATTTTAGTTATTAATTGTTCAGCCTTATCTTTCTCTAACATTGGCATATTCTTTTTTCTTAGTTTTCACATTCCTCTGCTTTATATCAATTTTGTAAGAATTCCAAAGTATCTCTAATACCCCAGAGTATCTTTTTTATGGACTCCATAAGTTTGATGGCAGACCTTTCTACTGTCTCTTACCCAAATCATTGAACTAAATATTTTTTGTGCTTTGGAGTTGCTTTCAAACAATCATTGATTAATAGCAGCCTTTCTTAAAACATGTATATTATAGGTTCATAGGTATTTACTAGGCTAATGACCACAAGGGCCTTTTTAAGCCTAGCCATGCATCCCAAATATCTGATAAGTTCTGATACCCTTGATGAGTGTAAGCAGGGGTTTGGGAGATGAACCATTTACACTCGGGCCTGGGAAGAATCAAGAATATTTTGGACTTGAATCAGAGTCTGGGGTTGGGAGATGGGGGTGAACAGGAAGAAGACCAGTAACACTGAAATTAGTGAATAAATGTTAGAATATCAAGCATCAGTTACATTTGTGAAATAGGGTTTACAAGTAAAAGTTGCTGAGAAACATTGGATTTTTGCTGACTTTGTTTAATTTGTTGGGGAAGTGACAGGCATGTGGCCCATATGATGTCATTAATGTTTGGAAAGACACTAAAAGGAAACAAAAAAGAGGGAGAATATGGAAAAAAG
Organism: Protopterus annectens; assembly: GCF_019279795.1. Classification (NCBI taxonomy): domain Eukaryota; kingdom Metazoa; phylum Chordata; order Ceratodontiformes; family Protopteridae; genus Protopterus; species Protopterus annectens. Next base: position 516,377,852 of record NC_056734.1, on the reverse strand, counting down.
TAACCATGAGCAAAACAATTTTTGTTCTTAACAGTACTTGTATGAAACATTTTATGATATAAATTGCATGCTATCTAGTAAGGTATTTTCAGTGATTGTTCTATGTGATAAAGATACCCAAGTAAGCAGGTGCTGTTTTTTCTCTTTTTTAGTTTTTAGAAATGTAGATACTACAATGTAAAAAGAGAATAAATGCTGGACAAAAGCATGTTTAAGTCACTGGGTTGTAATCTTAGGCTGTTGGGGTGGGGGATGAAGTGTAAAGTGCATCAGTTATAATATATGTAGAATTGGAATGTTTTCCTTTACTTTTGCATATGTGAATGTCTGTATTAATGAGCTTGGCTTAAGCTAATGATACTTTTTGTGAATTCAAGTGGATTAAAAAAAATGAGTGCCCACTTATGCAAATAAATGTTCAGTGCCAGTTGAGAAATCTTGAGATGAGGTCAGCTCTACATTTTGTTCTTACTTTTTCATGTAAACAAGCTGACTAAAGGTGAAGGCAATAAATCTAGAGGTCTGGACATGGTTTACAGAGAAACATAAAATGAAAAGGTACAAGGGCAAGCACTTTTGCAAAAAAAAAATAAACTTTGAAATTATTGGAAGTGAATAAGAGCAGCTTTTCTGGTAACTTAATATTTTAATGCATTTACTAGAACAGTGTATTATTTAGTTTTATTTAAAGATTGCCAGTGCACTTTTTTAAAAGTAAAACTAAAAGCTTTCTGACTAGAAATATGACAATAACAGGCAGCAATTAATGTAAGTAGGAACACAGACTGTTACATGAGTTTTAGCATGGATCCCTTAATTTAGGTTAATTACTGCCTGTAAATCTAGTTATTGACTTGGGACAATTTGTTTCTATCATGAGGGTTAAACTTTATTATTTGAAAATGTACACTTTTTTGTGTTTGTTTAAATCTAATATGTTATGGGATGCTCTGGGGAGAGTTTGTTTTAATTTGACGATTTTCATTAAAATAAGAAGTCTTGTAAAATCTGACATAGGTTCAAATGGATATGACAATAAACAGCTGTATAATGGATCAACTTGCCAAATGTTAGTTAAAAGGAGAGGAAGTACAAACATCCTGAAAGAAAGCTGTGGTGGCTGTAATAGCTAATGACAGTAAAAACCCATCAGACACATTTTCATAAAGGCCCATTTCAGTTTTAAATAATGATTATAGTGTTTGTGTCTATAACAGACAATAAGAATGGCAAAGATGTTGCCAAAATTTATAGATGTGGTTTTGTGAAGGAGAGGCAAATACTTGACAACATTTATAGGGCAATAATGAGTCAGAGGGAAGTAGAATATAAGAAAATACTGCTGTTGGTGGTGGTTCTTGATGAAGAGAAAGCATTTGACAGAGTAAGTTGGGATTTTGTGAGTGGAGCAATGGAAATATTTTCATTCCCAGATATAATGATAAGGTTGATTAGGAAGATATATGAGGGATTGGGGGCAAAAAATAAAATAGAATGGTTTCTATCTGTTAAATAGAGTCTGAACAGAGGAACCAGCCAGGGGTGTCCTATTCTCCCTTTGCTATTTGTGTTATATTTAGAGCCACTGGCGAAAGAAATATGGGACTCAGAAATTCAAGGATGTAATTGGTATTGGTATTAAGAAAAGTTGGCTTTATTTGCAGGCGATATTATTTTATACCTAGTAAAACTAGAAAAGGATATCTGAGTATTGTGGAACATTCTGAGACCGTTTCAAATATTTTCAGGATATAAACATTAATGACGATAAAATAAAAGCTGTAGCTGTAATCTACGTACCCACATGTGAGTTGGTTCAGCAATACTTATATTATTGAGACATGATAAAATTAAGTATTTATAATGGGTTAAAAGGGATTTTGTTATGGCAGCTAAGGATATGTGGAAAGAGACTATACAAAAGATAATATAAAAACTGAGAAAATGGAAGCTTTTTTTTATGGATATGGATAGCAAGATACAAGCAGTGAAATTGTTTTTAGTCCCTTTAATTTTATGTACTGGTCAGGCATACTTTAATCATCCAGAGGAGATGTTGTGGAGAGTAATTAATAAAGAGTTGAAGGATTTTATGTGGGAGGGGAAGAAGGCAAGCATCAAGTGGGATAAGTTGATCCTTCCAATACAAGAACGTGGTTAGGATTACCTGGTTTTAAGGGATATTATAGAGCTACACAGTTAAGGGTCATATACGTAACACAAGTAGAAATCTATAATTCAAAGTGAAAAGGGTGATGATGAAGCAGGGGGAAATTCAAGTAATAAGGAGAGATGGAGATTTTGAATGCAGTTTAATAATGTAGCAGAAGGTATTCTAAGAACTAAAAGAATAACAGGCTCCACGACTTTTAGGCAAGGCTCAAATTCTAAACCTACCACCCTAGAAAACAAAAATGGGAAGAAACTGAGGGTAATGCTGCTCAATGCCAGAAGTCTAAATCTCAAAATGCACGCACTCGAGGCCCTTCTCAGTATGGAGAACATCGATGTCTGTGCTGTAACTGAAACCTGGTTCAAGGCTCCTGAGAGCACCCCGGCACTATTAGGTTTTACCTCATATCATGCGTTCCGGCCCCAAAACCTGGACCACACCACAAAAGGAGGGGGTGTATCCATATTCATAAAGGATACCCACACCTCCAGGTTGGTGGCAATGCACGAAGCTTCGGAAACCATCCAGGTGCAACTAACCATAGGCAAAACTGCTCTACAAATTGTAGCATGCTACAGGACACCCTCTCAAACTCAGGAACCCCACACAGCCTTCCTGAAGACACTGGAGGGTATAAATGTATCTCCAAACATCATCATATTGGGTGACTTCAACTACCCGAATATAGACTGGAAACATTACTCAAGCCCTAACTTTCTAGCCCAACGGTTCCTGGAGTTCATAAATTCAAATGCCATGGAACAGCTAGTCACTGTTCCCACGAGAGGAGAAAATATACTAGATCTCATTATCACAAACATGGGGACAAAATGCTCCACACCGAAGTATACCCCTCATTGGTGAGATCTGATCATAAACTAATCTCACTGGAAATCCACATCCCGCCCCCACCCCAAACAAAAAAGACCACAGTGAAGAACTTCTCTAAAGCAAACTTCACACTACTCAAGACTGGTGTGGTATCCTTCAAGGCCCCTGAGCCAGTGGAAACCACAACCCAAGCTGCGGAAGCCCTTACAAATGCCTTCTATGAACACCTTTAGGACTGCATGGATCAGGCAATCCCAAATAAAACCAAGACTCTTTCCACAAAGGGCAAACGTCCAGTCTGGTGGACCCCAGCCATTAACAAACTTTACAATAAGAGAAGAAAGCTATTACATGATAGAACAAAATCCATAAAAGGGAAGTCACCCCTGATCATTATTAGTAAAAAAATACGAGCACTCATAAAATCAACTAAGGCCAATTTTGAGAGAAAAATTGCCATGGATTCAAAGGACAATCATAAGGCCTTTTTCAGCTATGTTAGGAACCTGGGTGGAAACTCCCAGATATGCTCAGAATTAGTCCAAAATGATACAAAAATCACTGAACCCACAGACATTGCCAACATACTGGCAGACAGGTTCAGTGCAAACTTCACCCCCCTCTCCCCCCCTAAAGGAAAGAAAACTATCCCAGCAGAGTGTAGCCTCCCAGACATCTCAAATGTGCAGGTGAAAGCTGCTCTCTCTAAAGCTAAAAACACAGCTTCAATGGGACCGGATGGTGTCCCCGGCTGTGTGCTACACGAGCTAAATGAGGAATTAAACCCGCACATAAGGCAGCTGTTTAATCTCAGCCTTACCACAGGACACGTGCCCAAGGAGTGGCGTACGGCAACTGTGGTCCCACTCCACAAAGGCGGTGCCTCTACGGACCCTGGTAATTACCGCCCCATAAGCTTAACAAGTCTAGTCTGCAAAGCTATGGAGAGGATCATAATGGAGCTCATAAACAAAGATATAGGGGACTTGCAGACATTGGACCCGACCCAGTTTGGCTTCGTCAAGGGCAGAGCATGCCTTTTGAACTTGGTCGACTTCTTCGAAACAGTCACCAAGGCCATTGATGAGGGAAAGGCAGTCCATACAGCCTACCTTGACCTTGCAAAGGCCTTCGACACAATACCCCACTCGGGTATTGTAGAAAAACTTACCAGCTTAAATGTAAACCCATATGTCACAAGATGGGTTGCAAACTGGCTTAAGGACAGAACCCACAGGGTTAGAGTTGCTGGCGCTATGTCAGACTCCAAGCTGGTCACAAGCGGTGTCCCACAGGGCTCGGTCCTTGGCCCCCTATTGTTCGGCATCTACTTCTCAGAAGTACAGGCCAACATGGGAGGACTTTGGCTGACAAAGTTTGCAGACGACTGCAAACTGGGCGCCATAGTGGAAAGTGCATCGACACGGATATCCTTCAGAAGGGACTCATGGAAACAGATAGCTGGTGCCAGAGCCATAGCCTGAAGTTAAACGCCAAAAAAGTATAGTCATACCCTTCGGGAAAAACAAGGTAACCCCAAGCTACCATATAGGTGGCAATCCACTAAGCACAGAAGAGGTTATCAGGGACCTGGGGACCCAGGTTGACAGTGGCCTTTCTTTGACACTCACGTTGCTAAAGTGGTTAGAAAGACCTTCTACATTGCCCACCTGATCATGAAGGGATTCACATCCAGATCTAGTGAGGTCATTGTTCCCCTGTACTCTTCACTTATCAGACCAATGATCGAGTACAATGCCCCATTCGGGATGTATCGCACCCGACATCTGCAGCAATTGGAGAGACCCCAAAAGTTCCTCACCAAAAGGATAAAGGGACTCCAAAATCTGTCATATGCTGCCAGATTGAAGAAACTCCAGCTCTATTCAGTCGCATACCGTCTGCTCAGAGGTGACATGTGCCTGACATACAAGGCCATGTCCAACCCGGAATTAATGGACATGCTCCACCTCAAAAAATCCAAATCCACCAAAACTACTAGAGCAAGTGACTTAAACCTTAGCACAGATATAAATAGGATGTGCTGGAGGGATAGATTTATCACTCAGAGACTCCCTATGCTGTGGAATAAAATCCCGGTCCATGTGAGGCAGAGCACCTCGCTGGCTCTGTTCAAGAGAAATCTTGACCTGTGGATGGGAGATCATAGGTTTATCCCGGGAATCATCTCTGTGTCACTGCTGGACAGAGGCACAACAAACTAATGGGCACAGTATTTTTTCATATAAGGGGTGGCGTAAGCCACAAAAATTTGGGCTAGGCTTATAAATGCCTTAGGGCAGATAGCCTAGTATAAACCTATGAACCTATGAACCTAAAAGCTGAAATGTTTATTATGCTGTGCAGTCCATTCAACTCAGCACAGTCAAAACCACTCCAAAGGCTAAAAACAGCTAAGGAAACACCAAAATTCACAAAAACTCACTGAACTGTTTTTAGCCTTTGGAGTGGTTTTTGACTGTGCTGAGCCTGTCATTCTTCTGGTTGTTCGTTTGTTTGCTCATTCTAAGAACTAAGCCAACAGGAGAATGGATAAAGGAGGTTCTGCCAATAGGGATGACTACAATTTGGGATACAGAGAATAAGTAAGAGGGGGCTGGAATTATTTTGGAGAAAACTGGCAAAAGAACCAGGTTTAGGGAGCAAATAACCAGAGAGGGAAAGGTAATAGAATGGGAACCGGCCAAAAAGATGTTTGGACTGCAGGCTAGAGACTGCCTTCCCTATCAGGGATTGATATTAGAGTATAGGCAAAGAAAAAAGGGACAGGGGAATTCCATTTGAAAGACCTGCTCTGGTAGAGTTTTGTTGAATCTAGAACAGGAGCTGCTGTCAAAAAAGGGATAATTAGTAGGGCATTTAAATGTTGCACAATAACTATAAAAATCCATCAGAGGAGGTTAATGATCAGGAAGAGAGACTGGATAAGCAAGTCACAAGAAAATAATGGGAGGGCATGTGTATGTCTCCCAAATATGCAACAAAGTCTAGAAGACTTAAGATTTTTGCTTGGAAATGTTTGCAGAGGTACTGTTATACCCTAAACAGACCCTAAGGAGTTTTTCATCAAGTAGATGGCAAATGTTGGATGTGTGATGGTGTCAAAAGACATAACTGGGAACATATATTTTGGGAGTATAATGAGCTGGCAGACTTTAAATATTATCTACAGAGTTCTCTGTCAGTAATATTGGGTAAGCAAATAGGTCTAACTAAGGAAATTATTTATGTATTTATTTGTTTGTTTGTTTGTTTGTTTGTTTATTGAGCTGGGATACATGACCTGAATTGCCTAGACATAGTAAGACCTTGTTAAGTTTACTTCTGGTGACTGCATAAAAAGCAATGACTAGATAATGGAAATCAAAGTCTAACCAACTGTATTTAAGGTAGTGAGTATTGTAACACATAAAAGAACTAGAAGTGGGATCTTTACAAAAAGGTAGGAGCAAAATACATAGACAAAAATGGAAATTTTGGTAACAATGCATGCAGAGTATGTCTTGGAGGAGAAGTGAGATTTAAGGCACAGCAGAAATTGATCAATTTATGTAATGTTGGATTAATGATAATTGTATAAAAGAATATATATGATGTATAATGTTTGTAACTGTGAAAATTTTAACATTGTTTGATGCCGTTTATATAAATATGTGTTTGCCTGTATCTTAAGTGATAATTCAGAAAGGTATTTAAAGAGGAAAAGAAGAAGAAATATTACCCAAGAAGTGAGGTGAAAGGAAATTGGATGAATATGCACGTCATTTTTGTTTTTGGTTGAGGTTTGATTAAAACTTTTTTCCCAGTATTTGTCATGATTTTATGAGCTTGGCAAAGGTTATTATTGTGAAATAACCTCCTCCGACTAAGCAAGTAAACAACTGCACAGAAACAGCAGTACCAAAATGAAATAAACTTGGGACATACTCCAGGAACAAGTCTCCTTTGTGGATCCCCAGTTTAAATAGGTTGTATAACAAAAGAAAGAATATCCTGTCAAAAAAGAAAGGCCTTGATGAACAGGCAAAGAACTCCCTTATCACTCTTAACAAGAGCTCAGGGGACCAGCCTCCCAGGCTAAGAATGTTTTCGTTATGTACATTGCTTTGAGGTGAGCACCCAACACCGTGCTGAACTAATAGTAAATGGAACTCACTGTACCAGTTTCACCCTTCCATCTCCCCCATTTATCAAGGAAATGCCCTCTATCATTTCACCCCTAACTATCATTAAAGAACAGGTCCTCACTGCACTCTCCAGACCAGTTAATATTCCAGGATACCTTTTAAGTAGCTTGAAACATGACCTTTCAGGTGCACTAGAATCTCTATTCAACTACAGCCTCCAGACAGATGTTATCCTTTGGAAATGGAAGACAGCACTGGTCATCCCTCTATACTAGAGGAAAACAGTTTTTATACTTACTTTTCTCACTTGCTTAGAGAAAAACAGCTCTTGTACTCACTTTCCTCACTTATCTAGAGGAAAATAGTTTTTTATTCAGGCATGTCCAAGGGTCAGCTCCCAGTGTTCTCTCCTGTCTATCTGATGAATCTGGGCATCTTGAGGCAATGTAGAAATTGCCTCATGCACACAGACAACTCTATCCTCCTACCACCCAACACTACAACCTGTGAGAGATGCACTTATCTAGCCAAACTGGAGGTAAAGCTCTCTCCAACAAAGACTGAACTTGACAGTCAAGAGGAGAAGATAAACATTTGCACCACACCACACTCATCACATAGTCTCACTAAATCAGCACCACCAAAATCCACACATAGTAACACAAAAACATTCACGGAGGCTCTCATTAATAATCTGTCTAAGCAACAGAGACCTCCAAAGCAGAAACGCAAGCAACCTCCATCCCCCAACACAACCCAAATGACACATAGCCCACAGACTCAGTGTGCCACTCAACCACAGCTAATAAGCCAAAACAACGTACCTAACACGTTAGTCATAGGTGACTCTATAGTCAGGCACACTGATGTCCCACTCACCAGGCTAAACAAGGAGAAGGTTACTGTCAGCTGCCTGTCTGGTGCTAGGATCTGCCACATAACCCACGCATTCAGGTCACTCCACAAAAAGTACAGATATGACTCTGTCATTGTCCATGTTGGTGTGATTGACCTGAGACATACCTCCCTGGACTACATGAAAGGAGACATGGAAGAGCTCTCCGAACTTGTAGCCCAGGCAGGTATGACCCTAGCCCTGAGTTGCATTCTGCCATCACCCAGAATGATACCGCAGTACAAGGACAAAATGATTGACTTCAACAATTGGCGTCATTCTGGTGTCATTCTAAGGGGATCCAGTATCTGTCTGCTTGGGATGACATGGTCGACAGACCATGATGCTTTGCCACAGATGGCCTGCAACTGTCGCCCCTGTGATTCCAGATACTGGCTAAGGCTTTTGCTGCCCCTATAGTGCCTTTTTAGGCAAGGTTCAAATGACAAATTCACCACCATAACAGGAACAGGCAAGCAAAAACTGAGGGTAATGCTACTCAATGCTAGAAGTCTAAATCTCAAAATGCACTCACTCGAGGCACTCCTTAAAATGGAGAACATCGATATCTGTGCAGTGACTGAGACCTGGTTCAAGGCTCCAGAGAACACCCCTGCAATACCAGGCTATAACTCATACCACACTTTTTGGCCATGTAAACTGGACCGAACCACCAAAGGCAGAGGTGTGTCCATATTCATTAAGGATATCCACACCCCCAGGCTAGTTGCTCAGCATAATGCATCCGAGGTTATCCAAGTGCAACTAACTCTGGGCAAAACTGCAATCCAAATTGTACCTTGCTACAGATCCCCCTCCATGCCCCAGGATTCCCATTCCTCTTTTCTTGATGTACTGGAAAATATTAGGGTTCAACCAAACACCCTAATAATGGGCAACTTCAACTACCCCACCATTAACTGGGAAAACTACTCGTGTACCACTTCCTTAGCTCAACGCTTTCTGGAATTCATAAACTCCAATGCCCTGGATCAACTTATCCACACCCCCACCAGGGGCAACAATATCCTAGACCTAGTCATTACCAACATGAGTGACCGGTGTTCCACACCTGAAGTCAACTCCTCATTGGTCTGATCTGACCATAAGCTAATCACCCTTGATTTCCACATCCTGCCCCCACCCCCCATTAAGGAAACCACAGTAAAAAGTTTCTCCAAAGCCAGCTTCATGCTTCTTAAGACAGAAGTAGTGAACTTCATGACACCCATGCAGATGGACAATACAGTTACAACTGCTGAATCCTACACAAATGCACTCTATAAGCACTTACACAAATGCATGGATCGTGCTATCCCAAACAGCACCAAGACACTATCCTCCAAAAAAGGAAGCCAATCTGGTGGTCCCCTGCCAAAAACAAACTGTACAACAGAAGGAGAGTAAAATCCCATAAGTGGGGGAGCTCCCTGGTCAGCTTCAGTAAGAAGCTGAGATCCCATATGAGATCCTCCAAAGCTAGCTACGAAAACAAAATCACCACTAATTCTAAGGACAACCACAAAGCATTCTATAGCTATGTCAAGAATCTCTATGGCAACACCCAGATCTGCTCTGAGTTACAGCACAACAGCATGAAAATTACAGAACCAGCTGATATTGCCAACATCCTGGCAGATAGGTTCAGTGCTAACTTTACCCCCCTCACCACCTAAAGGGCCCATATCTATACAGAGAGGTAGAGGGACCAACCTATAAACCTATACTGGATGTGAGAAAGGAAATTCATCCCAGGGATCATGTCAGTCACCCTGCTAGACAGAGGTCCAGGGAAAAAATAGTGTGGGAAGAAATAGCCAGGGAATTGTTATGGCTAGGCTTGCATAGGTCCTAGGGCCAATAGCCTAGATCCAACCTATGAACCTATGATAAGAATGCTGAGTCCCTGTAATCACAACTATGCAGGTAAAAGCTGCACTCTCTAAAGCCAAAAACACAGCATCCATGGGACTGGACAACATCCCAGGCTGCGTTTTACACAAACTTCAGAATGAGCTGGCTCCCCACTTAAGCACTATGTTCAATAATAGCCTCACATCAGGCTTTGTGCCCACTGAATGGCGCACAGTAACAGTTATCCCACTCCACAAAGGGGGAGCCACCACTGATCCCGGAAACTATCAACCTATTAGCCTAATGAGCCTGGTCTGCAAGGCCATGGAACGTATCATCATGGAACTCATAAACAAAGACATTGGTAACCTCCAAACTCTGGATTCCACCCAGTTCAGGTTTGTGAAAGGCAGATCATGCCTCCTGAACCTGATCGACTTCTTTGAGGCAGTCACTAAAGCCATAGATGAGGGTAAGGTGGTTCACACAGCCTATCTTGACCTCGCCAAGGCTTTCAACACCATCCCCCATTCTGGAATTATAGCTAAACTCACTAAACTAGGTATAAATCCCAGCGTCACAAGACAGGTTGCCAACTGGCTCACTGACAGAACCCACACTGTAAAAGTTGCAGACTCCAAATCTGACCTCAAACCATTGACAAGTGGAGTACCACAGGGTTCAGTCCTGGGACCTCTCCTGTTTGGTATCTACTTCGCTGAAGTACAGGCTAACACAGAAGGCCTCTGGCTAATGAAGTTCACAGATGACTGCAAACTAGGAGCCATTGTCAAGTCCCCAAATGATGTGGACATCCTACAGAAGGGCCTCGCTGAGACAGATGCCTGGTGTCAGAGCCATGGCCTCAAGCTCAGTGACAAAAAGTGCAGTGTCATCCCCTTTGGTAAAAACTCTGTACCCATGAACTACCACATAGGCAGCAATCTACTTAAAACCGAATGTGTGATAAGAGACCTTGGGACCTAGGTGGACAGTAGTCTCTCCTTTAATAGTCACATCACCACAGTAGTCAGGAAGTCCTTCTACGTGGCACACCTCATCATGAAAGGGTTCTCATCCAGGAAAAAAGAGGTCATTGTTCCCCTCTACTCGACACTCATTAGACCCGATATAGAGTACAATGCCCCTTTTGGAATGTACCTCACAAGACATCTGCAGCAGCTGGAAAGGCCACAGAAGTACCTCACAAAAAGGATTACTGGCCTCAAACAAATGCACTACACTGACCGTCTCAAAAAACTCCAGCTTTATTCCGTAACATATCGCCTACTCCGAGGTGATCTCTGCCTAACATATAAAGCTATGTCAAACCCAGAGCTGTTGGACATGCTACACCTAAAGAAATCCCAATTCCTCCAAGCTACACGCTCTAGGGTCACCACAATAAACAGGACATGCTGGAGGGATAGATTCCTGTCCCAGAGACTTCTCATACTCTGGAACAGGCTACCCATCTATTTCAAGCAAGGTTCTTCATTAGCACTCTTCAAGAAAAACCTTGATGAGTGGATGGGAAATAGGAAATACACCCTGGGGAACACTTCTGTGTCTCTGCTCGACAGTGGCACAGGAAAATAACTTTCTTGGGTGGCGTAAGCCAGGGACCCTTGTTGGCTAGGCTTACGTAGGATAGCCTAGTACCTACCTATGAACCTATACAAAGGGGAACCATCAACAGACTCAGGGAACTACAGACCCATATGTTTGACTAGTCTTGGAAAAAGTTATCATGGACCTGATAAACAAAGGCATAAGAAATCTTCAAATACTGGTCTCATCCCAGTTTCATTTCATCAAGGGCAGATCTTGACTATTAAACCTGGTGGACTTCTTTGAGAAGGTCACTAATTCCATGGAAAAGAGCATGACAGTGCATATTGCCTACCATGACCTGGCAAAGGCATTTGACACAATACCTCACTCAGGTATTATAGACAATTTCACAGATTTAAGCATAAATCCTTATGCCACCTGATGGAAAGCCAAATGGCTCACAGATAGTGCACATGAAGTTAGGGTGGGCAAATCCACTTCCACCATGAGGTCTATTATTGTGGTGTTCCACAGGGCTCGATACTGAGACCTTTCATTTTAGGAATATACTTATCTGAAGTCAGAGGAAATGTAGATGGCCTTTTGCTGACCAAATTTGCTGATGACTGCAAACTGGATGCAATCACTGAATCTCCCAAATATATAAATATCCAGGGTCTAACACAGACAAATAACTGGTGCCAGAGCCATGACCGAAAATTCAGTGCAAAAATACATAATTAAACTTTTTGGGAAGATGACCACCCCATCAAATTATAACATTAATAAGACTCCACTAAGAGTACACCTAGTGGTAAGGGACTTGGGACCTCAGTTTGTCAGTAACCTGACCTTTGTTAACCATGTGACCATGGTGATGAGAAAATCTTTCTATGTTGCACATATTATTTGTAATGACATGCATCCAGATCTAAGGAGATCATAGTCCCACCACACTCAGCCTTCATTAGACCAACAATCGAGTACAATCTACCCTTTTTATGTAATTGAACAGGCATTTGCAACAGTTTGAGCAGCCACAGAAGAAAGAAAAGAATACAGGTTATAAATAACATGTCCTATGTGGACTGTCTCAAAGCCCTGTCCCTGTACTTCATCTCCTACAGACTACTGAGGGGCAATCTTTTCCTAATCTATAAGGCATTCTCTGATTCAACCCTGATGGATTTGCTACACATTTGCAAGACCAACAATACTAGAATTACTCAATCTAAGGATCTCAACCTCGACTGTGAAATAAACAGTATGTTGGAAGGACAGGTATGCATCTGAGAGATGATGCCTTCTCTGAAACAGACTCCCCATTAATGTGAAGCAGAGCTCTTTCCTAAGCCTATTCAAATGCAGTTTGGACCAAAGGATGGGAAATCACAAATTCACCCCTGACTTGTTGCCTGTGTGCCTTATGGACATGGGCTGTTTGTATATGCCCCAAGGCAGAGGCATATACCAATGTCTTTCTAGTCCTTGGGCATTGATAATTGGGAAAATTGGGGAATGAATGGATAGGCTTAAAAAAGTTCTACAGCCTAGTAACCTTTTATAATCCTATGATCCTATGATGGTCAGTGAGGATGGGAGGGTGAATCACTGTGCTAGAAATAATTGAGGGGTTGTTTGTGATTAGAAGTCCAGGTTGGAGTGGTGGTTAGAAAGAAGCTGTCTGTTTGTTGTATCCTGTGCTGGATACTACTCATACAGCCAAAATGCTCCTACAGCAGTGAGGAATTTGAGAATCTGTTACAGAAAGTACAGCTTCCATACTATCTCTTATGCCCTTTCTAAAATGTTTCTCCCAGTAGTAGAAATACCACCTCGGGCATCTCCTAAAAAGAGGCCACTAGCCTAGTGGGACTATCCTGATCAACAGATGATAAAATCAGTAAATAAATAAACTAAAAGTTTTGTGTCGTGAAGATCTTTTGTAACTTTGTAGCTAATCACCAGTCAAGGGGGCCTAAACAGGTCTGAATGTGTTGTATATTCAAGGTTTAGCCATACCACTCAACTTCTTTGCTTAAGAATTCTGGACATGCCTAAAATAATGAAAGTACAAAGGCCCAAAATGTGGACAATTTTTAAATATTAATTTACTTAAAAGTTAATAAAATAATAAGTTTTGCATCACTATGCATTTTCTGAATAGTAAGCCTTATCAGCATTTGTTGCTGGGAAAAGTCCAGCTGGGCAAAATGCAGTAATGAAATCAAAAGTGTGTAGCAGAATGAGGAAGAACAGAGGCATATACTTTTGTTATGTAATACTGAAAGTCCTCTTTAGTGGATATATATTTGGGATTTCCTTGTCTGCATTCCCTAGCTCTGTTTTTTTTTTTTAATTAGCTTTTATTGCTTCTATGTTTGGAGATGCACATTCTGAACTAGAACAGCTTGTCAGCTCTTGTATCTGCCATTTCTTTACTGCTGCTGTACATTTTGAATATTGATTCCATATTCGCCAAGGAAATGTTCCCCTACTCAATGCCTTAAATATGTAAAGCTTTCAGTGTTTATGGGGGATGTCAGCTCACAGGACAGGATGCTAGGGCCAACCCATATTGGTACTGATTCTGTTGCTTGGGAAAAGAGCACAGTGTGAAGCAATGTTTGAAGTGTCAGCATTTCAATTGAGTTGTAAGAAGAAGATGCAGTAAGAAGCTTGCAAATTTTTTTGCATGTTTTTTTACCCTCCACTCTTCCTATGACCATAAAGCATCTGTCTTTCACAAGCCCTTTAATTTCTCCCACTTCCTGGTCTTCAAGGATGCTGGATAATGGAGGCAGTAGCTGGGAATTTCTGCCTTTATCAAGCAAAGAGCTAGCAGATGTTGCAAATGCCATCAACCTTTTTTTTCTGCAAGTGCAGTGCAGTGCTTGCTGTGTTAGGCCCAAAATTAGATGACCTCCTTGGCAGACTTGTACTCCATCATCCTGCTTCTATGCATGCAGCTTACAGGTGCTGCTGCAATAGGACTGTGAACAATTTGTCCCCCCCCCAGGATGAGTAAGACAGCACTGTAGTTCACTAACAGCAGTCCTTCAACAGATAACACACACACACACACACACACACACACACACACACACACACACACACACACACACACACACACACACGCACACACAAGCACACGCACACACACACACACACTTTGTTGTAACTGCTGCTGCTGCTGCTGTTACTTTGGTTTTACTATATTTTTACTTATTTTTTCCACACTCTCTATGGAAATTGCAGGTCTTTTTCCTGTTTATATTGTTATTTCTAAACTGCTTTTATCTCTCATTGTATTCCTGGTGCTCATTCTATAATAGGCTTTACTCATCTTGAATCTGTGTTCAAGAGTTCCAGTATCCCATTGCCTGACATATGAAGCTATGCTCACCAGATGTGATCTCAGTCCTGCACTACACCAGGAATATTTATGTATTTATTTTGTTTTATTTACATTTGTTTACTGGGATAGAACACTGATAAAGCATGACTAATTGCAGGCCCAACCTGGGTTGAAATAAATATTATAGCAAAGTACAATTACTGTAACACAACTATAAAATACAGTACAAATGCTAGATAACCAGAGATCCAGCAATGAGTAATGGTATGTTACATATAAATTCCCTATGATAGCATTGTAATTTATCAAAAAGGTGTGGTATAATCAGAAGTGGTCCAAGTTTGACCACTCTAACTCAAAGTTAGGTTCAGGAAGTTTTCATAGGTTCATAGCTTCATAGGATGTTACTAGACTATTGACCCGTGGGTCTTTACAATCATAGCCATAAAACCCCAGTATTATACTAGATGAGAGATATTGTCTGTTCCCAAGGTTTTTCTAGCAATGACTACCCACGTCTAGGAGAGAAGCTGGGGCAATCCCGGGTAGAAATGTATGGTTTCCCATCTAGTCATCCAGACTGCACTTAAACAGGATCATGGAGGTCCCCTGCTTGATATGGATTGGAAGCCTATTTCAGAATAACGGCAACTTCTGAGAGATGTATCTGTCTCTCCAGCAGGTCCTGTTTATGTTGGAGCCTAGATTGAAGTTGTGGTGACTCTAGTCCCATTAGACTTACAGATGTGCAGCATTTCCATTAGATATGGGTCAGAGATAACCCTGTAAACCAGACATGTCGCCTCTAAGTAGTTTATACGCTACTGAGTCCAGTGACAGTGATTTCAGTCTGTCTGTATAAGAGATGTGCTGGAAACCCTGAATTTTCTTTGTTAGAAATCTTTGAAGTCTCTCAAGTTGCTGCAGGTGCCTGGTACAGTACATACCAAAGGGAGCATTATATTCAATAATAGGCCTGATGAGGGACAAGTACAAGGGCATTATAACCTCTTTTGCACTTGATGTGATGCATTTACTAATCATTAGGGTTGACACTAATCTGTTTTTTTTTTCCGGACTATCTGGAAATCAAGTTGATTCTCCGGTAGTCTGGAAAACACTTCAAAAAAAGAATCAGACTATTGGAGTTTGTTAAATCATATGATTTGATATGCTTTTTTTTTTACAGAAAAATATAGTAAATTGGCTGAAAGCAGGAATCAAGAAGGAGAAAGGGGCTTTCCCCATCAGCTGATGTCATACTGACGTCACAAAATAGGACATGGGTGGAAACAAGTGGGGTTACAGGTGATGCAAGGGGTGTGGCCTTAGTCCTGTTTTAGCTACAATGAAAGGTGGCAACCCTACTAATCAGGTGAGCGACGTATAATGCTTTCCTCACTACAGTAGACACATGATGGTCAAAATTGAGAAGTTTCTTCCATTTCTGGGTTCTGGGAGGTGAACTCAGAACACCTAGAGGTTCTTGTCTCAAAGACAGGGAAGGATAAAATACCTGCCATCCATATAGCTTTTCTAGATAACCTGTTCTATGGAGAAACCCTCAGACTGCTGAGATCCGCCAGGCACAAGCTTGTGGTTTTCCTGTTGTGTTCCCAGAACCATATGAATGATTATCTGCGGAAAAAGGCGGAGGAGCTTTGAGCTGCTTTCTCTATGGAGCCAGTTCTCAGAGTGCTGAAAACCATATCCTCTACTCTTAAAAGGACAGCTACCCTCAACAACCTCCCTGAAGACAGTAATTGGATCCTCGCTAAATGTCTAAAAGCTGGCTCATATGTACGTTCTACAGTCTAACACAGATCAAAGAAATTACAGTGAGTTTCTAACATTTCACATCATAAGGAGTCTTAAGCCTTGAACAAGGTAAGCATGATGATGTTTTTCTTTGCCACCAGAGTTTAGATCCTTCGACTTTATGTCCACCTGTCCAAGTTCCAGTCTGCCGTAGTGGATCAGGCACTGGAAGAGCTTTCAGTTGTCTCTGCTTCTGGAATCAAAGCTGTCCTGGTTAAGACCATTATCACTGCTTCTGCATAGCACTTCAGTGAGCAAAAACGCTATGCTAATATCTCTAAAACATTATTAAAACTCCAGGTATACACTAATAAATAGTAATAAATTAACTTAAACTGCTAAGCGATTTCATGTGTGAACACTTCAGATCTGATCATTTTGATACGATGAAGTGTTCATACATGAAAAATGCATATCAACAGTTTGTTAACATATTGCTGTTTATGATTTACATAGTCTTTAGGGATGAACGTATAGGCAATAACTAGTCATTTTTACCTTATTATATAATTTTGATTTAACCAGTACCTTGGTTAGAGTGTAAAGTTTAGGTACAAGACTACATAAGGTGCTGCAGCTAAGGGATACCCTTTAAAGATTAACTTAAGTATACCATCCTGGAGACCATCTTTCGGAGAGAAGTTCTTTTTGGACAAGCCTCCCAGGAATTGGTGGAGGAAACCTGAAAGAAGAAGTAGGATCTGGCTAGTGTAGACAGTGTCTTTGGTCCCCTTTTAGCATGATTCTTCTTCTTCTCTTTTTTTATATTCAGACAATTTTCTAGAAAAAATATCCCTTCCAGGATGAGGAAGACAGTGCTTGGACTAAGACCCCAGAATAATTTAATACCAACTTTTAAGGGGAAACAAATAGATAGGAGAACACCGAACATAATGAAACTTTTTCTTTTAGCAGTAAATGTTTTAGCTTCTCTTTCAGGCTGCAGCAGAGGACTACATTTTTCTTTTTTCTTATATTTCCATGGAGACAATCTAATAGTAAGGCAATAAAAGACAGAACACTGGTTTCTTCAAGGCTAAAAGTTAATGATTTCTGAAAGCATGCAAGTTGTTTTCACATTTGGGGGAAATAAAGATAAAAAAAAGAACAGACACCAGTTACTGTAAGTAGAAGCACAGGCAATAACATATGTCTTAGCATAGATAACTTCAATTTCAAGTTAATTAGGGAATGTTTTTGTATCTGTTTATGTAGGAAAAATGTTCCTATTAGGAGTGTTGAACTTAATTATTTGAAGGTGTGTTTGTATTAACAGGTTAAGGTGGTGTTCTCTGGATGTGTTTTTTTTTGTTTATTTGAGGGTTTGTATTAAAACAAAATGTCTTGTAAAATGTGACACAAGTCCCAGTGTTGATGATAAGAAAAAACTGTATAAAGGATTAACCTACCAAACAATGAGTGCATGTATCGCAAAAGCTGGAACTAGACATTTAAAAAAGCTGCCATGTATAGAATTTGATAATAATGACTTCTTACCATAATGGTGATACTTGTATTATTTTTGAATGTCAAAGGTCTCACAGGTAATATAATATTTAAATAATAATTATATTAAGAAATGCAGAATGCAAATAACAATGCTACAGGAGACACATTTGGAAAGACCTGAACATGTGAATTTGAGAAAGAAAGGCTTTTGTGAGGGATATACTGCAGAATATCAGGGACAAAGGAAAAGAGGAGTACTTATATTAATTGTTAGAAGAGCTCTAATAGTGAATGAAGAGGGAAAAAAAGATAATGGCAGATTTATGGCAGTAAGGGCTTTTGTCAAGAGATGAGGATTACACTGGCAAGGATTTACATTCCACCTAAAACTACTATTACTGACCTTAAAACATTTTTGGGAGAAATAATCAGCTTTCAACATGGAATTTTACTTATAGGTGAGGAC
The DNA here is from genome assembly GCF_019279795.1 of Protopterus annectens. NCBI lineage: Eukaryota > Metazoa > Chordata > Ceratodontiformes > Protopteridae > Protopterus > Protopterus annectens. The sequence continues at coordinate 516,359,306 of NC_056734.1, read as the reverse complement.
TGAATTTGATTTACAGCAATGAGGATGCAACGGTGGCCTAGAAGGGAAAATATAACAAAAGAGGGTAGATTTTTAAAGAAATTTAGGAAAATATTTGTTATGAAAGACGTGAATTCAGTAGTAGGAATACAGAGAGAATTTACATATTATTCTCCGTGGTACAACAACCGAGCAGAAATTATATTTCACAGGATCATGTGCATTTAGTTGAAAACTTTGACACACATCCAATAACTATTTCAGATCATGCATCAATAAAAATGCAGGGTAGTGAAGTAACGTTTCCCTACATACCTGTTAAAAAGAGAGGAATTTAAGGAATGGTTATTGGAAATTATTCAGGATTTACTAGGGAAAATAGAAAGTACTTCAGAAGTTATAGCTGGTGAGTGGGATAAAATGAAAGTGGAGTTTAAAAATAAAGCAGAAATAAAGAGATCTGTTTATGAAGTAATATGAATTGGTGACAAAGGTAAAAGTATTACAGATTAAATCTCAAATAAAAAGAAGAAGCACATTTGTAGAGTGCTAAAGAGAAAATAAGAGAGCACCTGGATATTATGCATGAGTTTAGAAAGATTGTTGTTAAGGAACTGTTTTTTGATAATAACTTCAAACTTTAGGAACAGTGAGTTAGGCAAAAGAAAGCAGAAAGGGCTGTTGCCAAACTTAGGATCCTATAATAAGAAAAGTAACCAGAAAAACTGTAGAGGATGTGATGCCCGTGCCCTGGCCCAGCAATCAAGGAGCCTCAATCCTCACCATTAACACCAGAGAGGGCGTCTCATATATGAGGAAAGGATAACAAATACACACAGTAAGTGCTATTGTCCTTAAGAGCACACAGAGATCACAGTCAGTCCTGGGCTGGTCTCTCCCTTGCTCCCCAGGTCCCCAGTAAGACTCCCCACTGTCACAGCTATAGGGTCCAGATCTCAGCCTAGCTGGGCAAGCTAAAATATCCAGCACCCTGTCTGTCCAACCAGTGCTTCGTGTCCTTGCCCAAGTAGCTGACACACACACACTTTGAGATAAGAGTTTATACAACCACATAGACACTTATGGGGAAGGCTGGCACAGGTTTTCTAGCTGTGCCCCCTTTTACCCATACTATACAGTAGTACATTATTGCCACCACCCAGCTAATATTTATCATCTACTCAAAGGCCCTTAAAAGGGTGTCCAGTTATTACTGTGCAATATTATTATCCAATTGGTAGTATAGCCCAGGGCTAAAGCTGTAAGAGTGGCTTTGTACAATTTTACCAAAGGCATACAAGTACTCTAAAGAGCTTAAATTATCTCTACACAAAAGCAGCCACAGTTGAAAGGGTTTAAAATATTTAATAATAAATAATTAAAACCACAAGACAATACTTTCTACTACATAGTGCTAGACAAGAGCTCAGGGATCACACAGAATTACTTAAAATAAACCAGTAGTACAGTTCTGACATCACAGAAAAACACTTAGTCTAAATGTAATTTTCTGGAGATGAGGCAAACATTTGACAACATTAATAGAATAATAGTGAGGGAAGCAGAAAGTAAGAAAATACTACTGTTATTGGTGGGTCTTGATGCAGCGAAAGCATTTGACAGAGTAAGCTGGGACTTTATGAGTAGGACAATAGAAACATTTGCATTTCTTGATACAATAATAAAGTTAATTAGAAGGCTATATGATGGATCAGAGGCAAAAATCAAACTGTGATGGTGTCTCCCTAAGTTGAGTCTGAACAGAGGAACCAGACAGGGGTCTCCTCTTTAACCCTTTGTTATTTGCCTTATATTTATAACCATTGAGAAAAACTAAAGGACACAGAAATTCAAGGATATAATTGGGTATTGTGTTTAAGAAAAGCTGGCTTTATTTGCAGATGATATTATTTTGTACCTGATGGAACCAGAAAAGTGTATTTCACTGTTCTGAGACATTCAATAAGTCAGTTCCAGTTTTTTTTTAGGATATAAACTCAATGAAGATAAAACAAAGGCTATAGCTATAAACTATGTACCCACATGTGAATTGCTTCAACAATACCCACATTTATGGAAATGTGATAAATTGAAGTATTTAGGTATATGGATTAAACAGGATTCTGTTATGGCAGATAATGATATGTTGGAAGAGACTAAACAAAATATAATACAAAAACTGAGAAACTGGAAGCCCTTGCCTATGGATAAGGATTGAAAGATACAAAAAGTAAAAATGTTTTTAGTCCCTTTATTTTATGCACAGGTCAAGCATGTTTTATCAACCTGAGGAGAAGTTGTGTATAGTAATTAATAAAGATTAAATTGGGATAAGTTGATTCTCCCAAAAGAACAAGGATGTTTTAGAGCTAGACAGTTAAGGATTTTATATATAACACAAGCAGAAAGCTACAATTCAAAGTGGAAAGGGATGATGATGAAGCAGGGAGATAATTCAAGAAATAAGAAAAGAATGGGATTTGGGATGCAGATCCTTAAGGAGAATAGCAATCATACAGAATATTATATTCTTAAAGTAGCAGAAAGTACACTAAGAGCTAAGCCAACATGGGAATGGAGAAAGGAGATTATGATGATAGAGATGAGTGCAATTAGGGATACAGAGAATAGGCAAGATGGAGTTTGAATTTACGGGAGGAATTTAACTAAAATACCAAGGTACTCGCAACAAATAATTAGACAGGGAAAGGTAATAGAATGAGAAGAGGTCAAGGAGATATTTGGATTGTAGAGTAGTGATTGCCTTTCCTAACATGGATTGATATCAGAGTGTAGACAAAAAAGAGGGATAGAGGAATCCTAAATGAAAAACCTGCACTGGCTGAGTTTTAATCTTGATCAAAAGTTGATGTTTAAAAATTGATAATTAGTAGGGGATATAACATATTGCACAGTAACTATAGGAATCAATCAGAAGAGGTCAGAAGAGATTGGGAAGAGAGATTAGATAAGCAGTTTCTCAAAGAAACAATGAGAGGACATATGTATAGCTCCCAAATATTTGCCTGGAAGTGTTTGCATAGATAGTTTTATACCCCAAGTAAACTCCCAATAATGTTTCCTCAGGTAGATGGAAAATGTTCGAGGTGCAATAGGGAAGAAAGAGATATCTTGCAGCATATGTTCTCACAGTGTAATGAGATTGCAGAGTTTGAAAATTCCCTACAGAGTACCCTGTCAGGAATACAGGGCAAGTAAATGAGTGTAACTAAGGAAATTATTTTTTTTATTAGATTGGATATAGGATCTGAATTGCCTAGACATACAGTAGTAAAGCCTTGTTAGGTTTAATTATGGTTCAGAAAATGGAAATCAATATCTAAGCCAACTAGACTTGAAGTAACGAATATTGTAACAGAGGTAAAATTACAGGAAGTGGTGTCTGTAGGAAAGGGTAGGAGTAAATTACATAGAAAAACATAGAAATTGTGGGAACAATACATGCAGAAATATATTTTAGAGGAAGAATGATGTTTAAGAGAAGGCAGGTATTGAACAAGTTAGGTAATTTTGCTTTGATTATATGATATATAACAGTATATGTGATGTATAATGTTTGTAAATGTGAACTTGTCAATATAGTTTGATTACTTTTATATAAATGTAAGTTCACCTATGTCACAAATGATAATTCAATAAAGGTGTTACAAAAAGGATGACAAAGTCTTACAGCTTGTAAGGCCTTCCATAGAAAGAACTCTGTTCAGACACTAGGCCATTTTAGGAGAGCACTTGGGATAGGCCCAGTTATTAGTTTTCAAAGAGGCTGTAGAGGCTGTTTTCTATAAAGGGGGTTGAAGTTCTACTCTGACCTTATTTATTTCTTATGCATTAGAAGACTTCCATCCCATCCTGGGATTGGTGGCTCTCCATGTACTCATGCTTGTGCTGCAATAAGATGATGGTCACCTGTATTTAATTATATGCATCTATTTCCTTCTGACATATCACTCTGTGTTGTTTGGGGTCCATTCAGGAGGTGTTTTCAGTTTGCTGTCAGTGGACACCATGTTCACTTCAAAAATATGCCATTTGGTCTGTTCTGCACTTACAGCATTTACAAAGATAATGGCTGCTGTGATGGATGCCTTGCAGAAGGACCTCCATGTGCTGTACCACTCTCCCTTCTCCTACCACCTCAGATAAGGATATGGATGGATACCTGAAGTCTGATAATGCCTTTGAAGGACTTCATAACAACATCTTTCTCCTGGGCACTCCCATGGTTTCATGCTTTGGAAAGGGGTGTCTCCAAAAACTGGGAGAGGTTATTTCTGTGCTCCAGTCAGAAGACTTCCTTTACTAAGTCATAGATGAGTGGTCTGAGAGGTCATGTCCTTGGCAGCCAGGGTAAGAACACACATTAGGATTTAGGCCCCCCCTGCTTATTCATGGTTTAATGGCAGCTATGATTGTTATTCTGTGATTCACAAACCCGAAGATGCAAGTGTTAAACTGTATAATGAAATGCCAGAGGCAGTAGAGCCATCTGTTACTGCCTCCAGAAAAAAAGAGGTTATAACCCCCCTGTACTCTTCCCTCATCATGCCATTAATAGAGTACAATGCTCCCTTTGGTATGCTCCTTTCCAAACACCTGCAGCAATTGGAGAGACCACAAAGGGTTCTTTACAAAATAAATTCAGGGTCTTCAAGATTTGTCTTATGGGGACAGACTTGAAATCATTGTCACTTTACTTTGTTTCTTATAGACTGCTTAGAGGCGACTTGTGCCTTGCATATAGAGCAATCTCTGTCCCAATGCTTTAATGGAAATGCTGCACATTCACAAGTCAAATGGCACACAGGTCACTTGCTCACAGGACCTCAACCTAGTATGTGACATCAACAGAACTTGCTGGAGAGACAGATTTGTCTCACAGAGGTTGCCCCACCTTTGGAACAAGCTTCCTGTTCTTGTTAAACAAAGCCCCTTGTTGGCCCTATTTAAGCACAATTTGGATGATTGGATGGGTAACCGGAAATTCACTCTGGGGGTTCCACCTATGTCCTTCTTGGACAGGGTTAATTAGGTGCTGATTTTAGTGTCTTCTTGAACCCAGATACCCTTGTGAACATGGGTTGAACTTGGCTAGGCTTGTAAGGGCCCTGGAGCCATTAGCCTACTAATCTCCTATGATCCTGTGATCCTATGTCCTTCTACTGTTGTCAGGCAGTGTGTGCTCTGGAATAGTAGAATAACACCTCTAATATCTAAGCAAGACTATTATTTTCTTTTTTCCTCCAGTTATGAGTCTTGACTTATGGTTTTCACTAGAAATTGAACAGCCATTTCATAGGTTCATAGGTTCATAGGTAGGTACTAGGCTATTTGCCCAAGGGCCAACGTAAGCCTAGCCAACAAGGATCCCTGGCTTACGCCACCCAAGAAAGTTACTTTCCTGTGCCCCTGTCGAGCAGAGCCACAGAAGTGATCCCCAGAGTGTATTTCCTATTTCCCATCCACTCATCAAAATTTTTCTTGACGAGTGCTAATGAGGAACTTTGCTTGACATAGATGGGTAGCTTGTTCCAGAGTATAGGAAGTCTCTGGGACAGGAATCTATCCCTCCAGCATGTCCTGTTTATTGTGGTGACAAGGTTTAGGTCCCTAGAGCATGTAGCTCAGAGGGATTGGGATTTCTTTAGGTGTAGCATGTCCAACAGCTCTGGGTTTAACATAGCTTTATATGTTAGGCAGAGATCTCCTCGGAGTAGGCGATATGCATCAGAGTAAAGCTGGAGTTTTTTGAAACGGTCAGTGTAGAGCATCTGTTTGAGGCCAGTAATCCTCTTTGTGAGGTATTTCTGTAGCCTTTCAAGCTGCTGCAGATGTCTTGTGAGGTACATTCCAAAAGGGGAGTTGTACTGTATAATGGGTCTAATGAGTGCCGAGTAGAGGGGAACAATTACCTCTTTTTTCCTGGATGAGAACCCTTTTGTGATGAGGTGTGCTACACAGAAAGATTTCCTGACTACTGTGGCAATGTGATTATCAAAGGAGAGGCTACTGTCCACCTGGGTCCCAAGGTCTCTTATCACACATTCGGCATTAAGTAGACTGCCATTTATGTGGTAGTTTGTGGGTACAGAGTTTTTACCAAAGGGGATGACAATGCACTTTTTGGCATTTAGCTTGAGGCCATGCCTCTGACACCAGGCATCTGTCTCAGTGAGGCCCTTCTGTAGGATGTCCACATCATTTGTGGACTCGACTATGGCTCCTAGTTTGCAGTCATCTGGGAACTTCGTTAACCAGAGGCCTTCTGTGTTAGCCTGTACTTCAGAGAAGTAGATACCAAACAAGAGAGGTCCCAGGACTGAACACTGTGGTACTCCACTTGTCACTGGTTTGAAGTCAGATTTGGAGTGTGCAACTTTTACAGTGTGGGTTGTGTCAGTGAGCCAGTTGACAACCCATCTTGTGACGTAGGGATTTATACCTAGTTTAGTGAGTTTAGCTATAATTCCAGAATGGGGGATGGTGTTGAAAGCCTTGGCGAGGTCAAGATAGGCTGTGTGAACCACTTTACCCTTGTCTACGGCTTTGGTGACTGCCTCAAAGAAGTTGATCAGGTTCAGAAGGCATGATCTGCCTTTCACAAACTCGAACTGGGTGGGGTCCAGAGTTTGGAGGTTACCAATGTCTTTGTTTATGAGTTCCATGATGATATGTTACATGGCCTTGCAGACCAGGCTCGATAGCCTAATAGGATGATAGTTTCCAGGATCAGTGGTGGCTCCCCCTTTGTGGACTGGGATAACTGTTGCTGTGTGCCATTCAGTGGGCACAAAGCCTGACGTGAGACTATGATTGAATATGATGCTTAGGTGGGGAGCCAGTTCATTCTGAGGTTCGTGTAAAACACAGCCTGGGATGTTCGGTCCCATGGATGCTGTGCTTTTGGTTTTAGAGAGTGTTTTGAAAAGGTAATAACTAGTTGTTTATCATTAGATAATTGCTGCAGTAGCCTAAGCAATATGTGTAATATCTTACCAAGGATATGACAACTGTCCAGCTTCCAAAGTTTAAGGGTACATTCCACTTGCTCTAACCACCAAATTTCTCAAAGAGAGTGGTATAAAGTCAGTGAGTAGGGTGGAAACCGTCAGTACTTTCTTGCTGTCAGAGTGCACCCTTCCTTGTGAGCTTCCAATCATCAAAGGTCGGTCAATGCTTTGTCAAGTCTAGGCAGTTAAGTACCCTACTGGGGAATTCCTTACACTTTCCCAATTTTTTGTGAAAGAAAGTTTATCTTTTTTTGTCAAAAATTATTGTTAAGGGCTAGGAATAGCTCTTGTAACAGTTTTCACTAAAAAAATACCTTAAAATTTACATTTTCAGTCAGAGTTCCCTGCAGGAAAATACCTTTCAAAAGTTTTTTTTTTGAGAAAGACATTTACTTTTCTGTCAAAATTATAGCCAGGAGCTAGGCTTCGATGTTTTGGGGGTTGTCATTAATAATTTACCTCATAACTTACTTTTTTCAGTCAGGTTTCACCACTGACTGCACAAAGCTTTGCTTGTCAGACTTTTTTTTTTTGGGTAGAGACATAAACCAAACTTCAGGCTCTTCTGTTCTTCCTTCCTTGATCCACAAAAAGAAAACAAAGTTTGTCTGGGAGTCTTTGGTTTTTAAGATGGCTTACTCTTCACCTAAGCTGTTGATAAGTGACTGTGCCTGGCCATTTCAGGCACCTCGGACCACTCATCAAGCTCTGTCTATCCTTCTCATGTTTCTGCTCAAGAAGCCGCTAAAGACCGGGAGATAGTTATGTCCTCTGCGGCTATTCAGCTGTCCTGTTCGGGCAAGAGTAAACAACACTTGATGTCTGAGGAGGGAGAGGATGATGATGTACTGTGAAGTGCCATGAGGAGGTTGATTCCCAGGGAAGGAACCATTCTTGGGTTAGTCTTTTTCTAGAGGTTCTCACAGGAAAAGAAAACATGAAGCTAGACATCTTTCCTTTACTGCATCACATAGGTTAGATAGGGAAGATCGGATGGATTTTGCTAAAAGTTTATTTCAAGCCTTTTGATCTTTACATTCTGAGTCTTCCATGAATTTTAAAAGAAAACAATTTTCTTCTTTCACATATTCTGCTTCTCATTCTGATTGAGAGGAATTCAATTTAGATTATATTTCTCAAGTTCCAACTCCACAGGAGGGGTAGTAGGATTATGAAGACTATTTTTCTTCAGAGTTATCCTTGCTTGATACAATTGCCACAATGAAGGAGTTATTTCAGTGGGAGGAAAAATAAATTCTAGAAGACTGACAAAGAGATTATGACTTATTAAAGGTAGATTTTCTTTAGCCTGCACTTGTTCTTCCTGTCTTGCCATCATTAGAGGAAACTTTCTTTCTAGGCAGCAGTTTAACCAGTTATAAGCTTCCTGCCCCCAAGAAGTCGGATAAATTATATGTTTCCTCAGACACACATTTCTTTTTTTTTCAAGCACTAGATCAAACCCTGCATTCATTTGTGTGAAAACCATCTTTTGACAGCTAACTCTATTCCTTCTGACAAAGATGGGAAATCATGTGCTATGTTTGGGAAGAAAATGTATAGTTCTTCCACACTGACCATCAGAAAAGTGAATTGCCAAGCTCATTTGTCCAAGTTCCAGCTGGCTTTTTTTCAAAATATGAGAAAGTTAATTGCTGACCTCCCTTCTTCAAAGGCTGAGACATCTCTGACTTTTTTTTATATCCTCTGTATCTCAGTTAACCAAACACTCTTTCACATGTTCTTATGACACTGTTGATTCTGTATGTAGAACAGCTACTACTGGGTCAGTGAGGAGATTTGCCTGGATTTACCCAATGATGTCAAAGCTGAGATCTTGAATGCCCCCAACCCCCCCCCCCCCAGACAAAAAAGGCATTATTTAGTCCTTCCTCTGTGAGGTTCTTGAAAGATTTGATGGAAGGGGAAAGTTAATTCAGGGGGTTACCCAGATTTTTCAAACCCTCATGCTGAAATACAATAGAAACTTTCCTTCTAATTCAGGTTTCTTTTATAGGAAACAAAGTAAACAATCTTAGCAAAGGGATGGGTAAGCAAAATTTCAGAATGCAATGTCAGGGAGGTTCAAAAAAGAAGGAAGGATCCTTCCAGAAACAAGGGCAATCTGAAAAAGCAGACTGACTATATGCCACTTCATGTGTTTTACCTCCCTACCCTGACATTCCAGTAAAGCTGTCAAAAAGACTAGGTCTTCACTTCCCCTCTGTGGCAACAGGCCTCAGACACCTGGGTTCTGGGAATCATTCAAAATGGTTTCAACTGGAATTGGGACTTGCATCCTCCTTTTCATGGGATTCCTCTGCATCCGCCCTATCAGGCCTCCCTGTTTCTTCCTATCCTAGATCAAATGCTATCTCAGGGAGTTACAGAGCCGTTTCTCCAGATCAAATAAAGAAACGACTCTACTCAAGAATCTTTCTTGGTGCTTTACAAAGAAAGAATTTGGAGACCTGCCTTAAGACTTTTTTTTTCTAAACTTTCACATCAACATCCCAAAATTCAAAATGCTTTCTATACAGTCCCTGTTACGTCACATATTCCATCTCTCAGCTTTCTAGTAACTCTGTTTTTAAAAGATGCTTATCATCACATTATAGTACTCAAATATTTCAGATGCATTTTACATTTTTCTGTCTGGTTTACATTTTTAATTTTCTTCTTTACCCTTTGGGTTGTCTGCAGCTCCAAGGTTGTTTACAAAACGCCTGTGTCTTGTAATAGCCCATTGCAGGCTGCAGGGCATTCACATATTTTCATATTTAGATGGATGCCTTATTTTTACATATTCTTTTACAAACTGTCAGGAATCTCTGGATTTGGTAAAGAACCTTTCTTTTTCTCACTCTGGGATTTCAGATGAACATGGAGACATCTCTCATTCCTTCTCACAAAATAGTGTTTCTGGGATGTCTCTTGGATATAGCCCTCATGATGTCTTTCCTACCTCATGACAAAGTGGAATTTTTCAAGGAGCAGTTTCTGATATTATCCAATCAGTCTTGGACATCTGCCAGGGAATATCTCAGGATTCTGGGTTTCATGATCTCTAAGATTCTCATGCTTATTTACGCCAGATTTCACACATGGAAAATTCAATAGTTCCTTAAATCAGATTGGTCCCAGCACCAGCACACAATAGCTTTTCAGATTTCAGTACTACTGAGAGTTATAAAAATAAGTTACTCTGGTGGGTGGAACAGTTACCTCTCAACCCAAGCCTCCTATTTTCCCATCCAGCCTCTATTCAGTCTGTAACGAAAGATGCATTAGACTTTGACTGGGGAGCTATATCCAAAGGGATGAAAAGTTAGGGTCTGAGGAACAGGCAGGAAGACAGAATCACATACATCTTAAAAAATTATCTCTAATAAATACTTTCAGATTTCTAAATCATCTTTGGGTTCCAGGCCCTCTACTAGTAATCCCAGACAATACCACAGTGATATGGAACATAAACAAACAGGAAGGGGGGACAATATCCTACACCCTTTGTAGACTAACTGCATTGGAAACTAACAACTTACCATACTGTTTCCCTCCAGCTTACTTACATTCTATCAAAGCAAAATATTGTTGCAGACATGTTGATGAGGACCAGGACAGACCCCCACAAATGGAAATTGAACTTGGGAGGCTTCTGGGATTTGTTCCAACTGTGAGGAACTCCTCTTATAGATGTTTGTCTCCATTCATAATAGTTAAAGAAACTGCTCCAGGATGCCTTGCACAAAGGCCTGGAAGACAGATTCCTTTCATTCCCAACATGAATGTTTCTGTATGCCTTTCCACCCTCTCCTGTGATAACCAGGGTTCATCTGAAGATACAGAAAGACTCTCCTAGAATAATTGTGCTGTCTCTCTTTTGGCCAGGCAACAGTGGTTCTCATTTTTTTGGAAATGTCCAGTACAATTATTGCAGTCTGAACTATTTAACAAGGGTTGTTTGGTGCATCCCAACCTCAGACAATTGCAACTAACTACCTTAATGCCTCTCATTTATCTATATTCTGAAGATCTGCAGTATGTATTAAAGGAAGCCAGAAAAACTACTACTAAAACATTGTATATTAGTAAGTGGAAAGGATTTTCTAGTTGGTGGCAAGACAGGAACCAGCACCATTCCACGAGTAATTTTTCTCTGGTTCTACATAATTCTGTTGAGTTACCATCCTTTGGCCTGTCGTACTCCTGTATCAAGTTCATCTGTTAGCCATTTCAATATGTGTACCCAATGGATCTCCCTCTTTCAATGCAATCTAATATGAAAAAGTTTTTGAAAGGTGTATTGCATGGCAGGACTGCTAGAAAACTGCTAGAAGTGTCTTCTCCTTGGCATTTAAATTTTATCTTAGCAAAGCTAACTCTTGTTCCATTTCAACCAGCTTATCAGGCTGACTTAAGGTCCTTAACAGGGAAAACAGTGTTACTAGTTGTTGTGACATCTGCAAGAATAGAATCTGAGTTGCAGGCTCTTAATGGTAGGTCAGCTTTATCTCATTTTCCACAAAGATAAGGTTTTCTTGAGAATTAATCTTTCTTTTATGCCTAAAGTGGCATCCAAGTTTACCTTGAGCCAAGCTATCCATCTCCCCATCTTCTTTTGAGAACCTAAAAAAAAAGAGGGAGAAAAGATAACTCCATACCTTCAATGTCTACAGAGAACTCAGGTAGAATCATGACAGCACAAAATCTTTCAGTAACTTAAACCAGGCACGTCTTGTGAAATTAAGAAAAAAGAACATCCTGTGTCAAAGCAGACTATTTCCAAAGGGTTGTCTCATGCTGTTACCTAGAAGGATTTTAGAGGCAGTAACTTTTTAGCTGTTGGGCCAGTGACAACCCTAATTATGGGCAGTCTGCACCTTTCTGGTTAGGAATTTGCTGGTGCAGAAGTAAGAACACTGTTTTTTGTAGATTACTATGTGGACCTGACAAGCAACCTCCTCATAATATTTTCTGCTTGTTAGAGATAATGGATAGCTTTGCAAATATCCTAGACCTGCACATGAACAAAAACAAAAACAGATGATTTTTGTGAACAAATAGGCTGGATAAGTCATACTAAATAAGTAAATAATGGCACCCTTTTTCCTCCAATCTACAGGAAGTCAACTACCTACATGGGTGTTAAACTGCACCCTTTCTTACCACAGCTGTTGGAACTTAATTATAAATCAATCGTGGAAAACCTCTGTGTCTCACAATACAAATTGTGTCACTTCCATCTCTCATTACTTGGATACCTTAATGATTTTATATCCAGAAATGTATTGCGTTCTAAGATATATCCTTACCTTGTACTCCAATGTGGGGTTAAATAAAATTCACAAGTTGTCACAACAGTTTATTTGGAAATGGAAATGAAGAATGTTCCCTGATTTGATGGAGGATGAGCAAACTTTTCCACCCAGAAATTATATGCTTAAGCATTTGTTGTTCAACATGTCCTATCAGTGGTGGAGCGTGACCACCACCCCATGGTTAGTGATGAAGGCAAGAATTCTTGGTAGCATTTCCCATACAGGTATAGTCTGGTACACAGACCTCTTCCCCAAAAGCCTTAAACACTGGCATTTGTTTTCAGTAATACTAAAGGCCTTTAAACTTTACAAGGGATATACTGACATGGAGTTTACACTAGGAAGAGATACCTCCTTTAGAGACCATCTGGATCTGCAAATAGATAATCATCTCCTGTGGTGGCAACACTGGATTGATGATGGCTTTGAAAATGTCTCCCATCTTAGATTAAGCTACAAACTAACTCCCTGATGACATTTGATGACATTTGACTTCTACATAAAACAGAATTCCAGTTTTATAAAATTGATTTTTGAGGTATTTATAGCAGTAGCATATGACACTATGATAAAAGCAAGAGTTACTTTATGATTCACTTCCCTTTAATTCTTGATGCCCTGCAGAAAATAGCTATTACAGTGACTGAGGTAAGGCTATGCATATATACATGTTAATCTTGTAGACTGGCCCTCATGAAACTTACAAATCAGTAGCTTGCTACATTGGAGAGATCCACGGGGAAGCTCCCCAGGTCCTTACTGTGTCACAGCTTGATATTGTTAGCATCCTTAGCCACACTACATGACTTTATGAGTACCAGATACAATGCCTGTTGATGGGTATGGACATGTGAAAAGGTCCAACACTGGGTTACTGTACAAAAGGAACTTGCATAGCATGCATACCCTGTGTGTAAATTAAAAACATAAATTCTGGGGCTGCCTGTGAGTGAAATGTATTTTGAATCAGGGCAGGTCACCAGAAAAGGGAATTTTGGAACACGGCAAGCAATTAAACATTACAGTGATGCAAGTTCATTCCTAGTTACAGATGTCAAAAGGGGAGGACGTCAACAAGTTTTATGAGGATCTGTTACACCTTCTGGAACCCCCCCCCCCCCTTAAAAATTAGATATTGCATCCATGGTATGTTATTGGACTGCTAGAAATGGTAGACTGTACAACTGGAATAATGTACAAGTTTTGTCAAGGAGTACAAAATAAAGCAGGGTATAGCATAATCGAGTGCTGCCAAAATGATTCATGGTTCATAACAAACACTGTTTTTCAATGGCTTAAGAGTTGGCTTTACACAAGGTTTACACAAGATGGTTAATACTGAACTCAGATTGGCAATATACTTTGCAGTCAAAGATTGAAGAGCTGTATACAGCCAGCAAAAACAAGACTTGGATCTGAGTGTAGCTCAGAGAATTATGTACTTATATCAAAGTATTTAAAAAAAAAAAAAAAAAAAAAAAAAAAACAAGAAAAGCCTCCAGGCCAACTAGTTGTAGCTCAGCAGAATTCCAGATGAATACATAGTAAAGGAGAAGAGAAGCAAAAGGATTGAACCTAGTGGATGGACAGCCTGAAGCGCCATGGATAAAGTTTTATGATATTGTCCAGGAGGTGACAACAGGAGTATTCTTTAAAGAAAAAGGGTTAAGAAGTTAAATGGCTGTCCGTGAATACTTTATAAGTGGCTGAGGAAAGAAGGAGAGCAAATGGCAAATGTGTCAAACTGAACGTAGAGTTTCAGGGAATAGTAAGAAGAGATAAGGAGACATATTTAAACAAGCATTGCAAACAACTGGGAGAAGATAATACAAATGTAATGACAAGAGATCATGGAAACTACCAGGCAAAAAAGGGCACAATAAATGACAAAAATGGGAGGGAATGAGCAAAAGCAGAAGGTGTTAAGAAGAGGTGGCAAGAATATTCAGAATTACATAAGAAGGACCATCATATCACTTACTGACAAATATATAAGAAATGTATATGAAGGAGCTTCATTACATTGGAACATATGATGGCATGTTTTCTGACCTAGAATCAGATATCCCAGAGACAGAAGTTAAATGGAATGTAGGAACCCTTGAAAATAATACGAGTGCAGGAAGCAATGGAATTCTGCTTGACTTTTTTTTAAATCCTACCAAATAATACTGCTGCACTGCTGCTTAAAATTTACCATAACATTTGGAAAACAGAGTAGTTGCCATGGGATAGAAAAATGTCAGTATATATTCTCATCCCTAAAGGAGCAATGCTATGCAGTATTTAAATTGCCAAAAATTTTTACTTTTTTGACACAGTTGCAAGGTAATGCTCAAGATCCTGCAAGCTATAGTCAATAAGTGTATAGTCTGTGGACTACCAGATACACAAGGTGGTTTTAGAAGGGCAGAGGCATCAAAGATCAAATTGCAAATGTCAGTAGGTAACAGAGAAAGCAAAGGAGTTTCAGAAAGTATTTATATGTTGCATTATTGACCTGTATAAAGTATTTGACGTAGGGCCAGCCATAGGTGAATTGCAGCTCTAGGGGAACAGGGCTCCACAGTGCTTTCCCTTTTGCCCAACCCCATATATATATATATATATATATATATATATATATATATATATATATATATATATATATATATATATACCCGCGGTGGTGGTGCTGTGGCAGCGTTGTCGCCTCACAGTAAGACGCTGTCCGGTTCAATTCTCAGCTAGAGCGTCTTCTGCGTGGAGACATGCATGAATGGGCATACCTTCTTTGAAGGCTGTGCATCAGGGCTGATAACTCAGCATGTAAAAATCAACTACCAATCATTAGCGGACCGGAGTTCCGCTGTGGCGACCCCTAACCGGGAAAAGCCGAAAGACACAAACAAATATATATATATATATATATATATATATATATATATATATATATATATATATATGTATATATCATCTGGTGCTCTCCATCTTGACCTACCCGCATTATTCAGATAACATTTTTTCTTTGTCTCACAGATTGTTTTACTCTTCAGTATTTTCCTCCATTTATTCATTAATTCAACACATTTTAAGTAGGCAAGACTGTTCTCTGATGACCTTGTAAAAAATAACTGCATTAAGTCAGGAGTTGGGGGGGCACAAGACCTCCAGAAGCCATGGGGGTTTTAGATGCTCTGAGGTGCATTGTATATGCTTTTAAACAACTTTTCATTCAAATGTATATGAAGGAGCTTGAACAAAAATTGTGAATAAGAGAAGAAGTTCATTCTTGCTCTTCATCTTTGTTTTTCCCAAATTGTTTCAACACACTTTAACTGACCAAGACTACAATGGAATAACTGCATTGGAAATAACTGTATTATGCCTGAGGGTGTGGGGGGATATGGGCCAGTCGGCCCCTAGAAGCCACTGGGGTTCCAGATGCTCTGAAGTGCATTCTACAGTTTTTAAACAACCTTTTCATCCCTTGATGGTCAGAACCAAATAAATGATTATGGGAAGAAATTCAGTATTGCTCTTCACTTTTGTTTTTCCCTGAAAATACTTTCAGCACACCCGAATTGACCAAGACTGTAATGTAATAACTTAAGTAAGCTGGAGTCTAGGGGCCACTAAGCACCAGAAACTTTAGGGTTATAGATACTGTGAGTTAGAATTTACAGATTGTTTCAAACATTTTGATTTAATGATGGTCTGAACAAAATTACATAAGGAAAAAAATTCAGTTTGTATTTTTATTTCAAGGAAGAAATGAGTTGCATCCAAGGCTTAATAGTAAATGTTATTAAAACAGTAGTGCACAATAAGCATAGAAGACAAGTGCTTGTGATGATATATAAACCATATCTGGAAATAGTAGCTGCCTCAGTATACCACCTTAAAAAAGGTTGTCACTTTCTGTGTATCACCTGATATGAAAATTAAGGGACAAATGGCCACAATCATAAATTTTATGCCGCTGTTATATGCATGCACACATGCCTCCTCACCCTTGCCCACAAAAAAACAATTCTGTCTACCCCTCTGATCTCAGAGTTTGACAAAACTGTAAAAACAAATAGAACATACTTGCTGTCAGATATATGTATAAAGAGAGTCCTTCTTTACCATTCCCCCAAAAATCACAGAGCACAAAGGATCAGCCCAGATAAAAATCACTTTAGTTAGCAGATCTAGGAAACCCTGTCTCTCTGATACTCTCTCTCTGCGGGAGGAATAAAGATGCCATGTTGAAGTTTCAAGTAGTTTATTCAGTTAAGTAGGTAGACAGTTGAGCATTCTTGTTCTAACATTGTTCTAACGTGTATGAAATGGCATGCATTTTCTGAAGCAAATCAAGTCTATAATTCTAATTAATGTCATTATTTATTTGGTATAAACCACTACCTTTTCCTCAAAATTACCGGTTTTTCTAGGGATTATGAGGGACAGGGCAAATGTTGAGCTAAAATCAGAGACATTTGAGAGGTATGCCCAACCCTCACCTAGCAGTTATAACCTTGAGGTCTGATGGCCATGTAATAAGTTTCAGCTTTGCTAGTCCACACAGACAAGTTGCCACATATTAAATTATTCCAAGTTCCTCCACACAAATCACAAAGCAGAAGCCATAAATATTGCAGAAAATATCTAAATGATCATTGTCAGCATCATGAAAATAATAATAATAATAATAATAATAATAATAATAATAATAATACTTATCTCCCAGCTTCTGTCTCTCCACATTCCTCTCAACTGTCCAAAATTCTGCAGAATGTCACAGTTCATTGAAGATACAGCCAATCAGTAAAGCCATACATTCGTGAATTTTAGTTTTTTTAAGGGGAAAAAAAGCATCATATTGATGCAAACTCACTTACAGACTTTGTATCTCCCATTTGAATATTGCAAGGTCTCTGCTCTGTGACCTAGCAATGCTGAAATCTAACGTGATGTTGCTTGACTTGAATAGTCAAGTCAAGCAGAGCACCTGCCGCCTGTGGCACTCATCATGCTGCAGGATCTGTGCTTTTTGTTCTAGAAGGACGTGACATTTTGTATCTATTTTAGGGAAAATAAATTACATATTTTATTGCTCTAAAAATAAATAAGTAAACTAGAAACAGCCTACCTCCAAGCATGAGGCCCTAGGAGACTGCCTAGTTGGCCTATGCTTAAGGCCTGCCCTGCTTTGACTGTATGGACTGTAATAATCTATGGCAAGTTCATATGGATAGGTGGGTTTGCGTGAGTGGAAGAACAATGATTAAGTGCAGAAGAATGTATTAGAATGCATGATAGTTTGGATTTTAGTGGTCAGTGATGTTTACAAAGTTGACAGGTTAGGCAGGGGGTCAGTGATGTTTACACAATTGACTGTTTAGGCAGAGATAGTGGTGAAAGATGAAGGTCAATGAATTGTATAAATTCTGTTGTGGATGGGGGAGGTTGTAAGTTAGGATTTTTGAGTGAAAAGACTTTTGCTAAGTTTGAGCAGATTGGAGCTGTTATTTTAAGTTTGTTGTAGTATAGAGTAATCCACAAGAACATGTCAAGGCATGAGCTAACCCCAATCAGTTACTGATGAAACACCCATTTGTAGCAAAGTAATGTCCAATGGTTTTATCAAAATATATCTGAATATATTTACATCTACACAAGCATTGTAAGGGTATGTGACTGTGATTTGTACATTTCACTGAAATGCTGTCTCGATCTTTAAAATAACTATGTACGCACATATCCGTGATACTTTGTGCTCTACTGAAAGACATTATTGAGAATTTTTTCAGCCTTCTGAGCAGAAATCCATTCGCAAACAGAATATCCCAATGTCTTTTCACCATATTTAACACTCTTCTTAAAAGTAAATTATACTCAGTAGCATGAAACACTGATTTTCTCCTATTAACAATATTCTGTTCTGTTGTTAAAGTGCCTGCTGTTATTGCTTGCCTTCTTGGAGCAACAACTACTGCACAGGTTTATTAATGGCCTTCAAATAAACTATCATTACATCATCCAGATGGTATCACTTTCACATAAAATTCAGTGTTATAATTTCAACTCAGGTAATAATAATAATAACCACTGCTGGCCCTTCTAGCTAATAGGATTTCCCAAAAGGGCAAAAATTTAATCAGATGTGGAGGATGACTACTTTGACCATACAAATAGTCTAACATATTTTTTTGTTTGTTTATTTTTTTTTTTTAAACAGTTTGCTCACAATATTTTTACCCTTTTAACATTTAAATTAATACCCAAATGTCTACAACTCTCATCTTTTATTTGATACTCACGTTTAGGAACAAATCTATTATTTTTCAAACCCACTAGACACTTCTCACCTTCAAGGTTTTCACCAACAACATTCTTATAGGTTCATAGGTTCATAGATGTTTACTAGGCTAATGACCACAAGAGCCCTTTTAAGCCTAGCCATGCATCCCAAATCTCTGACAAGTTCTGATACCCTTGATAAGTTTCAGCAGGGGTTTGGGAGATGAAACATTTACAAGCAGGGGCCTGGGAGGTTGCCTGTGTCCATTAGAGACATAGGTTCCAAACCAGGGATGCATTTTCTGTTCCCTATCCAATTGTCCAAGTTGTACTTGAATTGGGTTAGGGAGAAGCTCTGCTTCACATGGATGGGAAGCTTGTTCCATAGATGGGGTAGTATCTGGGATACATACCTGTCTCTCCAGCAGGTCCTATTTCTTTACAACAGGTAATTCTGGTGCTATTTCTTTTCTGGATATGCAGGAGGTCCGTCAGAGTGGGGTCTGACAATGCCCTGTATGCAAGGCATAGATCTCCCCTCAAAAGCCTGTAGGAAACAGAATACAGGGATAAGGCCTTGAGGCAGTCTGCGTAGGACATTTTACTTATGCCCTGTATTCTTTTAGTAAGGAACCTCTGTGGACATTCCAGTTGTTGTATATGCCTGGTTAGATACATACCAAAGGGGGTATTGTACTCCATGATAGGTCTGATGAATGCTGAATACAGTGAAACAATGAATTTCTTGGACTTAGATGTCATACCTTTGCTTATAAGTTGTGCAGCATAGAATGATTTCCTCACTACTGTAGACATGTGATGGTCAAAGGATAGATTACTATTTATGTGTGTAACTAAGTCCCTGGCTACTAGGTCAACTCTAAGGGGTGTGTTGCCAATATGGTAGCTACCACGAGTGGATGACTTC
Organism: Protopterus annectens; assembly: GCF_019279795.1. Classification (NCBI taxonomy): domain Eukaryota; kingdom Metazoa; phylum Chordata; order Ceratodontiformes; family Protopteridae; genus Protopterus; species Protopterus annectens. The sequence continues at coordinate 516,339,780 of NC_056734.1, read as the reverse complement.
CCAAAGGATACTATTATGCATTTCTTTGCATTTAGTTTTAGTCCATGGCTCTGACACCAGTTGTTTGTCTGTGTCAGCCCCTCCCAGAGAACAAAAATTTAGTCAGCCAGAGACCACTGACATTGGCCTTGACTTCAGAGAACTAAATGCTAAAAAGGAGCGGTCCAAGGACTGATCCCTAAGGGACTCCACTTGTGACTGGCCTCTTTGTAAAGGTGACCTCCCCAGTTCTAACTTCCTGGGTCCTGTCTGTGTTCCTCTCCTGTCATAATCAAATTTCAAAGAGCTTGCCAGTATTTTCTCTAAATTATATTACACTTTTATTCCATCCGTGCCTTAAAACATCCTTTGTCAATCTTTAGGTAGATATTCATCTAAATAATTGCTCACATTTGAAAACTTTTTTTTATTTTCTCATTTTAAGTGATGAAAAAAATCACTCTTTTTGTACAAATTCAAAATTTGATCATTGCAAAAGTAAACAAATCCTAACCATATGAAAAAAAAAGCATCAATGGCATTTGTATGCCAGTGACCAAAGCTATCTAAATTCATAACGTCATTCCTCAATAACTAGACTTTCTCAACATCTCACTGTCCTTAAAACTATAAAAGATGTAACTTATAGCACAATTTAAAATTTCTAATTTTATCTTACAAAGTTGATGTAAAAGCACAAGCACAAATTTCAGCCCCATATCTAAAACCTCTGTCTCAGAATGTGTTGAATGCAAACTGAAAAAGTTAATGATGCTAATGTTATCATTTTGCCGTATGTCAGTGTCTCTGCCAACATATGCAGCCATATCAGTTGGTAAATCTATTTTGGTCATCAAAAGAAACAGTCTTCGTAATAACTTTGCTTTCTAAACTGACATATTTGATGGTCTGATTTTGCAGAACATCCTTGATTTTTTGCATCATATTTTTGCATTGCCCCTTGAATTTTTTTTAGATATTGCTGGGTATTGTAGTCTGTCGATAACGCCACACATTTAAGTTTCATTCTACTTATCTTTCAGAAAATGTACCTTGATGCAAAACAAGTTTTATTTGCTTTGTAGCATCCATGATTCTGCCTCATGTTCTTGCCTTGTCCCTCTTCTGTTTTGTTTTTCCTTTTCTAGTAAATTGTTGAGGATTCTAGTTAGTAATGACCTAGCAGTGGAGTCTCGTACTTTTTATTTTTCAGAAACTGCATGTTGATGCAAAGTCTGTTGGTGGGGGAGGGTAGTTTCACGAATGTGTAATAATATTGGTGTGTGGATTCTTGGTCATGTCTTATGCACAGTACAGTGCTCTCCATTATTGCCCAAAGTTTGCACAAGTTTGTGTGATGCCACATTGATTGACATGCAGTAGGGATATTGATTCATTGATGGATAGATCATCATTCTTATCACTTGCGCCATATAGTACATTTGTATTTTTTTCCTCTGACTAATGTAACCACCTACATCTTTGTTTTTTTTTTAAGAAAATAGCAATTGAGTTTTTAGGGAGATAATCAGCTGTGTTTGAATCAGTTGTTTATAATTAAAGTACAAAAAATTGAAATGGGCATTACAAACTTAATGTCAGTGAAACAGGGCCATGTATATCTAGCAAGGGCTGCAGCCCTCTGCTATACACATTTTTAAGTGCCTTGCAGTTCTTTTGGGGTGAAGGGCATAAGCTTCTTGATTGGCATTACACTGTCTGTTAAGAAAATAAATAAAAAAAAAAATTGGAAAAATAGGTCTGACAGTATAAAGGTGGCCCACATCACACAGGGGTGGCAGTTGCTTCTCCACATCCTGGTGTTTCCTCAAATATTTGCAAGCTTTTATTATTGCAGTACTGTGAATATAAGCACACCTTCCCCCTGTCCAGATTTTCACGGAATTTCCAGATTTTTTTTCTCATATTTTTGGTCTGTTCCTCATAAAATTTGTGGTTTTCTGGCAAATCATTGATGATTGAAGTCTCTAAACAGTGGCATATATTTGACTTTTCGACTTCATATAATTTATTCTAGCAACTTTCTTAGGTTGTAAGAGCAATATTTAAAATTTGCCATTATTTTAAGACATCTGTGCCCCTTCCATCATTTTTGGCTTTATACAGATTTCTTTTGCTGAATGGTTGATAGTTATACTGATAAGTGAAACAGCATATTCCAGTTTTGATTACTATTTTACTGGCAGGCATTGTGGGCATGTTTTGTTAATGACTTTGATCATGTCTGCGTGGTTAGCTAAGCTGTGGGCAGAGTTTGCTACAGCACAAGAGGAGTTATTACTCTACACAATAACCAGTGAGTGGTAGTTCCTTTCCTTACAGTCTCCATTTTTAAGTAAACCAAATTTATTTATATTTTGGTTATTGGGGCAACAGCAAAGCTAAAGTGAAAGGAGCAGGAATGGAGAGGAACTAGTAGACTAATAGCATTGCCCTTGCCAAGTAAAGTGCAATCATACAAGACTGGACATTTTCTGCCACTCTGGTGGTTTTGAGGGATAAAGTCCTGAATACAACCCACCTGACCTGGCAGTTAGCAACTCAGGTGACTATCAGGGTGGTAGGGAGGGATGTGTATAACCATCCTAGGGATGGGTAGGCAATTCCATTGACACCTGCAGTGATGATCCCATGTGGAAGCTATGGACATCACAAGGTTGGTGTGTCTACGAGAGGGATTTAAGGGTAGAGATACGGCTGAGCTGCTGTGTAGATGTTGAGAAATGCCACAACCTCCATTGCATGCCTACCCCCCAGGCTAAAAAAACAAGTCTCTACAATGGGAAGGGGGGGTTGAAATGGGTAGGCCATAAAAAGTAACCCCACCATGGATACATAGATGTACTGAGCCCTATAATGCCTTTTTCTATGACAGGCCCCCTTATTACACCTGATTAAACCAGGGGAGGGAGTAAATATCTGGTAGACCCAGTGCAGGCAGCTACTGGAGTGATGGCCCAGGATGATGGACAGAGGAGGAGGGAGCAAAACATAAGACTACATTTGAATTACTGTGCATGTGTGAAGTTTTTAACTTTTATTTATTATTAATCGACTGTGTAGTAGTGCATCCAGTTGCATACCTGCCAAGAGGAAAACTCTGTGTACTGCCTACCATCCATCCAAGTTTAACTTTGTCAAAAAAAGGTCATGCTTACTAAACCTGGTTGACTTCTTTGAAAAGTTCACTAAGGCAATGGATGAAGGGAAAATTGTGCATGCTGCCTACCTAGATCTGTCTAAAGTATTTGATACAATACTCCACTCGAGCATTGCTAACAAATTTACAGAAATAGGTATAAACCCTTTGTAACATGCTGGGTAGCTAGCTAGGTCACTGAAGACACAGGAGGTTAGAATCAGTGAGGCCACCTCCACAAACAGGTCAGTCTCTAGTGGAGTCCCTCAGGGCTTTGTGCTAGACCCACTCCTCTTTGACATCTACTTCCTGGATGTCAAAGCCAATGTCAAAGGTCTCTGGCTAACCAAATTTGCAGATAATTGCAAACTGGGAGCAGTCATTGAATCGCTCCAAAATGAGGACACACTTCAGTAAGGTCTAACAGAAACACTTGGTGCCAAAGCATTGTCTTAAAACTCAGTACCAAGAAATGCATTAGAGTAATTTTTGGGAAGTTGTCCTCCCTGGGTAACTATGTCATCAATAACACACCATGAAAAGTTTGATTCATTAGTCCGGGATCTGGTAACATTTACATAGTAACCTAACATTTGACCAGCACACATCCAAGGTAGTAAGAAAGACCTTCTATATTACTGAACTTACAAGCAAGGGCATAGCAACTAGGTTCAAACAGGTCATCATACCAATGCACTCAGCCCTCATCAGACCCATTATAAAGTATAATGCCCTCTTCGGTATGTACCTTACCAGACATGTGCAGCAACTGGAATGTCCACAAAAGTTCCTTACAAAAAAAATATAGGGAGTGAACACAATGTCCTACATTGATGGTCTCAAAGCCCTGTCTCTTTACTCTGTTTCATACAGACTTCTGAGAGGTGATCTTCGCCTGGTATACAAGGCATCTCTGGACCCTGTTTTGATGAACCTTTTGCACATCCTCAAAACAAGCAGCATCAGAACTAATAGATTAAAATACCCAAATTTTGCTTGCAACATAAATATGAGATAATGTTTCTCAGATAATTCCCATTCTCTGGAACAGGCTTCTCATCCATTTGAAGCAGAGTTCTCCGTTATTCCTATTTTAGCATAACTTGGACCAATGGATGGGTAATCGGAAATTCACCCCTGTCAGACACCCATGTCTCTGGTGGACAGAGGCAGTCAGTAAATTACCTGCTATATAAATCAAATGTGCAGGTCACCTTTGGGTTGCATGGGGCCCTACTGGTTGTTAGTCTACTATACACCTATGAGCCTATGCTCATTCTTCAAAAGAAACTACAGAGTAACAACATTTGTTGCACCAAAAACATTTTTAGCTGTCCACCAAAAGTTACACATTTTGCATTTTATATGAAAGCTGGGTTTTTTAAAAGAGTCTAGTCACTAAACAATGATTTTGGGTTCTTTGATATTTCTAGTCAGTTGCACGAGAATGATTTTGATAATTTTTTTCATGTCATGAGGAAGTTTTTTCTTGTCATGTTAAGTAAGATTATGAGTTATGTGGTTTAAATATTGAACATGCAGAAAAAAGGTGGGGCATTCTATTCCACTGTTTAAAAACAAATTCAGAAAGAAGTGGTTGTAATTCATCCAAGGCTTTATGCCTATTTAAAGATTTGTTTAAAGCATAAATGGAATGTGCAAAATAATTTAGGTTGAGCACAAAGGCAAGCTGTTCAAAATTTGAAAAGCAGTAGGAAGGTGGATATCAAACCTTTGGATAAGGGTAAACACATTATTTTTAAATGCCAAACAGTATCTACATTTGTGTGTTGAACATTTGCTGCATAATTTATTTTATTTTTTATTTATCTATTTATTTATTTATCTTTTGTTGACCGGGTTAGTCCCACTAGGCTAGTTGTGTCTTTTCATGGAGACCCATGGTGGTATTTATAGCACTAGGGGAAATTTTTCCACTGCATCGTGGAACTTCCTCCTACTCTTTTGCAAGTGAGGATGCTGCTTGATGTAGCACTTCCTGTTTCCAGTTCAGATGTGGAGGCAGCTCGGAAAAGTAGAAAGAAATATGGCGAGTATTTGCAGCATGTAAGAAGCAGTCAAGACAGAAATGGAGTGAGAAGTGGTTGGCTTAAATTTAAGTATGAAGGCAGTTGAGCCTTCACAAAATAATGCTGTCATCAATAGAAATGATACATGAAAGAGACGAGCAGTGGTCTAAAATGAACACGAAGGGAGAAGCAAAGGAGGAGAAGAAAGTGAAGGTTATCGAACCTTCACAGGATTCAGAAGTGTTGTTCTAGGAGAGACTTTTCATTCGAGGTGGTAAATTGCAGCAGGGATGTATTATTACAACCCTTCAATCGGAGGGTTGTGTGATGTGTATCTAAATGATTTAATTAATCAGAGTGAGCCAGAAAGTGAAAAAGCAGTATAGTGGTAGTAGTAGTATATGGATAGGATCCAAGAAGAAGAAGAAGTGAAAGAAATAAGAAAAGAGGCAAAGAGGTCATATGTATTGTGAGAGAAGGAGAAAAGAGGGAAAAAAAGAAAATGGATGTGAAAAGGAAGAAGCATCTTGTAATAATCACCAGTAAAAAAGAGAAAGAACTCGATAGGTATGAAATCTGGGATAATATTATTGTGCCCTTGGGTATTTCTCCCAGAGATGTAAGAGCATTTATGCATGTTATTAATAAAGACTCTTTTTGTGACATTTTATTTGAATCAGGACAATATATGAAAACATTTCTAGAGCAATATGAGGTAGAGAAAAATTATAACCCATGGAACTTGTAGGTTATTCAAACATTTAACAGAGAGACAAAAATGAAAACATATGTGCAGTTTTGAACTGAAGTAGAAAAAGAAGTATTAAAGGACTATTTAAAGACTGTATACAAAGATGTTATGGACATTACAGAAATATATGATAACAGAGGTTTATGGACTGGGGGTTGGGAATGTGTTATATTGCAAATGAAAAATGAAAACATAATACATATTCTAAGTATAATAAACTTAGAAGGAAACAGAGGGTTTGTGAAATATAGGGGGCAATCGAAAACATGTTTCTTTTGTGGTAAAATGATCATTTAATTAGTAATTATGACAAGAGAATATTTTATATTTATGGTAAAATAGGTCATGAAGCAAAAAAAAATGTGAACTGAAATGTGTAAAATGTGGACAAACAGAGTATTTGTGGATGGATTGCAAAGAAAATATAGAAGAAAAAGGGGGGTTGAACATGAACAAGAAATTGTTCAAGAACATAAGCTAAAATGTGGAACTAAAGAGAGAGCAAGAAGAAAATACAATGGCACAGAATAATGGAGTAGGCAAAGATGATAAGTATAAAAGGGGAGAAAAAGAAGAGGATGTAATAGTAAATTTAAGTGAAGAGGAAGACATTAATTGAATGATGATTAAGGGTAAAAATAATTCTACTGGGAAAAGAGTTAAAGAAAACAAAAATGTAAGAATGTATGAGGGAAAAAGAAAAGGCAATGGATGAAAAAGGTAAGCAATTTTTATAAAAATGTGAGAATCTTAGCTATAAATGTGAAGAGTATAAACAATATTAAAAGAAGGTTAGGTATATTAGAATGGTATAGAATGGATATGGATATTATAATATTAGAGGACACAAGAATTTTAACAGAAGGAGAGAGATTGCAAGTACATGAACTATGAGAAGGAGGTATTGTTTTGGACTGTAGGAAAAGAAACTCGTTCAGGCATTGAATTTTAAGTAAAAACAATATAAATACTGAATTGTTCTTTAATAATATTTTATCCTCAGTGTCTTGAAATGCCAAACTCTGAACTACAGTGAGTTGCTACGAAATAAAATATAAATCTCCACTGATACGTAAAATAAAACACAGATTTATTGTAAAAGTAATCCAACTGGTTAAGCGTTTTTAAAGCAACATATACCTTGATGTTAAAACTCAATTAACTCATTCAGATACATCAAGTGCAAATAAGACATATCTTTTCACATTTTTTATATTATTTAGGACATTTCACAGAGATTAATACATTTAGATGTATTAGGATACCCTATGAAATACCTATACAAAGAATCAAAATGAATTATTTATGTTTTATTATAGTGTATATATAGCATATTTATTATTATTTTCTCTAAATTGACAGTTTTTATTAATGATGGACACTTATGGATGTTGTCTTATTTGTACTTGATGTATTTGAATGAGTTAATTGAGTTTTAACATCAAGGTATATGTTGCTTCAAATTCTAGCACTTTTGGCGCCAAAAAGTTTATTTAAATGCTAACAGTTATTGAAATGTTGTTCTGATGAAGCTCACTGTGTTGCGGGTGAAAGCGCTTAACCAGTTGGATTACTTTTACAATAAACCTGTGTTTATTTTACATATCAGAGGAGATTTATATTTTATTTCGTAGCAGCTCACTGTAGTTCAGAGTTTGATGTTTCAAGACACTGAGGATAAAGCGTTCTTTACTTCACTACATTTTTCATTGTTTTTCTTGAACGCTTTTGTTGTTTCTTGTTCTTTAGTAATATTAAGTAGAGTAACAATATTAGATGTTAGATAGAAAAACTATATAGAATTATTGCAGTATAGGCATATGTTACAGAAAAAGAAAGAGAGTTGATGTTTAAAAAGATCTTTGATTATGTGAGTGAATGCAAATAATATTGGAGGGTATTTTCAATGTGACTTAAGATAAAGTAGAAAAGAATGAGCTAATGTTAAAATAATTGCAGAAATTCTGAAAAGTGAAAATTGTATTGGATAACAAACAATGGACTTATTAAAGGGGTAACTTAAGAACAGAAATACACTATTTTATGATTTCAGAATGTTTGAAAACTTTACATAAAGGAACAAAAGTAACAGGTTTTTCAGACCATGTGGCAATTTGGATAGAGATCCAAGAAAAAAGAAGGATATATAATAGGTAGATATTAAAGAAACAATAAGTAAAAATAATAGAATTTTTCCTAACCAACTTAAGGAAAATCCCTGGCTGAAAGTATTTGACCTCACTGAAGTTTTTTCATCAGTTATGCTTATATTCATTATTTGAAATTTGATCACAGCTTGTGTCATATACACATAATTTGATCTTGTGAATTCTGTATACACTGTTTGTCTATTTGAATTTTTTATTTATTTGATATTTATATCATTATATTTAAGTAATAAAATGCATTTAATAACGCAACTTAATACTTCTTGTAAGTTATAAAAAGTATCAAGAAAATATTTTGAGAATAAAAGTAGGTAGAGGTATTAAAATAATATATGAAACAGACTTAAATGGGGAAGATAAAAAAAAGGATTATACAATTATGGCATGAGAGTATTTTATGAGAACTGGGCAAGTTGGTAGATAAGTTTTAAAGAAAAATATATAATAATTATTTTAGAATGGCAAAAGTCAAAAAGAACAGAAGAGAAACAAAAGTCTAAAGAAATCAGTGATGACGCATTTAGAGAGGTAATAAGAGACAGATTAGGATTTATTTATTTAATTTATTTGCAGTTGGTTTACCAGGATAGTCCATTGGGCCTAAAAGAACCCGTTTTCAATGGAGTCCTGGGGAGAAAAGCTCCAAAAAACAGACACACAAAATAGGTACAAACAATTTAAAAAGCCCTTAAAGCAAACCAGAGGGCAGGAATAAACAATAGATAGCTTAGATACTTATACAAATGTAAAATAGGATACAGTCATTGATTTTGCATTTGAGGTAACATTCATATAATACAGTGTAATAGAAATAGGTAAAATAGATGTGAGTTGTGTAATGACTTTAGAGAGGTAGAGTTGTTTTGTTATAAATGAATGTAGTTATGAAGGGAATGATAAGTTAAGTAGGCTTTGTTGAATAGCTTAAGAATGGATGAAGGATTAAGAGTTCCATATTTTTATGATGGATGAGAACAGGAACATTCCCATTGCAACTTTAGATGTGTGTGTAGAGATTTTTTGAATGTATAAAGATTAGAGGAGGTACGAATGGATGGTGGTAGTGAGTTCCAAAAACTTGCTAGTTTAGAGGATAGTAGGTATTTGTCTGGGGACGTGTTGGTTTATGTACTTCTAGTAGGTTTTGGTTGTTAGACCTTAAGACTCTGTCTGGTAGATGTAACTTAAAAGCAGAAGACAGGGAGGGACAGAGAGAGGGGTTATTTATGAGCTTATGGGCTAGGGTGAGCTGAATGTAGTTGAGCTGATGAGGAAGTTCAAGCCAGTTTAGTTTTTGGAGAGGAACAGTGGTGGGTTGATGACCTGTGGCCGCTAGCGAACTTGGCGATCTTATTGTAGCAAGAGGAAAGTTGTTTCTTTAGAGAGGACTGAAGATTTGTTAGGAGAGGTGAGCCATAGAGAAGGGAGGGAATAAGAAAGGAAGAGGAGAGAGCGATTTTAGAGGTCTTTGTGAGGTAATGGTTTTGACGGTAGAGCATACCCAGCTTTTGGTGGTTTTTTTTAATATTTAGTTGAAGATGAGAGTTGAAATTAAGCTGGTTGTCAATTTGGACACCAAGTAACTTAGTTTCGGACACTAGTTCTAGAATTGAGTTGTTTTGACTTATAATCAAGAAATTGTTTGTATTGAAGGGAGTAGTTTTAGAGGGGGTAAATACCATGAGTTTGGTTTTGGAGGCGTTTAGAGCTAGGTGGTTTGTTTTCATCCAATGCTCAGTAATTGAGAAAGCTTCTTGTGTGAGCTTTAGAAGCTTAGGGACAGATGAGGCAGAGCAAATAATGGTAGAATCGTCAGCATATTGGATAATGTCAGAGAATGGGATAGATTTATGAAAATCATTTATAAATATGTTAAAGAGAAGAGGACCTAGTATGGATCCTTGGGGAACTCCGGTGGGGGTATTGAGAAAAGAGGAAGTGGCTTTTTTCCATTTTACAGCTTGGTGTCTGTTAGATAGGTAGCTGGAGAACCAGTTTATAGAGGAGGGAGAAAGGTTAAGGTTGGAAAGTTTAGTTAGGAGCAGACTGTGTGAGATAGTATCAAAGGCCTTAGAAAGGTCAAGTAGTAGGGTGGAGACAATTTTCCCGGAATCACGTGCTTTATTGATGGTTTCAAGAAAGGAGAGGAGGGCTGTCATGGTGCTATGGTTTGGCCTAAAGCCATGTTGTGTAGATGTAAGAAGGTTATTTTCTAAAAGATATGGTAGTAGTTGAAGTTGGACACATTTTTCTAGTAGCTTAGAAATGGGGGACAGGATAGCAATTGGGCGGAAGTTGTTAACACTGCAGTTTTTCCACCTTTATGGAGGGGGATGATGAAGGCTTGTTTCCAGAGTTGGGGCACTGTACATTCCAGGATTGAGCAGTTGATGAGAATGCTTATGGGATAGGCAATTCCATCAGCAGCTATGCTTAGGAAGTATGAGGGGATGTTATCAAGTGCATTAGTGCCGGGCTTCAATTTTCGAAGGAGTTTCTTTATTGTAGAAATGGGTATAGGTTTTAATGAGAAGGGAGCAGAGTGGGGAGGGAAAGTATTTGATACTGGTAAGGATGATGAGGAAGTTAGAGTAGGTGAAGAGTTAGTAGCTGGGAATGGGGAAGTAAGAGAAGTGCATGGTGTTTTTTTGGGGAGAGGGTGAGGGGGTATTGGATGATAAGGTGGAAGTAGAAAAGGAGGAAGTTAGTTTGCTAATAGAGTCAAAGAAGAAGGAGTTAAATTCAGTAGCCAAGTCTAGGTCTGGGGCATTTGGATCAGGGGTGGGGGTGTGTGGTTTGCTAGGGTTAAGGAGGGTAGAGATTCCTTTCCAGAATCTCTGTGGATTTGTTTTATTATTGTTTTGAAGGGTAAAGAAATAATTTTGTCTGTCAGAGATAGTAAGCTTTTTTACTTTGTTTCGCAGTGTTCTATATTCAATGTGGGATTTGGTGGTCTTAATTTTCTGGTAAAGTGCCCAGGCTTTATCTCTGAGGCGCATGGCTGCTAATGTATTTTTGGTAATCCAGGGGGCAGAGTTATTTTTTATTCGCTTTGTCCTTAAGGGGGAGATTGAATGGAGGTCCAATTGATATTTACATCGCCTAAAATTATGGTTTCATTACTAATGTTGTTGGAGAGCCAAGAGAGGATGTCTTCTAATGTAGAGATATTGTCACCAGGGGGGATATAGAGAGATACAAGACATATGTGTTTATGCTTGTTGACTTGTAGGAGGGTGAGGAGTATTTCAGCATTGTTGAATTGTGGAATAGGTTTGTCGTAGGGAGTAATTAACAAGGATGTTGAAAATAAGAGAGCTACACCACCGCCTTTTTATGGGACCTGTCTTTTCTAATGATAGAGTAGTTAGGTGGAATTATTTGAGTCTTTTATAGAGGGTTTTAGCCATGTTTCTGAGATAGATAGGATGTCAGGTTTATTATATGTGAGCCAGGCATGGAGGGTTGCTATTTTGTTGACTATGCTTTGGGAGTTTAAAGAAGTAAGTAATAGAGGCTTGTGTATGGTGGTAGAGGTAAAGGGGCCTGGGTTGGGATGAATATCGCCTGATAAGAGACAGGTAGCTAGGTGAAGGATGTGGTTGGAGAGGTAATTAAGTAGTTTAGTAAAAGGGTTGGGTACTGTTGTGATGGTGAATGGGTTTTGGTAGTAGTGGGGATGGAGAGTTTAGGAGAAGTGAGTATTTTGTAGGAGAAGAATAAGTGTTGTTTTATAGGAAATAGATGGGGAGAGATAGGTGAGTGTGAGTGTGAGTGTGAGAGGGGAAGTTTGATGGCGGTTGTGTGATAGAGACGTGAATGGTGGCAGTTTCTAGGTTGGGTGAGGTAGTGAAGATAGGAAAGGTTTAGAAGTAATAATAGTAAAATAGAGATAGATGAAGGTTTTAAAAGCATGATGATTAAGGTTACTTAGTTAGTAGTAAGCTAAATGAATTAAGTATGTTTTTAAAGGTAAATATAGGAGGATGTGGTGGTATAGGCGAAGATTGTAGTGGGGAGTGCAGAGTTAAGAAGGAGGTGGTAGAAATGGTAGAAGCTGGTGTAAGGGGAAAGATAGGGTCAGTTATCAGAGTTAAAATGTAGATCTGGAGTCTGATGGTGTAGTTAATTAGAGGGCGTGGTAACAAGGAGGTGAATCGAAGATACTGGGTGTGTCAAGGGTATCGGTGATGGATTGGTGTAGGGAGGAAGTGGGTGTGGTAAGAAGAGGAAATATAGCTAGTGGTGCTGGGGGCGTGTGGGAATTGGGGGCAGGGTAAGGGAGCGGAGTGAGCCCGTAGGGCGAACGGAGCGGGAAACACTAGGCGAAGGATGAGAGCCAATCAGTGGAGCTTAGATTGCAGGAAAATAAGCTGTAAGAGGGTAAGTAAGGTTCTGGATGTAATAGGTGGAGTGGGCTGAGAGTTCAGTGAGAGATGAAAGTAAAGGCTAGTAAGGGAAGAAAGCAAGAAGTAAGTAAAGTAATGGAATATCAGTGGGGAGGGGTACCCTCTTGTGATAAGTGTAGAAGTACACTAGGTCAGAATGGCAAAAGTCAAAAAGAACAGAAGAGAAACAAAAGTCTAAAGAAATCAGTGATGAAGCATTTAGAGAGGTAATAAGAGACAGAATGGGATTTTTGAAAGAGAAAAAATGGTATATGAAATGAATCAAGAAAAAATAACAAATGTTATTTAAACAAAGGTATTTCTTACAAGGAAAGAAACAGGAGGTAGTGCAATACTTAAATAAAGTGTAAAAGAAAATAGGAGCCTAATAATAGAAATAAGAAACGAAAAAGGAGATATTGTTAACATAAAAAGAAATAATGGATGTAATAAAAAATATATACATAAGACATTTTCAAAGTACAAAACAGAAAAATGACAAGTGGAGAACTAAAAATTAACTATAGAAGATAATGAGGGGATAGAAAAGAACATAACCGTGAAAGAAATGGAAAATGTATTAAAGACAGTGAATATGGAATCATCCACAGGGATGGATAGGACTGAATATTCTATGTATAAAGATATGCTAGATTGGCAGAAGAAGTACTTTGTAGAGGTGCTAAATGAATGGTTAGAGTAATGGGTGGAAGACAAAGAAATATGTATATGAGCTATGAAATGTATATGGAAAAAGGGAAAAAAAGAAGATATAAAGAACTGGAGATCAATAGTCTATAGATATTTATGAAAATAGTAGAGAACAGACTGGAAAATAAAGTGAATACATTATTGAATAAAACAGCATTTGGAAAAAAAAAGGAAAAAAGAAGCCAAGAACTTTTGATGATAAAAAGAGAAATGGTAGATTATATAAAAAACAGAAATTCAGAACTTAGAATTTTGACAACTTATTTGAATAAAGCATTTGATAAGATACAACATGAAATGTTATGGGAGATTTTAAAAGAATATAAGTAAAAAATTAATAAAAAATATTTAAAACAAAGAAACAGCACCGGAGCACTCCATGGCAATCGGGCCATACACAGAGAAAACTAGTAGCACTATAAGTAATAGTTCAAGCATGTAGTTTAAAATCCAAGGTTTATTGGAATTCCAGGCTAGTGCTTTCACCTTCTTGGGCTTCTTCAGAACTTTTACATCTTATAAAAGTAAAGCTAACATTTATACTAAAACCTCTACGACATCGTTCTTTAATTAAGTAAAATAGTGTTCACCTGTAAGGCTTCATTCAAAACCAGTTTATAAATACTCAACCACAAAGCAACTTCTAAAGTTAAAGTATACATATATTAATATATATATATATATATATACTATGTTTATAAAAGTATATATAAAGAATGTATAAAAATACTTAAACATAACAGCAAATATAAATATAAAAAATATAAAAAATAAATATATTTAAAAATGTTTAAAAAATTGTTTTAAATGTTATGTATATCAAAACATATTTTTAAGCATAAAGATGCAAAGAGAATGAAATGGACATCCATCATTAGGACCTGTACAGCACAGTCTCACTCTACTGGTTTATTACACTCTTATCAACGAAAAACTGTGCGGCAAATAAGCTGAGCAGTAAAAAAGGCAGATCCTCACCAATGGAATCTAGATCCATCTATGGGGAGTTCCTCAGGTAGAAATATTTGCCTCCTTGCCGAACAATCAAAATTCTGCTCAAGGACCCCATGCAAAAAGGTGTGGAAGACCTATCTCTTTTCTTTTCCTTGTACAGGAATGATTCTGTATACTTTCCACCCTTTCATCTGATATCTGGTGTACTTTTGATGATTCAGAAGGAATTTTCCAAGACCATTGTGGTGACTCCCTTCTGGCCCAGGGAACAGTGGTTCTTTCTTTTGGAATTGGCCAGGGGCAGTTGCCACAAGCTTCCTCACAGACTGGATCTACTCGCAGAAGAACAGAGGTGTGTGGTACATCCCAGTTCCAAACAACTTCAACTGACTGCATGGATGATAGGGTCATAATACCTTTTAGGCATTTGTTTGCTGAGCACAGGTAGCAGGTACTAAAACAACTATTTATTTATTTATTTTATTTATTTGCAGTTGGTTTACCAGGATAGTCCATTGGGCCAAATGAACCCATTTTCAATGGAGTCCTGGGGAGAAAAGCTCCAGATAAGGTTACAGTAAGATTTACATCCATATTACAATAATTACAAGAATTCTACAATTAGAGCATACAATATGTGGTAGACAGAGTACTGTTAACATTTCAGTTAGAGCAAACACTTTTAGGAAGAACAATCTGGTGGTAAACATTTCAGATGATACAGGCTAGAAAAGGTAAGCATTTCAATTTAGAAAAGTAAGAAGCAATTGCAACAGAGCAGACAATGTAGTGTACAATTATTTTTTTATTTTTTTTTTTTTAGGAGAGGAAAGTCTCAGTGGAGTGGAGGAGAGATAGTCAGTATGGATCATGAAGGATGGGAGCAAGAGCATTCCCACTGGGAAAGTAGATGATAATTAAGAGATTTTTTGACTGTAAGGTGGTTGAAAGTGGTGCGAATGGTAGGAGGTAGGGAGTTCCAGAGACGTGCTAAGCTAAAGGTTAGGAGATTTTTACCAGGGGGACTATTTGGTTTATACAATTCGATTAGATTTTGGTTGTTAGATCTAAGTACCCTGCTGGCAAGGTGAAATTTAAATGCAGAAGAAAGAGATGGACAGAGGTCAGGTTTGAAAATGAGCTTATGAGCAAGAGTAAGTTGAGAATAGATAAGTTGGTTAGGAAGTTCAAGCCATTTTAATTTATGGAGTGAAGAGCGATGGTGGGTAGAAGATTTATGGCTGGTAGCGAATTTAGCAATTTTATTGTAACAGGTGGAAAGTTGTGTTTTAAGGGAAGATTGGATATTGGTTAGGAGTGGGGCTCCATATAGAAGGGAGGGGATGAGGAATGAGGTAGAGAGAGTGATTTTAGTGGAGGGTGTAAGTTAGTGATTGTGTCGGTATAGCATGCCTAGTTTTTGATGCATTTTTTTATGTTGAGTTGAATGTGAGAGTTGAATTTGAGGTGACTGTCTATTTGAACACCAAGTAATTTAGCATTGGACACCAATTCCAGGGATGTGTTATTGTGGCTGGTAATTAATAGAGAGTTAGTACTGATAGAGATGTGTTTAGAGGGGGTAAATACCATTAGTTTGGTTTTAGAGGCAAGAGCAATGTGCTACTACTAGAAAAATCATATAGTAGTAAATGGAAAAGGTTTTCTAGTTGGTACCAACAACATAACCAGCAGTCATTCAGGGTTACTTTTTTCTGGTTTTACAGTGTTTGTGATATTTGTACTAGTTACTTTCCTATGGTGTGTCTTACTCCTCTATGAATGTTCATTTGTTGGCCATATCAATATGTCTACCCATGGATCTCCCACTTTTAAGGTTATTTCCATAGGCAGAAGCTGTATAGAGGTGCTAGTCAATGGTTTTGTCAGGATTGACTTGGTAGGGGGTTAGGGGTGACTATAACTGCTTGGAGTTCAGTTTGTTTAGGATAATGTTTCATTGGACATGCTACTGAATATTTAAAGTACAATACAAAATTAAGAGAATAGGTTGTATACAGTAACCTAGGCTCTACATTTCTGCATCTGTACAGTGCAGTCAGCCTGTAACTTTCCTGATGTTTATTTACTGGCCTCTGTCCTGTCTCTGGTTCCAGTGAGACTGATCAGCATTTTGCAGGTGCCGGAGGCAATATCAACAGAAGTGTTGACACTGGTAGTGTTTTCGGTCTTGGGATCTCAGCCTAGTACATCAATGTTTTCCATGTCAACAATGTCATTAATATCAGGGCTTTATCACTGATACTGTGGGCATTAATTATCCCTGTTCCCAGTGCTGGGGCTGGGCCACTGGGACTGGCATTGGTATGAATGACCATGACATGTTTATGAATCCCCGGCATCTTGATTTTCTTGGCACTGAGATCAGGTCCAATGTTTTTTCAATTATGGCATCTGGTGTCAGCCATTGGGTAGACAGCTCAGAAGTTGATGGCATGTTTACTTGTTTACAGCAAATGCACCAGCCACAACTTAAGAATCTTGCCAGAAGGATTATTACTAAGTGTCTGTTTCTTCCTCCTCTTTGAAGCTCTTCCCTGTAAGGAGGAAAAGGAAGCATACATTTATGTGGAAATTCATTGACAACCCTTTGGAGTCCACCATACCAGGTACATACAATGGAGATGTAGATTATCTACCATTTCCCCCTGAAAACCCCAAATTAAAGATGATGAGGGTAAAGAGATGATAGCTCTCAGACCTCACAACATCTCCACAAATGATCCTGCAAGAGGCTTTCTGGTCTCTTCCACTATCTTCATGGGTGGTACCTCCTGCCAATGAGATTGCTGTTTTTGTCATTAGAAAGGCTTGTAAATAGCCTGATGCTGTGGCACCAGCCCCAATGAGACCATATATGGTCCACTATCTTCCAAAAGACTGGAATTGGTGGGTTCAGACTCCAGTGATTAGCTTTACTGTTGTTGCAGCAGCCCTCAAGAAAGCTCCCTCTCCACCCTGCTATATGTCTCTCTTGATAAGGAATTCAAAGAGTTTGTGTGTCTTCTGTCTCCATCTAAACACTATACTGTTTGTCTTAGGTATTGAGATTTCAGTAGAAGCTTACAGATGTGTTCTCAAAATCACTGGAACAGTTGCCAAATGATGAACTCAAAACCAAATTGTTCACATGTAGCAGGAAGGTTTATTTTTCTGCATCTAATATTACCATGTATCTGGTTCATAGTATCATGGATGATGCTGCAAGGGCTGCATATACACCAGTGTAGCTATTTGCCATCATGTCTTGCTGCACCTGACTGATTTTGCTGAAAATTTTAAGACTTTATGAACAACTAAACCTTATCTTATTAGGCTGTGTTTGTACTTGCTTCAAATGCATAGCAGAGATGGACATCTAGACCTCAGCCATTTAATCTAGACCTTAAGATTTTATGAAGCATTTTGTCTGGAAGTCACCTGTTGCATGATAAATAGCATGTCCTAGCAGAGCAGCTAGTCAAGGTCTAATAATATTTATTTTATTTTATTTATTTATTTTACATTTGTTGACCGGGATAATCCGACTGGATACATGTCCATTTTCAGCGGAGGCCCGGGGAGAAAAGCTCCACTTATACACATTATTACATACACATAAGATATCATTTGTAACATAAGAAACATACAAATTTAAGTATATTACATTGAATAAAGAGGACATGTGTAATTTTATTCAGAAACTTATATTCATTTCAGCTCGCTAAGCCTCAGAAGAGAGGTATCTAGAGTTTCAGGGAGGAGAAATATTGGGTGGATAGATAAAATAAAAAGAAGGGTCATAGTAAGTCCATGAGAAATAAATGAAAGATGAGAGGTAGTTAATCTGGGAAAGAACATTGGCAGAGCCAGTGTGATTTGAAATATTGGAGTAGACTTTTTTTAAAGAGGGGTAACGAGGTAATGGTAGTAATGCTAGGGGGAAGAGAATTCCAGTTTTTTGCAGTGACATTAGCGAATAGAGCCTCACCTCCTGCATTATGGGATTTGACAGTTTGTAAAAGAAACCTATCAGCAGAACGTAGGCTGTTTAGGTTGTTATATGGTGTAATTAGGCCCTTTAGTGCAGGAGCTTTATCCGGGTGTTTAAGTAACTTAAATGCCTCAAGTAAATTGATTTTGCTGTAGAAGGTTTGGAAGTTCTATCCATCCAAGGGCTTTTAGGTTATTACAGTGGTGCGTTCTATATGGAGCGCCAGTAGCAAATCTGGCAATGTGATTATATGAACTTGAGAGTTTATTAAGCTCACTTTTGTTAAGTTTGGTGAAGACTGGGGAAGCATATAAGAGAGTAGATAGTAAATGAGTGTGGGCTATAGTTGTTTTTGATGTTGGGGTTAGAAAGGCTTTAATTCTATATAGTGACCATAGTTTCTTGTTCACGGTTTTGATAGTATTATTAATAAAAAAAGACTTCCTTTCTAATAGGTAATCCTTTTTCTGTACAAGTCTTACTTAACTTCCTTTCTAAGTGATTTATGTTCCCTGTCTTACAGCACATTCACACTTATCATCAACTAATAATATGTAGCTCTTCAGGACTTTTTCCATACGAGAATGAAAGAAATGAATGTAGCTACTAACTATGGGGTTATTGTAATACTGCTTTTTTTTTAATTCTTGCTGTCAACAGGTTTGTCCCCTTCCCCCTTGGGGCATTTTCCCTATGATTAAAGTAATCACAGTCTGCTTGTGCCTTTGAATTTTTTGCACATACAAAACTTTCTTTGAGCCACTTATAATTTGCTGTAAAAAACTACAAAAAAACAAACTGGTAAACACCCAGTATAGAGTTCCAAACAAAACAGTCCAAGAATAAAAAGTGAAAGGAACTCACAAAGTGATGCAAAAATGAGTTTAATAACAAAGCTTTCAAGATAAAACTCTTCTTCAGTGCTTAACATCATACTAATATACATTTTCATATATACACCACATGAACAAATTCAGACCAATAGAAGCACAGCAACAATAAAATGATAAACAATTGAGTGCTTGTTTCATGGAAAAAGAGACATCCTCGAAAGAACAGGTTTTAAACTCACAGTATCATTCAGCCCAGGGGGCACATCTGCTTGAAAGTAATTAATCAATTTATATTGAACATTCCCACAGTATTCAACATATTCTTAGACTGTAAAAAACTGGGGAGAATTATGCCTGCTTTTTCATTTTCACTGAACAACTTTTAAGATTTAGTGCAACATTATATAAGAGGGAAGGAATCTCACGAAAGGACATATTTAAAAAATCCACCACTGGAGTATAAACTAGTGAAAAGGACATACAGGCTGAGATAATCTTGATCTTATTTTACAATAAACAATCTGCAAATGTCCATTGTCAAATATTTTTTTACATTACCTCAGTGTAGTTTAATACATATTATATATCTGTTTTTTTTTTTTTTTTTTTTTTTTGCAACCATCCAGATGTATGAAATTTTAGCCAGAATTCCTTATGGACGCTTGGAGAAAGCAGAGGTGGGGATTGACAGACTTCTGAGTGAAAATGTTTTTGCAGCTGCATTCCCACTGCATGATGTAAGTAGAAACTTTTATGAGCAACCTGTTTTTTTAATTTTCATAAGTCAAGGATGTTGGCTGGCACATTTATGCAGCTCCTGTCATGATGTATGCAATACATGTAAACTAGCTTTGCGAGTATGACAGTATGCCATGGAAAGTGAAGGATTAAACTCTCAACTGCTAAATGAGTTATACACTGAACCCAAGATTTAATTTGGAATGCTACATTTTATATCTATATGTTTAGGAATAGCAAGGATGTTACATATATTAATATCTTTTCACACACACACATACACACACACACACACACACACACACACACACACACACACACACACACACACACATGCACACGCGCACACGCGCATACACACACACACACATAATGTATGTATACTTTTTCCTGTTGTGCGAACTGACCATCAAGCCTCAACATATCCATGAGGCATCGTGGCACTCGGTATTCCCAGTCCACCTTCTCTCCTAAAAGCAAGCATACCATCCTCCCATCATCATCTCCAGCAGAGGCGAAAGCTGCTGAACAAACTTCGGTCACCTGGGTCATAGTTAGGGCTTTATCCCTCTATGCCAACAAAGCTGCCAAATGTTGTTTTGTTAGAAATGGCTAAAATATGACAGTAGTTCATTGAATCAGCTGCATTAATTCCAGAAATGCATTTGGTGTATGTTATTTACAGTTATATTTAATCCTTTTACATACATTTTCGAAGTACGAATCTTGTCCCTATCTCGACCCATGTTAAAGCCTGTTTCGAGGTCGAAGCCTAGTCATATTTTGACAATGTTGGAATTCGACATTGTCATTTTTGTGGACGTGGGTCAACGATCCCATCATTCAATGTGGTCCAGTTCGACCTAACCATAGTATATGTATATATGTATGTATATATATATATATATATATTTATATATATATATATATATATATATATATATATATATATATATATATATATATATATATATATATATATATATATATATATCTATAGAGAGAGAGAGAGAGATAATGCATATATATATATATATATATATATATATATATATATATATATATATATATATATATATATATATGGTTTACTATCATAAATTCGAAAATCAGAAAATAATGTGTCTGCATTTTCGAATTTATACATCGGAAATGAACATTTCTGAATCAACCTAAAGTCGAAAACAGCTGTGTATTGTCGAAAATGTCGCTCGCGACATTTACGGCAATACACAGCACTCCCACCCGTCCCGTAACTACCTACCTACCTAGCCTAAACTCACAGTTATGCAGGGGGGCAAGCCCCCCTGCACCCCCCCTGTGGGGGGCTGTGCCCCCCACACCCCCCCACCTTAATATTCCAACTCCGAGATCGCACTACAGTGAGGAAAGGGATGTATTTCCCTAACCGCACTGTACCGCGATCCCCTCACATGAGCGAACGTTAGAATTGCGAATGCACAGTCCATTCGCAATGGTAACGTTCACTCACATCACCTGCCGAAATATGACGTATTCGAACATCTGTTGTTCGAATACTTCATAGCCGTGCAAGTGCACGTCGGCATTGTGATGGTAAACCATATATATATATATATATATATATATATATATATATATATATATATATGAGCACTTTATAATCTCGAAATACTGAAATGTTGAATTTCAGTATCTTGAGACTATAAAGCCGAATGTTGAAAATAGCAAAAGTTCACAATCGCGAATTTGAATATCTTGAATTCGCGGTTATGGACTTACCCTATGTTGTTTCTGGGTTTGTGTGTTGATGGTGCGCGGTGCCGTGTGTGGATCTAGGTGTTATGTCAGGTGAGTGAGTGTTTTGTAAGGGTTTTGAGTGGGAGTTAGTGCATGTGAGTGTGCTGATATGTTTGATGTGTGTGTGAGGAACTGGAGAATGTGCATGTGTGAGTTTACTGTTGTTTCTTGTTTGTGCAATCTCGGAGTTAGTAGTATATATAAGTAGGGGGGTTGTAGCCCCCTTGTTTATGTGTTTATGAGTTGTGTATGTGTGTAGTTTTGTTTGTTTATTTTGTGGTGTGGGTGTTTTGGTGCATGTCTGTTGTGGTGTGTGCGGTTTGTTCAGGTTTTGAATGTTGGGGTTTGTAGTTTTGGTGTTTTGTGGATTCGTTGTCATGGTCTCGAGATACTGAAATTTTAATTCAATTTCACTGAATATTTCAGTATTTCGAGATTATGAACTGAATTCATATATATATATATATTAACGTCTAATAAAATTTTCATTCATCTATAACCTCAGCGTTTATATTCCTTTCTGCACGTCTATATTTTTGACTGAACGAGTGGTTCACTGGTTTATTGGATTCTCAACACTATTATACTCTCTGGGATTTACTTTCTGCTTCGCTCTCTGCCATTTGTGTCACTTGAACATTTTTATTGCTGTTTGGCTAAGGAGCGTTAATCGTAGAGGTGGCTGTTACCTTGTCCTGATATTAATTCAGTTGTTCATTTATTTTCCAGCAGAGCTATAGCTAGGTGCTACGTCATTTGGTATGCAGGCCAGTCCCCAGACTGGTGCTCCCCTCAACCTAAAGTTGTGAAAACCAGTCTTCCAAGCTCTGTGTTACAGTTAAGCTACTAAATGCATTAATTTCAGCAGCTACAGTATCAGGTGAAATTATTCCTCATACTTTGGTCATGCCCAGTTGTAATCTCTTCAGATGTGCCAGTCACATCACCTGACAATTTGCATTGAATGCAGCCCTCCCACCATCATCTCACCCTAGTCATGGTACTGTTTTACATCACTTCCTTTATCCTCTTCAGAGACACAGAGGAGCCCAAGGCTGTCTTAGTTGTCAACAGGTATCAGGACTGAATGATGGTTTGATTGACCAGCAGGGAAGAGAAGTAAAGGAACCTTGGTTTGTCCTAAAACTCTTAACTTTTCTATTTCAAACAAAATAAATGTATTTATTTATATATACACGTATGTGTGTGTGTGTGTGTGTGTTTGTGTGTACATTTATATATAGCTTTTATTCCTTTCAGTACACTTGGAACTTAATCATACAAGGAATAAACCTTCACATATGCATTAAATGCCAATCCACAGTGTCACATTGCTTACAACCATCAATAAAAAAACTGTCAATATTAATTCAGAAATGTTAAAATCATGTTTGTAAATATATGTATACAAAAACTCAGACATACACACACACACACACACACACATATATATATATATATATATATATATATATATATATATATATACTGACAGGTAAAACCTGGGTGGTCTGTCTGGAACAAATGAGGCACTGACTCGGTTTATAGATTTAAGCGCTTTCGTTCGCTGCCTTTATTAAGCAAAATGAACTTCTTCAGAAATCTACTAAACATTGTTACACTTGCAGTATAAATACTGAGATACTTCAAGGGAGGAGTTAAGCTAACCATGTAGTTATGCAGAGGAGGAGACATTGTTGCACCTTGTGGGGGTGGGTGTGGGAATACCTCGTGGGACTTTATCTGAGCCATTTCAGAAGGCTTTTAATGTTGAGGTTTCCATTGAGCCCTGGGGGGATATCAGCCCTGAGTTCTACCTGCCACTTCAGTTCTTGTACTTCCAGGGGGGTGCTGGAAGTTTGTGTGAAGGTGTGTACTTGGTCTAGTACTAGAAATTTGAAGGAAGGTGGTGTGTGGCACGTGAGGGTGTGTTTGGCAAGGGCATTGGAGATATCTTCTTTCCTGATGGCTTGCATGTGTTCCTTGATTCTGTCACTGAGCTTTCTAGTGGTCATGCCCACATAGTAGCTGGGGCAGTGGTGACAGTTAGCTAGGTACACTACGTAACTGCTGTTGCAATCGTAGTGTTGCTTGAAAAAGTAAGGGGTCTTTTTGTGTGGGAGTTTGCAAGAGGGGGTAGTGCGGATGTGTTTGCAGCATACACATTGGCCGCACAGGTGTGTGCCCATCTGGCTCGCTGGCCCTTCTTGGGGTGGTACTGTAGGTACCCGCTCGAATAGTGGTTCTCTTGTAACAAAATTGTGGTGAGATACCTAGGGTTTTTTTGAGATCCGTGTTGCTGGTGATGATGCCCCAGTATTTAGAGATGGTGACTCTAATGCTGGTGCTATCACTGCTGATGGGGACGGGGAAGCGTGGTTGGGAGCTATCTACTTCCCTCACTGGTTCGGAGAACCCATGTGTTAGGATGGGTTTGTGTCGAGTGTATCTGTGTTCTGTGACCTCTGTGGCAGCATTGCTGATGAGGTGTGGGGGATAGTTTCTATTTAGAAACAGTTGGGTTAGAATACTACTTTGGAGTGTGTATTCTAGGTCATTGCTAACAATGCGGCTTAGCCTGACAAACTGGCCCTTAATGATGTTCTTTTTCATGAAGCCTGGGTGTTGGCTCCTGTAGTCAAGGAGGTTGTTTCTGTGGGTGGGCTTTCTGTAGAGGGTGGACGAGAAGCTGTTCTCGTAGGGGTCCAGGGATAGGGTGACGTCCAGAAAGTTGATTTTGTTACCCATGTCGGAGACAGTGAAGGTAAGGAAACCAATGCTTTCTCTGATCTCTGAAAGGAATCCATTCAATTCCTCTTTTGACCCCTTCCACAGGAAAACCATGTCATCTATGTATCTTTTGTATAGGGCTACCTGCTGGAAGCCACTAAGCTTGGTCAATGAGTCTGTTTCCCATGAGCTTAGGACCAGGTTGGCATAGGAGGGGGCCATCTTGGCTCCCATGGCTACGCCTTTCAGTTGCTGGTAGATCTTGTCTTCGAAGGCGAAGAAATTGTTGTGCAGTACCATCTTAAGCAGTCTGATGAGGGTGTCTGCTTTGGTGGGGTCATAGTTCCTGTGGTTGGTCAGGTAACTTTTGACCATTTCTGTGCCCTCTATGTGGGGAATGCTAGGGTATAGGGCTTCTATGTCCAGTGTGACTAGGGTCAGTTTGGATATGTTGTTGAGGGCTTGGTACTGGTGAATTTCCTGCAGGAAAGACCAGGAGTCCTTCAGGTAGAATACTGAGCTCTGGACTATTGGGTTGAAGTAATAGTCCAGGAGCTCTGAAATGTATTCTGTTTTGGTTTTATATATATATATATATATATATATATATATATATATATATATATATACACACACGTGTGTGTGTGTGTGTGTGTGTGTGTGTGTGTGTGTGTGTGTGTGTGTGTGTGTGTGTGTGTGTGTGTGTGTGTGTGTGTATGGGTATATGTGTGTGTATATATATATATATATATATATATATATATATATATATATATATATATATTTATATAAATCTTTCTTGCACTTCCTCCCTATACCCTTTTTTGCCGAGAATCTTTCTACTCTTCCTTTGAGTATTCCTAAAATACCATTATTGGTATTTGCTTTGTACTAACTTTTTTACCATTGCTGATATTTTCCTTGATTATTTCCTCTTTTTTTAGTTTTATTTAAGAAAAAATGTTCACTTCTTAATTCTTTCCTTTTTTTCTTTTTATTTTCTAATTATGTCAGAGAAGCCTTCTGATTTCAAAAAGTGCATGGCCTGCGGCCATAAAATTCCAAATTCGGATACACACTTTGTTTAAGCCCATCTCACCTTGATTCTGATTGTGACGTATATAAGGCCTTCAATTCACAGACCTTGATAGAAAGAAAGAACAAGTTACAATTTTAAGAGGTTTTCCACCCACTAAGCCTACTTCGACAACCTCTGGGGCTCAAACCCCCCAAAAGGTTGATAAGAAGAGGGATTCTGATTTTAAAGAGTCAAGAAAAAGATCTTTTGATCCATGTACTTCTTCTGCTCTGATATCTAAACCTTCCACTAAAGTGACTAAATTATTGGATCTGACCACTTTGTATATGAGACCTAGATCAGAGAAATCTCCTGGGATATGATCACTTCAGCTGCTACCACATCGTATCGCTTCTTGGCTCCCTTACTCCTTTTTGGAACACTCACTGAGATGAGACTCCAGACCATCTTCTACAGCATGATCTGTACAATCATCCAAGAGTTTGGCAGAAGCTGATGTGGCCAGAATGAAAAGGAAATTCCTCAGAATGCAGATTCAGATGGGAGTTCTTCAGGCTCTGACCCCATCAGGTCTGGAGACACTTGTCAGTACTACTACCCCGTTATTGGCTCCTTCTTCAATCCAACCTTTGGTTTCAGAGCCATTGGATCCAAAAGTCCCAGAGATATTTGCCTCATATCCAAAGATGCTGGCATCTTTGACTCCACTGATGTCTCTGAGTGGCCTGGCGGTGAGCATTTCAAAACTGGATGACTCTCAGAGCTGTAGCAGTGGCTTCAGATTCGGGGTGTTGGAGTTGACTCCGAAGCTGTCGCAGGCATTTCTGCCTGTCTGAGCTTTGGTGATAAACAGTTCATCTCCAACTCCTTCCTTGAGTTGTGTGCCTTCAGGGTGGAGGGAGCAAATGGTCCATAAGCATGCCTTATCAGATCCATCAGTTTCCTTTTCTCTGAGGTAGTCTGCATTCCAGATAGTGGAGAGAGCTGTCTCTGTTTCAGGAGTTTGGAATTCTCTTCATTCTTTAGTTCTGACTACCCAATTCCTTTTCACTGTGCATTCAGAGCCTCAGTCATCTGTGCCACTGAGACATCCAGCCCAAACCAGTCCCCAGACCACCCAGTAGAGTATAATACTCTACTTTGATACTTCTCTGGAGCATCCCACCGAAGAAGTTCCCAGGAAGAGGAAGTGTAAAAGGAGGCACTTAGACTCTCTGCAAGAGTTTGTCACAGAAGATACCAACTCTGATGAAGGGAAAGGGTCCCCAGATCACCACCCAATAATGTCTCATTTGGAGACATCTTAGAACTCCTAAAACAAAGGGGTGGTTGATCCCCCAGCAATCCTTCCCAAGATGAGTAGGTATTCCTGGAGGCCTTTGGAGCTGGCCTAGCTACCTCCTGGGTGACTCCGCCTGCTGATAAGCTCATTGATTGGGTCTCCTGACAGGCATGGAAGGAGCCTGATATCATTAAGCCTATCCCTAAGAGACCACATAGGTTCTTGGCACAACTGAAAGATATAAGTTATTGGAGCAAGGGAGTACCAGTTGATGCCATGCTCGTAGCAGTGGCCACTAAGAATAAACTCTGTTCAGAGTTCAAACTCTTCAGTTCCAGGTTGAAAAGGTTATTCAAAGTTCTTCTGTTTCAGCTCTGTTCAGCCCTCTAACAGGGAGTCTAGGGCACTGGACAGATTTGCAAAGCATGTCTTTGCTTTAGTGACTTTTGCCTTAGGTTGCTGAACTGCTTGCACATTTTATGAGACTTCAGAGGGATCTGATTAAGTAACTTTCCAAATCCCCTCACTGGGATGATAACCTCCAAGGTAGAGAGTACTATTTGCTTACAGTTGGGTACTCTGTAAGTTATTTCTAATTTGTCCATGAGGCTTGCCTCCCATGCAGCTGAAAGTACTTCACTGGTGGTGGGTTCAGGCATTTGAATCAGAAGACATGCCTGGATGCAATTGTGTGACTTTGCAGACCCCTTCAAATCTTCCCTTGTCAGTGTTCCTTTTGTCAGATGTTCCTTATTTGGCCCTAAAGTAAAAGACACATTCTGTAGGTGTGAGCAGGAAGGGAAAACCCTATCTGCTGTGGGTGTATTTATTTCAACCCCTCAACGGACCTTTTCTAGGAACCAACAAGGCGGACAGAAAATGTGTTTCAAAAACATGCGAGGGTCCCTTCCAAGATCCAAATAGAGAGAGTTCTCCCAGGGGCAGAGGGAGATCACTATGCAAGACACCATCCCTGCGGCAGAGTGGCCCACATACCCAGGGATCTAGACATACTTTCTCTGGCAGGTCCTGTCAGAGCTCCTGAAAGGATGCCCAACTGTCCATCTCTGGAGGCAGTTAGGAGTCGATTATCCCTCAACCAGAGAGCCTGGCTAGAAATTACAAAAGATTCATGGGTGCAGAGGATAATATCTAGAAGTTATATAATACCATTTTCCCATCTACCCCCACTGTAATAAACAAAATCCCCAATGTTCCACCCAATCAGAGGGGACATAGCAACAGTAGAAATAAACAAGCTGCTAGAAAAAAAAAGTCATTCAAGAGGTTCCCCCAGAACAGAAATAGTCCAGAATATATTCAGAATTATTTTTAGTACCAAAGAAAATGGGACTAGAAACCAGTTTTGGATGTAAGCAAACTAAATCAATCAGTTCAGTATACAAAGTTCCAGATGGTCACTGTTCAGTCCATTTTACCTTTTCTGCACAAGGATGACTGGATGTGCTTGCTAGATCTTTAGTATGTGTGCTATCACATAAAAATGAACAGACAGTCAAGAAGATATCTACACTTCTGTCTGGGAGCCAGTTTAATTCATAGCTCTGCCCTTTCATCTCACCATAGCCTCCAGGATGTTTACCAAGTGTATGGCAGTAGTAGCAGCTCAGTTGAGACTGCAGGGATTCTGGATGTTTCCATTTTTGGACAACTGGCTCATAACTACTTCAACCAGGCATCATCTGATTCAAGCTCAAGACTATGTACTCCAGTTGTGCTCTTGCATGGGGATTTCATTCAGTCACAACAAATCTCATTTCAATACAACACAAATTCA